>NW_027494175.1:0-345310 GCF_021521415.1 Bidens hawaiensis | reverse complement strand
GATTTTGTGAGTACAAAAAGAAGGACTGATGCCCATGATATCCATGATCTTCCATGCGATAGCCTTCTTATGGTTCTTAAGAACCTTAAGAAGTCCGTCTTTATCTTCTTTGGAAATGTGAGATGAAATAATTACTAGGTGTTGAGAGTCTTTTTCTAGAAAGGCGTAGTTGAGATGGTTTCGTAGTTCTTTTAGCTCTAAGGCTGGTGGTTCTTTGATTGATTGTTTTAATTTTTCGTTACATTCAGTAATCTCACATACTATTTTTTGATGTTTCTTGAGTATTGAGATTTTCGTTTTCTAAAATGGGTTTGGTGATAATTTCGGTTAAGATATGTGTTTCTAGTGGGTTAGTGATGGAGGAATCTCGCATATAGCAACTCACGATGGAATCCATGATGTCAACACAATATAATGTGTCATCGTGATATTGCGGATGTTGCATAGATTTTCCTATGCCAAGAGTGATTGCCTCGTCATTGACCCTCAAAGTGAGTTTGCCGGTGCAAATATCAATGATGGCCTTTTCAGTGGTTAAAAAGGGTCTTCCTAAAATCAGAGGTACACTATTGTCTTCCTCCATGTCTAGAATTACAAAATCTATTGGGAAAACAAATGTGTCAATTTTGACAAGCATGTTTTCAACAATGCCCCGAGGACATTTAACGAATTGGTCTGCTAACAGAATGCTCATGCGGGTGGGCTTTGGTTCTCATATCCCTAGTTTTGCAAAAACCGCATAAGGCATTAAGTTAATACTAGCTCTTCGGTCATTCAAGGCATTGCTAACAGATAAATTTCCTATGAGAAAAGGGATAGTAAAGCTCCTTGGATCGGTCATTTTTTGTGGCAGCTTGTTCTGGAGGACAGCTGAGCATTCTTCACTTAGGGTGGCATGCGAGAGTTCCTCCAGCTTCCTTTTGTTGGTCATCAATTCTGTAAGAAACTTTGCATATTTCGGCATCTGAGCAATGGCTTCGACGAAAGGTATGTTGATGTGGGTTATTTAAAGAGTTCTAAAAACTTCCCGTATTGAGCTTCCAATCTCTCCTATTTCAGCCATCCAGGGTATGGAATAGGTGGAACATACGTTCGTACTGGTTTCTTAGGTTGTACGGTGCCTGTTGGAATCAGTATCTCTTGCGACTTATCAGTGACTTCCTTCTCCATAACTGGTTCTGAAATTGGTGAGGCAACAGTGGTTGTGCCACTTCTTAATGTAACAGTGTTGGCTGTTGCATTAGGGTTGGTTACAGTGTTGCTTGGAAGAGCGCCAGGTGGCCTTTCAGATAATTGTCGAGCAAGCTGTCTGATTTGAGTATCCAGATTCTGCAATGATGCTTGTTGACTTTTTGGGTCAGCTTCATGCTTTAACAATACTCCGCTGATATCAACAGCTCTTGATTCGGCCTTCTTTTCTGCTTCATTTGTCTTAGTCATGATTTGGATTAACATTTCTTCAATTTTTTAGTAGCTCGGATTTTGATAGCTACTGGAACTTTGTTCTTAAAATTGAGGTTTAGGCTGGAAAGATTGATTCGTTGGCCTCTTTTCGAATCCGGGTAGAGCTTGAGTGTTACCTTCGTCCTTCCAACTGAAATTCGGATGATTTCTCTAACTTGGATTATAGTTGTTACTGAACGCGTTGTTTTGACGTGCGATGAAGTCAACTTCTTCCATGGCCATGATTAATTGTTTGCAGTCATTCGTCTTATGTGTTCCTCCACAGGTTTCACAGGTGATATTTGTTTTTGATAGTTCGGCTTGAATTTGTTCGAATTTTTTAGAGAGTGCTTCAAGCTGTGCGGTGACAAGAGTGTTGGAATCGACGTGGTGCATTCCTTTATGTGTTGATGTAGATCTTGGTGGGTTATAAGCAAAACTTTTCTTTGCTGCCTTCTCCATGATTTCAAATGCTTCGTTAGGTGATTTGGATCACAAGTCTCCACCGACGACTTGGTCGATGGCTTGTTTGTTTTGACTGGATTGTGCATCAAAAAAGTTTGTATTTGTAACCATACGCTCAGTCCATGATGTTGGTATCTTCTCAGAAGACTTTTGTATCTCTCCCATGCTGCGTGTAACGACTCATCATCATCGGTTCGGAATCCGGTAATGCTGGCTCGGTATTTGATAGTCTTATCAGGTGGAAAATATCTGAGGAGAAACTGTTCAACCATCTGGTCCCAGTTGGTGATAGAACCTGAAGAAAAAGATTCTATCCATTCTAGGGCTTGACCCCTTAGAGAGAAAGGAAAGAGTTTGAGTTTGATCTGATCTTCTAAACAGTTTTGAATTTTAAAGGTTTCGTAGATTCGTAAGAATCGAGATATATGAGAAAGGGGGTCTTCGTCGATGAGACCATGACATTCAACTAAATTTTACATCATATGAATGGTGCTTGATTTAATTTCAAAATGTTCGGTGATATCGAGTGGATCCACTTCATTGCCGTAGCTTCGAGAGTTGGCTTGGCATATTGGCTCATGTTTGGTTCATTGTTTTGTGCATCCATCATTTGTTCGGTTTAATTCTCTCCTGATGTCTGGCGTCTACTGACTCGTCTTAGATTGTTTCAGCGATTTCTGCAGTCCGTTTACGTGCTCGTCGATCAAAAAGTCGTCCCGGTTCATAAATTGGAGAAACAAGCTCAGGTCGGAATATAGAGGACATACATGGGATTAAATCATATTTAAACTATTTAAACTAAGACTAAAGTAAATATTAGTTAGATATAAGCTAAAGTAAAGGTTAGGTAAAGTTAAAATAAAGGTAAAAGGTTAGGCTAGCCTTTAAAAAGAAATATTCTAATCTAATAGTTAGTAAAGTTAGAAATATGTACAGTTTATAAACAATGATTGAATTAAAACCTGGATCGCTCTTAGAAACGTACCGTGTCCCCGGCAACGGCGTCAAAAACTTGATATTGGTTGTGCGTGCGGTAATTATAAAAGTGTAAACACTACGTGAAAAAAGGGCTTTAGCCACACATGAGCTGAAATCGGTTTTTCACACTTCAGATTAAATGTGTGGCTAAAGGTCACCAATCATAGTTTCAGCCACACAACTTTTATTTGTGTGATAAAAAAACACATCTGCTAGAACTTTTAGCCATACATATTTGGTTCATGTGACAAAAACACACATGTTCTGAACCTTACTCACACATGTTCGGAGCTTTAGCCACACATGTTTGGTCGTGTGACTAAAAAACATACATGCACACAGCTGGTCGAAACCTTTAGCCACACTTTAACAAAAAAAATGTGACGGTTACTAGCCACACTTAGAAAAGTGTGGCCGAATGTGATCTACGACCATAATAGGTTTCAATGATGTGGCTTAATGCTAATATATATTGTCACACTTACGGGTCAATGTGACCATATAACATTGTTTGTTAGCCACTTATATGCTTTTATGCGTGACTTAAAGCTAACAGTGACATTAAAACAAAACGCGTAACTATTAACATTTAATGGTCACATTTTAATTATTTCATATGTGGCTAAAAGCTAATATATGGTCACGCTTACGTGTTTATGTGACCATAAACATTATTTGATAGTCACTTATAATATTTGATGTGTGGATAAAAGGTAATAGTGATAGCAAAACAACAAATGTGACTAAAATTAGTTAATGGCCACACTTTATGCTTCATGTGACCATCACATTCACCTCCTCCCAATTACAAACCTAATCCATAAACATCGATTGAAGCTCATTACTAGTCTTCATCACTTTGCTTCTTGCTCCAAACTTCATCAACCATCATGCGATTAGATCTAATGGGGGGGGGGGGGGGTTAGCATGATTAATTAGAACCCTAGAGATTTCATAAACATGTTGGGGTTTGAGTTTTGTTGAGAACAATTGGCTGACAGATTCATTCTCGTTTATTGATTGGTCTGTAACTCGATGTTAAACAATGATTATTGATCGATTCTTGAATTTAGGATATAGTATTCTGAGTCTAGTTTCCAGAAAGGTAAATTTTGTAATTTTTGGATGAGTTTTGAATATATATTATGATTTTAAAAAAACATATGTCAAAGCTGATTCGAGGAGTTATATTCTGGTCCATTTTTTGGACACCATAACTCCCTAATGACAAACCCAAACGGTAAGTTCCACTTCTGGAACTTAGTATTATGAGTTTCAAAGATAACCCAATTGGTTTTACACAATTTTTTTTAATGAGTTGATAGAACCATTAAATTATTTTTTGTTGCGCAATCTGCTGAACTGTTAATACCTATATGTAATGGTTGAATTATTGTGAGTTTTCTATTCATGAGAAAAATATAATAAAAATTGTTTGAGAAACCTGATTTATATATCCTACTATGGTAAATTCTGTAAAATTATCCTTAATCTTTTCTTTGTGAATAAAATCCGTTTGTACATGCCAGAATCTGTCTCGTGAACTGAATGATCATAAGTTAAGTTGTATGATGAATATTTGGTTGCTTTGCCATGATATGATGTGTGGATACATTTAAGGACTTTGGTACTTTTGACATTACTTATTATCACCAATGATTTGTCGGGTCAAGTTTGTGTTTGTGTGTGAGTTCATACGCGGGTCTTAGAGTCATGTGTTGTTGAACATATTCTCATAACTTAAAACATTTATACTAGGTAACAGTTAGCAAATCAAATGCATTCATTTGGTTTTAAGAAAACTCTATTACACGCGACACCAGGTTTTGGATTGAAAACACGGACATACTTACATACTGGTTTTGAAAACACTAAACGTTTGCCTATACTTGTTTTCAGGATTGAAAACACAAAACGTTTTGAAGTATTGGTTATGTAACCTGCTGAAACAAGCAAAAACGAGCTGAACTGCTGATTTTTTTTGCTGAATTGCTGCAAAAGTGGTCAAAACGTGTTGAAACGATCTGTTAAGTGCCGAAACGTGCTGTTAAGTGCCAAAACGGACTGAAAAATCGCTGAAATGAGCTGTTTAACATGCTGTTTGCTGTAAAAACGAGTTGTTAAGTGCTGAACGAACCGAAAACTTGCTGAAACAAGCTGTTTAACATGTTGTTTGCTATAAAAACGAGCTGTTAAGTGCTGAAACGAACTAAAAATTGCTTAAACGAGCCAACACGAGTGTTTGTACTCGACGAGTTGGGTTTTGGTTTAGGCTCATTTCTCAGTTTTTTATGCTGAAGGTTGATACGGGAGAAAACGTTTTAGTTTTTTTTTTCCTTTTTCGTTTTTAACGACCCGAAACCCGTTTAGACCCGTTCCGACCTTGACCCGGACCCGTTATGACCCGAACCTTTTGACCCTGACCCGTTCCGACACGAACCATAACAACCTTTTTTTTAATTGACCCGCTCCAACCCATAACCCGTATCGACCAAACCCAACCCATTTGCCACTCCTATGTTTAATTATATCGACGGGTTAGGCGAGTTGTGTCTCTTAAGACACAATTTAAAAAGTATTCAAAAATAATAATAAAAAAATCATAAGTCAAAATATAAATAAAAAACGGAAAAAGTAAATAAACTAAAACATTTCATCCGTTGTCTTTGTTAAAAAAAAACGACCCGAAACCTGTTTTGACCCGTTCCGACCTTGACCCATTTTGACCCGGACCTGTAATGACCCGAACCTTTTGACCCTGACCCGTTCCTACCAGAACCATAAGAACCCTTTTTTAATTGACCTGTTCCGACCCATAACTCGTTTCGACCCGACCCAACCCAACCCATTTGCCACCCCTATGTTTAATGTATATCGACGGGTTAGGCGAGTTGTGCCTCTTAAGACACAATTTAAAAAATATTCAAAAATAATAATAATAAAATCATAAGTCAAAATATAAATAAAAAACGGAAAAAGTAAATAAACTAAAACATTTCCTCCGTTATCCTTGTTAAAAAAAACGACCCGAAACCCGTTTTGACCCGTTCTGACCTTGACCCATTTTAACCCGGACCCGTAACGACCCGAACCTTTTGACCATGACCCGTTCCGACCCGAACCATAAAAACCCTCTTTTTAATTGACCTGTTCCGACCCTGACCCATTTCGACCCATAACCCGTTCCGACCCATAACCCATTTCGACCCAACCCAATCCATTTGCCACCCCTATGTTTAATGTATATCGACGGGTTAGGCGAGTTGTGCCTCTTAAGACACAATTTAAAAAATATTCAAAAATAATAATAAAAAAAACATAAGTCAAAATATAAATAAAAAACGGAAAAAGTAAAAAAAACCAAAACATTTCATCTATTGTCCTTGTTAAAAAAAACGACCCGAAACCCGTTTTGACCCATTCAGACCTTGACCCATTTTGACCCGTACCCGTAATGACCCGAACCTTTTGACCCTGACCCGTTCCGACCCGAACCATATCAACCCTTTTTTTAATTGACCCAATCTGACCCTGACCCGTTTCGACCCATAACCCGTTTCGACCCAACCCAATCCATTTGCCACCCCTATGTTTAATGTATATCAACGAGTTAGGCGGGTTGTACCTCTTAAGACACAATTTAAAATTAAATGCATAATGGGCCATTATAGATTTCAAGGCCCAATATGGTCCATTAGGACATGTATGACTTGTTTTTGTCTGTTATGGTCTAATATGACTCCCTATAACACGATATAACCCTTAAATATCTAATGTTAATATCACATGCCATAATAGGCCACTAAGAGATTTCAAGCCCTAATATGGCCCATTAAAGTGACTATGACATGAAAAAGGCTGTAATGGGCCACTAACACCAACAAGGCCCAATAAGACCTATTGATGAAAGTATCACATGTTATCGGCCATTAACATCTAACTATGACTAATGACATTCCTATACAACTTTCTTAGAGCAACTATGATGTAATAAAGGCTATAATGGGCCACAAACACTAGTTAAGGTCCAATAAGGCCCATTGATAAAATTATGACATATTATTGGGCGTTAACCAAACTATGACTCACTAAACTCATATTCAACTCTTTTAGAGCAACTATGATATGATAGAGACTACAATGGGTCACTAACAATAATCAAGGCCCAAGACGGCCCATTAATGCAAAGTATGACGGCCAACTATGACTCACTACACTCTTATACAACCTGTTAACGTAACTATGACATGATAGAGACCATACTGGCCATTAACAACAATAAAGGCCCAATATGGCCCATTAATAAAAGTATGACATGTTATTGGGCTTTGACACATGCTTATGGCTCACTACACTCATATACAACCCTCTTGTAGCAACGGGGACATGATAGATGCTATTATGGCCACTAATACCAATCAAGGCCCATTGATGAATGTATGACATGTTTTGGGCGTTAACATCTAACTATGACTAATGATAGTCCTATACAAACTTCTTAAAGCAACTATGACGTAACCAAGGGACACTAACATCTAACTATGACTTATGATAGCCAAATAAGCCCTATTGACGAAAGTATGGTGTGTTTCAGGCGTTAACACCTAACCATGACTAACGACACTCCTATACAACTCTTTTAGAGCAACTATGAAATGATAAATGCTATAATAGGACACTAACGCCGATCAAGAACTAGTATGACCCACTAATGAACGTATGGTTTATTGGGCGTTAACACTGATTACTACACTCTTATACAACTCTTTTAGAGCAACTATAAAGATCACTTGTATTTATTTTATATGTTTTTATATTTAAGATACAATTTCTTATATTATTTAAGGTTTAATTAGTTGTTATATATATATATATATATATATGGGATGGTTCAAGGGAGAAATGATATTATTGCAAGAAATGAGAGAAATGAATATGGGCCACTAGTTTTGTTTTAAGTTTTAAATGCTTAAAGCTAAATAAAGAAAGTATTAATCGTTCTCTTCTTCAATTAATATAACTAATAAACCATAATACTTATCTACTTAATTAGTATAACTAATTAAATAAATATAATTGGAAAATATTAAAAATTCATTTATTTTTATAACTTATTTTTTGTGTCTTAAATTTTTATCATACAAGTATAATTTATTAATACATTAAACTTTCTTTCTATCCGAAACTAATTTCTTCCAACTCAATATATTAATATCAATCAAAAAATACTTACATTATAATGAATAATACCAAAAAACTATTTTACATGTGTTTGCATTAAAATCAACAAAAAACATACAACCTACACAAAAACGTATAATCTACACTTGTTAGAAGAATAAGACAACATAACCTACACACGAAAAACATATAACCTACACACAAAATTCATCATCAATAAAATACACATGCATACGAAAAGATATAACCTACACACGAAAAACATATAACCTACACACGAAAATTTTATCTTACACAAATACAATTTATTCATACATTAATTTCTTTTTATTCAAAATCAATTTCTTCAAACTCAACATATCAATATCCATCAACGCGTAATTACATTGTGATGAATAATACAAAAAACTATCTTACACATGTTTGCATTAAATGTCAATAAAAAATATACAGCCTACACAAAAACATATAACCTACACTTGTTTTAAGAATAAAACAAAACATAACCTACATACAAAAAACATATAACCTACGCATGTGTAAGATATGTGTATCTTTGTGTAGTTTATATAATTGTTGATGTCGAATTACAAGTGTAAGTTGTATGCTATATGTATGTTGTACGTTTTTATCGCTCAAAATAAGTGTAAGTTGTATAACTTTGTTTAGGTTGTATATTTATTGTTTACATTTAATGGACACATTTGTATGATATTTTTTTTATTATTTATGACAATAATTTTTATAGGCATACCAATTGAAAAAAAATATATATATTATGTTTTGATATTTAATGTTAAAAAACATGCTAATAAATTGAGTGGAAATTATTTTTTTTAATAAAGAATAGTATTATATGAATAAATTGTATTTATGTTAAATAAAATGAAGAATGTGTAAATAAAAAATAAAACTAAAGTAATGTTTTTATCTTTTTAATTATTATAATTAAATTATTTTGATATATTAATTAGAGAGAGATTTATTATGGTTATATTAGTTGTATTAATTGGAGATAAAAAGAGTGCATTTATTGTTGCATTTACATCTTTTTTATTTATTTTTAAATATTTTAAACCTAAAATAAAACTAGTGGCTCATATCTTTTCTCTCATTTCTTGCAATAATTTGATTTCTTTCTTGAACTTAAACACACACATATATATATATATACACAGTAACAACTCTTTATTTTAATTATTAAAAATAAAAAAAAAATTAATTCTATTTAGTTTCTATTAATTTCACTTACCTCAAAGTTTCAAATTAAATCCACCCTCTCTTTTCTTCAAAAAAATTTGAATTACACTCCCATTTTAAGATTTAAATTTAATTTGATCGCATATTTAACCTACCTTTTTTTCTTATTCAATCTTGTTTATTCTTATTCTTCTTCATCTCTCTACACTCACCATAATCCTTCATCCTTAATTTTCTAACTCACTCAATTCTTAACCAAATCATTTGAGTCCGGGCTCTAATCTTATTATTTTTGTGAGAGGAATTCACATGTGGTGTCGGTGTCCATCAATTCTATCTCGATTTTTGCCGGATTCGTGTTGAGTGTGAAGAACCCTAAGAACCAAGTTTGGGGATTTTCAATTTTAAGTGTTATTTCTTGTAATTGAAGCTTAGTACCCCTTCTTTCATCGCTAAAAAATGTATGTATTTCACTTGTAATTGAAGCTTAGTACATCTTCTTTCATCGCTAAAAGGTTAATTGATGAATTAGAACCCTAGAGATGTCATAAATATGTTAGGGTTCGAGTTTTGATGACAACAGTTTGCTGACAGATTCGTTTTTGTTTATTTATTGGTATATAACTTGATGTTAAACGATGATTATTTAACGATTGTTGATTCTAGATTCTATGAGTCTAGTTTCCAAAAAGGTAAAGTTTGTAATTTTTTGATGAGTTTTGAATAGTTTTTATGATTTTACAAAAACACTTGTCAAAGCTGATTCAGGGAGTTATATTCTGTTCTGTCTTTCCGACACCATAACAACCTAATGACAAAACTAAAAGGGTTGGTTCCAGTTCTTAAAATTAGTATTATGAGTTTTGAATACAACCCAATTGGTCTTGCATAATTTGGATTATTGAGTTGATAGAACCATTAAACAAGTGTTTGTTGTGCAATCTGCTGAATTGTTGGTACATACCTGTAATGGTTGAATTATTGTGAGTTTTGTATGCATGAGAAAAATATAATAAAAATTGTTTGAGAAACCTAATTCATATATTCTACCGTGTAATTTTTGTAGAATTTATACTTACTCTTTTCTTAGAGAATAAAATCAGTTTGTACATGCTATAATCTGTCTTGTGAACTAAGTGATCATAAGATAAGTTGTATGATGTATGTTTGGTTGATTTGCCATGATACGATGTGTGAATACATGTTAGGACTTTTTTTGTACAGTTGAAATTGATTAATATCATCAACAAGTCGTCGATTCAAGTTTGTGTTTGTGTATACATTATGTCTAATGTGATTGTGCGTGATAGTCATCGTGCTATGCGTGGACGTACCACGGTACCTAGGAAAGGTGAAAACCATCATGGTGGGGCATCACTTGCTGGATCACATGAGGATGGTGTTGGTAGTGGCGATGTCGATGGTCTACAAATGTATACTTGTGGGAGACACGTCATCTATCGTGCCTCGGGATACCTCTGGGAAGAAATTTATCGTAAAGATTTGGGATAGGTATGTTTTTAGTTTTAACATTTTCATTATTTATGTTACAAATATACTTACTTGGTCATTTCAATATTATAGGTTTGCGAGTCATGAGATTCATATATAGAAATATCATAAAAATACTAATCGAGCAATATGATGAACATTGGGCAACATTCAGAATGGTGCCAAAGAATGTGATCGCTCGTATGTTTGCTCATTTTCGGGTAATATATAAGTTAATAATTTTATATCTGCTTGGTTTGGTTTGGGTTGGTTCGGTTTAAAAGTTATACGGTTTGGTTTTGGTTTACATAAATCAAAAACCGTTACCAACGGTTTGGTTTATGGTTTGACGAAAAACCGTGAAAACCGGACCGTGAACACCCCTACTTGGCTCTGAGGTTTCACCTCACATTAACCCTTTACTAGTTATGATGCTAATATTTTAACAATTTTAGGTTCAAAAAGTTAGAGCCGAAATGGAAAAATAAAAAGAAAATGAAAGGAAGTCAAGAAACGAGTTGGAAGAACGAGTGCAACGAATGGAACAAATGGAAAAAGAACTTAAGGAAAATGAAGAAAGGATGCAAAAACAATTTGATGAGTTTATGAGAAAGTTTGAGGTCGGTAGTAATTAGTAGTAGTTTTAAATATTTTGAATTTATAACTTATTAGTGAAGGTTTGGTAATGTAAACTCATTTTGAATTTATGTTTTTGGGTTTGTTAAACTTATGAAATAGCCACATTTATCTATGTGTGACCAAAAGTATGATAATAGCCACACTTAATATTACAAAAGCATTATGTGTGACAAACGGTAAGACAATGGCCACACCACAAACTACAAAAGAGTATTTGAGTGGAAAGTTCACATTTTTAGCCATATTGACAATAACCTCCAGTGTCTATATGATATGATTGGCCACACAATACATCACTACGTGTGACGAAAAGTTTGACAATAGCCACACTTTAAATTGAGAAAAGCATTATGTGTGACAAACGGTAAGACAATGGCCACACCACAAACTACAAAATAGTGTTTGACTGGCAAATTCACATTTTTAGCCACATTGACAATAATCTCCAGTGTCTATATGATATGATTAGCCACACAATACATCACTATGTGTGACGAAAAATTTGACAATAGCCACACTTTAAATTACGAAAAGCATTATGTGTGACAAACGGTAAGACAATAGCCACACTATAATCTACAAAGGAGTGTTTTAGTGGAAAGTAAACATTTTAAGCCACTTTTAATGTAATATCCAGTGTTTATATGATATAATTAGCCACACTATTATTAAATTTAAGTGGCCACTGCTTTGCTATATCCACACGGTATAGGTCACAATGCACGCTTACTACAACCCTATTGGCCACATTATTATAAAATTCATGTGGCTGAAACATGAATTCATGTGGCTCTAAACGTGCAATGGTGACTCATAGTAAATACTCATGTGTCCATTTTCTACCGTTTAGCCACACTTATTGGAGAGGCTTCTTGATAGCCAGCAACTAATGCATGTACCCTTTAGCCACACTTATAACCATATAAGGCCACTAAAAACTGTGTGTGGCCATATCATACCCACAGTGTCGTGACCTTTTGTCATATATGACCTGAACCAAATGTGTGTGGCTAAAGGCCTACGGCCACACTTTTTTCGTGTGACCAAAGGTTAATTTTCACGTAGTGAAAGGAGTTGGAATGTAGCTTTCGCACAAGATCGTGTTTTAGTTTTATAAAAGTGATTTCTACTAAGACTAAATACACACAAAATAGCAAGTGTACCTATCGTATATGTGGAAGAGTATTGGTAAGAACCAAGTATCGATCTGTGGATACAAATGTTTCTAATAATGAATCTTCTTTTTAGTTCAATCGGGGAGTTTTAATTATTTTGGAATTGATTTTTGTAATTTTTATAAAATAGAAATACTTATATATATAATATGTAGGTGACAAGAAGAGAAATTCTAAATGAGTAATTCAATTATATGAATGTTACCATCTAAGATCAAGAGTTCACTCCATTCTTCCTTGATGGTTAATAAGTAAACATGTGATAAACTTGCCCTAATAATATATGATAAAATATTCCCTTATTTCTAAGTGAACATATTCTATGACATAAAAGAAAGTAGCATGCATATTTTCAAGTCCATCATTGCTTAATCTCATACTACCACGAGAATGTCAATTTAAGTAGGCAAGCAGTTTAGTAAAGCAGAAAGATTAGGATTGACTTCGATTTCTCAAATATCAATCCTAACAACTTCGGGTGGTTATAGTCTAATCACACAACCTCTCATTGGTTGATTTAATTATGTTATAATTACACATTTCATTAACATATGATTTTTTTTAACTAGCATGATAACCTAAGCAATCGTGTTAACAATGTTATTTCATAATTATTAAAACTAGAGAAACAGATCATAGCTTATATCTCATCATTTCTAAGTACAATATAAGGATCCATGCTTCATCTTGAATAATTTATCAAAGTATTCTTTTTACCATTTCTAGTTTCCAAGAACATGAGTGAATCATGAATGATTCTTAATCATCAACTTTGATGTATTGAGTTAAAGTGATAAAACATTTCTCATCAAAGGATAATTGCAAAACAACCATGTACTTTACCAAACTAAATCACATGTTCTACATAATCATCAAGTAAAACAAAGCTTCTTCACAGAAATTAGATGGTAAATAGAGTTAACCTCATAATGAGCATGGTTATGAACATTAAAAGAGATGAAGATAACAAACACATGATCAAACTAGAATAATCTAACCAAATGTGGATAATTTTTCCTTCTTCAATGGTGATGGATGATGATGTGGATGATAGTGATGACGGATGATGGTGATGATAACCTCTAGGCCTTCAAACTCTCCACAAGACCTTCAATATGAGTGTAAAGTGGGTGTTTTTATAAGAGAAACCCGTATCAAAGTTTTCTTCAAGCACACTAAATGAGTGCAGCATGCTCCACTATTTATAGGTTGTATGGGTGATCAGGCACGGCCCCGTGCTCCATGAGGCACTCCCCCCCAAGTGTCCAGGTGGCCAGTCGCATTAAATGCTCAGATCGTACATGATAACTCACCACAGGGGCGTTCTTCATGAGGGAGGCATGGCCCCGTGTTTATGGTCATTTGTTTATATTTCCTTTGTCTTTTCTGAAAGGTGACCACGGCCCCATGCTTATTGGGGCAAGGCACGTGTCCAGATGTCCAGTATTTTGTCTTTTCTTATAGATTTTTGTCTTTTCTTGCACATGAAAGCATGGGGGCGTGTTCCATGGAGCACGGGGGCGTGTTTCAGTGTTATCTTGGGTTTTCTTTGATTTTGCTTTGCCTTTTATTTCATTTCTTCGTTTGAGGCTTGTGTTTACCTGAAAATACATTTTAACATGATAAGTAGCTATTTGAACTATATTATTTGATAGAAGTTGCAGTTTTTAAAGATAATTTGACGCTAAAAAGATGTATAATTTTATTTACGTCAACAACCCATTATACATTTAGCAAATTACAAAACCAGCGAAATCGAGAAATCCATACCAATAAACACTCATCATATTATAATTTTGGGATTTGACTTGAAACCAAAATCAGATCAAAACTAGTATTCGGTTTTCTGTATAGTTTTAACTACTTTAAAGTTGGTTCAATTTAAAAATTTTTCAAACCATGCAAAAATCCAAACCAATCAACACCGTTAAGAAGCACTAGTTATGTCTAGAGGTTAAACACAAGTCAAGCCTAAAGGTTAAGCCTAGAGTCTCGACCAGGTTTAGGGTTTGATCCAATCACACAAGTTTTGATTTGACTGAATTTGCAAAACAGAACATCGTGAGCTTTGTTACAAGAAAGAGAATTGGGGGGGGGGGGGGGGGGGGTTCTTCTCGTAACCACCCTCCTGCGTGAGAACTGGTGTTGCAATTTGTAAGTGATAACACGTGATAGTGAGAGAGTAGGATCCTTAAACCATTGGTCAGAGTGTGGTATTTATAAATGGAGAGGTAGAGAATGATTGAGCAGGTTGTTACCATCAGTAGAACCTTCTATTCTTGTGGGAGAGCACGCACATGGTCTTTGATTGGTCGTGACATATGATTGAGTTAGACGGCTGTTACCTGGAGCATAATGTTAGGCGTCTTGTGATTGGCTTCACATGCAATCACCATTCCTTTTGTAGTGGTTGTCACTCTTAAGAAATCTTGGACTATGATTGGCCTAAGGACTATCCGTTATGTAATGTTTGTCTCCTACGCAGGTGACAAGTTTTCTGCCCGACGTACACAGGCGTTTTACTTGACAATAAGATTAAACCCTGCGGGCGTGATCCAAGACCATGTTGAGGTTTATTTGGGCCCGCGAGTAGGTGTAGGACCCTATCTGTTCTTCACACCCGTACAAGACATAAATCTTGTACATTCTTGTAAAGCTATTTGAAGGGTGACAATATCCTGTACAAGTGGATCAAGTAAACAACCAACCGCGTTAAATTCAAAACAAACAAACAAAGAAACAAACAAATGGTGTTTTTTAAGCCACGCAACAGCAACCACAAACATAAACATATCATCATCATCATCATCATCATCATCATCATCATCATCATCATATACCAGTTACCTACTATTAGCTTATCATACGCCACATCCCTCTTACTAACTTCAATCAATCATTCACTGAAACTCAAGACCAAATCAACAAGAATGGCTTCCATTCCGATAATTAAATCCGGACTATACCCCTTCTCATCACTCAAGTCCTCATCTCCTACAAACAGTTTAATTTGTTACGATAGCAGAAGAATCCTCAAATTCAGATCAAATATACGAATCAACCGGACGTTTAGGGTTTCTTGCAAGGGTCAGGATAATAATAATAATAATAATAATAATAATAATAATAATAATAATAAAGGTATATCATGCTGCTTTCTTTATCTCTATATCCTATTATGTGTCTTAAGTGTAGTAATTAGCTAATGATAGTTACCGCTAGGGGTCACCAATAACCGAAACGAAATTAACCGATAACTGAATTAACCAAAAAGCGGTTATCTGTTAGTTTTTTACCTCTATTTATAGCCTTTTCTTTTACCTCTATTTCATGTTTCATACCACCATTTCATGTACTTATATCTTCAATTCATCTGTTTTGTATCTCCATTTTGTATTTCTACATTTATTTCATGTATTTCTAAGTAAAAGTATTTGCCCAAATTTGATTTTGTTTATTAACCGAAACCAAATGGTTTATTTGGTTGAGGATATTAACTGAACCATGCAAACCCCTAATTGTTAGTTTGTTAGGTGGTTGAATAACTAATAGTTAGTTATAATCACAATTTTCACATTTCATGTTTTAGATTAGACTTGTAGTAATATGGGTGAATTTGAGTGTTTGCAGGTGAAGAACCCACCGAGTCTTTGTTTATGAAAGAACTGAAGCGAAGAGGCATGACTCCGACTTCATTACTAGAGAAAGATGAGAGTATGATATATGCAGATATTGAGGAAAAGTTAGCTAATCAAAGGGAGAGGTCTATTGCATTGAACAGTGAGGGCCTTGAGGTTAAAATACTCTTACCTTGTTGTTTTCTTATTCTTTAATATTAAGGATACGCCATACGTGGCACGTTTATTTAAACTGATAATATGTTAGAGAATCACGTAATTCACTTGTACTCTGTGTTTAAATGATAACCACGAGTAGTGTGTGAGAAAGACATTACGATAACCTGTCATATGGGCCTGACCATATTATGACATGAAGTAATTAACCATATGGACCTTTGACATGACATAAAAGGGGTTGTACGGGCCAAACTATACAGTTTGTTTGTTGTTTTTACCGACAAGGAAATGACTGATGTGACCATTGACAAACTCATATGGCTTATGACTTTTTTCGCCCCATTGTTATATGATAGACCATATGATGTGGCGAAAAGAGGTCATACGGGGCATTATCATATGGACCATATGATGTGACAAGTGGGCTGGTACCGTATGATAGGCCACATGGCGAAAAGAACGGGTCTAAAGACATGTTAAAGCAATTAACAGCACCCTTACATATTTGTCTTCTGTATCATATTTAAAGCAACATTACAATTATACAACATATTATTTGTTCTGAAACGAACGGGTCCTAAAGACATGTTAGTTAATGTTTGTGACATATATGTTTTAGGGTTTGATCCCACGCGGTAAACTCTTGCTAACCCTTGGTGGAACATTCTTCTTGGCATTTTGGCCATTGATCCTTGTAACCGTCGCATCGTTCTCTGCTATTTACCTCGTAAGCTTTCTTCATCCATACTCTACTTTTACTTCTTTGTTACAGCTCTAGCGGGTCCCCTTAGCCCTATCGTCCTGACCCGTAAATGGACCGGGCCACTAGTAAAGAGATTCTTAGGGGGGGTGTTTGGGATTCCTTATTTAACCTCCTTATAACTTTTCCAAAAAGTTAATAAGTCACAACATTGTGACTTATTAACTTATCCTCTCTCAACATAATCAATCCCAAACAACTTTTAACTTTTCAAAAAAGTTAATAAGTTATAAGTTGGTGAAATAAGCAACTCCGTAATATCAAGATATGATTCTGTATATGTGTTACAAAGTAGGCTTCTGCTAATTGTAATTGGTTTTTCCTAAAATGGAAGACGTTGAAAGCAAGATGCTCTGTTTTTTTCTTTTTTTAAAAAATAAAGGTAACTTGCATCAATTCTATAGAGAGCTTGATTGTACAACTCTAATATGAATTATGAAGATATGATTCCGTATGCGGTTATAATAAATGAGATTTTTTTTTTTTTGAAAATATTTTGTTATCTTACGCTGTTTGTTTGCAAACAAGATATGCAGTTTTAAATTTCTAACTGCTTTATACATCCATTTGCAGTACTTTGGACCAAAATTTGTCCATGATGCTAGCACAAGACAAGTATACATACCGCCATACGTTGACCCGTATGAGCTTCTAGAAGACCAACGCATCTCTGAAACCGCACCAAGACTAAATTAAAGGTACATTATGCTTTAAACGATAAATAGCTAGACTTTATATTATTATGTTTTCATCAAGTCCCGAAAAGAGGTTCAGTAAATGTAACCAAGAACTCGGAACCTTTCATTTCAAACATGTAAATACACATTCTTACTTGTACAATGCAAACTGTCTCTAGTAACTTGTATTGAAAGGAGCATTACTCTAAACAACATTTAAAATTGAACCCGTGCCCGTTCGGGATAACCTAGGAAACAGACTGAAAGGGCTTGAATGTTTGAACCGAAGTGATGAGCCCACGGGTCGACCCGACAGCAGCAATGAGTGAAACGATCAAGCATGCTAAACTCAATATCTGCATCCAAATCCACGTGTACGAGTACTTGCGGATCTTGGCTTGTGTAATGTACATCTCGATCGGGAAATAAACCGATAATGGCCAAAATGTACCCGCACCAAGTAATCCCACAAAGTCGTTAAAAAACGGGAATAACATCGCGATTATCGTCGTCACGATCACATAACTTGTTCTCGAAGCAAATCTGAACACGTTGACATCGAATCCGCACAATGAATACTCGTTTGTGACGAGCTTGTTTTGTGACCACTTCTGTTTGCTGCTAGCCTCCATAAACCCGAATAAGGGTTGTGCTAATACCTACACGATTCAATTATCCGAAACCGTCATATTAGTTACCACCTTTTGGTTTGATTAGCATGGTTTTGATATTAGTTTACCTGATAAGCACCAAGAAGATGAATGACAATGCAAATGTTTCCAATATCCACCATCCAATAGGGGTCGTAAAATCCAAACCCGGTCAAGAAGTTTCCTGGTGCTTTGTCCCCGAAAGCTGCATATCCGAGCACCCCACACAACATATAGAAAACGGTTGATGCCATGATTCCGATGATGGTAGCCAACTTCTTTTGTTTGTTCTCCGGCGGGCTTGATTTCAGTGTATCCTGCAATTTTTAAAAAATGTTTTAAAAACCTTTTCAACCTGCTAGAGATGAGCCGAGCCAGAGCTTGTTTAAGATCGAGCTCGACCAGGGTTTATTATTTGTTAGCCCAATAAGTGAAGCTCAGGTTTGTTTGTTAAACAAACTTATTTTTAGGCTCGAGCTCGCTTAAGCGCGGCTTGATTTGAGCTTTTAACGGAGATGATATACAATATCACACACGACTTGCCTGAATTTCTAAAAGGACGAAACAAAATGAATATGCGAAAGCAACATCTCCTAAGGCGGAGAAAGTTATCCACATCTTTTCAGTGCCAGAAAAGTCGGGCCCGACTGGTATTCCAGTCAGAGTCGTTTTTGCCATCCCGTCTTCTGTAATCACAAGAACATGCTTCAAATAAATAAATAAATATATCAATCAATCAATCATGCCCAGTAAAATCCCACCGACAGCAAAGCTATAAGTAGGGTCTGGGGAGGGTGGGATGTAGGCACACCGTACCTCCATCCAAAGGAATGAAGAGGTGGCTTCCAGAGAGACCCTCGGCTCTAAGTACATGTGTATGAAGCAAAATAAAGGAAATCGAAGTTTAACAGTTATATACAAACTACTACTAATTATAATAATATTAATAATAAGATCACAGTTTAACAGCTATATAAAAGCTAATAATAATTATAATAATAATAATATATGTAAGGGAAATACCATTATGGTATGCGACCTAAATAAGTTAAGTCTAAGCCCTAAGGTATTCAATTAATATTCAATTAATATTTATTTAATATTCAAATAAATAAATATATGAAATATTTAAAACTAATAAACAATCAAATTAATATTTCCTTACCTGCGATTTTGGCAATTGAAAGACCGACGCCGATGAACGAATAGGTGAAGGACATGATAGCAGCAACGATCGAGATCGGTGACAGTTTATGGAAGTTGGGGATCTGGCTTAGGAAGATCTGGATAACCGCAAAAATCACCATATACATGTTGTTGCTCTCTTTACAGTCCGCGTTGTGACCCAGTTTATGATAACAGTTGGAGTTTTTGATTGCACTGATGAACGGTAGAGTAAACGATCAAAATCAGTTATTATTATTACTGCTTTAAATAAATGTATATGTATTGTGTGAACTTACGCCATGCTGATCGCGGTGGTGGTGGTGTATCCGATGGTTATTCCAATGAGAACACCATACTGAGCTATCCCGCATAGCTTGTATTGAAGTGGTCCTGTGTCACAAGCAAATAACACACAGTTTTAAGTGATGATTCGCTAATTTTGAATATTTGAAATGAAATAGTCACTTTCTATTCTGATTTGTACAACTAGTTATTCTCACTTGAGTAGTACATCAATTATTAGGAAACAATCGAGTTAAGTCGTGAGTGGTGCGATGGCAGCAACTGGACATGGAATATAGTTAGGAACGACACTTGTGTTTTTGAAATAACCGCCGGATTAGAGTGAAAAATGCTCCTAAACTTAGCTGCTATTAAAATGAGTTAGTAGCAGGCCCGGCTATAAGGGAGGGCCGAGTGGTCGACGGACCTCGGCCCGACATCCCGATAGGCCCGGATTTTTTTTTTATAAAATAAATATTTATATATTTTTATGAAAAACAATATGTATATATAATATTTAAACTTAATTACACAACCACTAGATTGGTTTAGTGGCAAATACGTGTGACTTTTAACCAAGAGGTTGTGAGTTCTAACCTCACTTGAGACATTTTAATCTATTTTATAAAAAAAAAGTTTTTGACACAACCAAATCATAAGGTCGAAAAAATTAAAGATTATTTAAAAAATAAATTGTTTAAACCCAACAATATACCTCTTTTTATTAAGGCCTAAAATTATTTTTGCCTTCGGCCCAAAAGTTTTTAGCCGTTCTCGGAGCCGGGCCTGGTTTGTAGCAAAACATGCTCGAGTTATATCACATATACTTATAGAGTAAACGTGTAATCAATAATAGAATAATTACTACGTATTAGTTACTTGGACTTTACTTCATCATATCAGGTAGTAATCTTATAATTTTGTTTAAAAATTAAAATACTATTATTAATTTGTTAGTATTATTATTTTTATTATTATTATACGTTAATTTTCCTTTGATAGCCATTAATTTTTTTTATTATTAATTATTATTATACGTTACTTATCCTTTGATAACCATTAAATACATGTGAACACATAAAAATGCATTATTTATATATGAAGTTAATAGTTTTCTAGAAAAGAGCAAAATAAATTCAGAACACATTTAATGAAATTATTTATTATTCAATAATGTATGTCAGCATATGCATCATATCAATTTAACATCATAATATGCCTTTTTAAGGTGCGGTTTTAAAAACAACTTTTTGTATTAAAAAAGTGTTTTTGAAAAACAATTCGTACAACTACAACTACGGGGTGCTTGGAATTCCTACCTTATTTAAGACATAAACTACAACTACGGGGGTGCTTGAGATTCCTTATTGTACCTCCTTATACCTTATTTAAGGCATAAGTATAAGTTACAATGTTGTAACTTATGTCTTATACGCTCACAAAACCCAACTTTCCCAAACACCTTATAACTTATTAGGCAGAAGTTATAAGCTATAAGGAGCAAAAATAAGGAATCCCAAACAGCCACTAAGTTTCTTTTTCTTTTTGACATGGTATTCCCAATTCATATTTTAAAGTCCCAAAAAATACAAATTGAGTGACGAGTTTTCCAAAATAGAAGATGAGCTTGGACCACCCAGTGCTGCCTGCGATCACGGGCGTATGGGGTAGTTTTTTTCCCCTGGGTTGCCCCGGGTAACCAGACTTTATTTGTTTTATTCGTTGATCGTTAAAAAAAAAGAGTAAGATTGGATTTCCAACCCGAAAGCCTGTGTTAGTAATATTATCCTTGTTACTACTTTAAATGTAGATACTGTTGACTAACAAAACCATATAATGATGATCGATGGAATGTTAATTAATTTCAACATTTCTGCTCATAAATGTTCAATAGTTAAATTTAAGACATCATCAAATAGGTGACATTTCTTTGAGATAAAGACAAAGAAATTAGAAATACCGAGGTTGGCTTTAACAGCACCCATGTAAGTATAGTTTCTGGTGCCAGTAACCGGATCAGGTGAACGGTAGCAATCCGTCAACAAAATCGAGTTATACATTGTGATCACTGAAAACAACGAGAGGGTGATGGACCCTGCAATCCATCCGAGTTGAGCAAAACACCATGCCAATGATAACACACCCGACCCGATCACAGCTGTTATTATGTGTGCGGTTGCACTTTTCCAAGTTCCTTCATTGACCCATAAAAACAAATAATAAAAACATACTAAAGACTATTCACGAGTCAAACTAAAAACAATGAACTTACCTGTTCGTTTTATCCTCCCATCGTCATCAAACTTCTCGCTGGGAAGGTATCCGTTCTCTGCAACAGAAAAACTCGAACCGTATTGCATATTTTCTTCTTTTTCCACAATAAGGATTGCAAGCTAGCAAAATTGGGCTGGGAAGGTTGTGTTGCTCTATTGAGTTTGATACCTCATATAGAGAGACTTGAAAGTAATCACTATTTATAGGGTGTCAAAAGTGATTTGGTGTGGGTACCACCAATTAAATGCAATTGATTAATAAAACATAAAACATTAATAATAAATCAAGAAACTGAAAACAAATAAGGTTTAAATAAAATCAATATTACTTTGTAAAAAGTTTGTTTTAATGTCATTGATGTATAAAACAACAATTCGACAGTGATACTAGAGGCCTTTCTTATCTATTGAGGCAGTAAAAGCCGAACCATAAACCAAATTAGTAGGTACAAATGATTCAGGTTTTAATTTAAAGTTTATCTGATCGGTTTGAGTTTACTCGATCCAATCAAAATCAACAAAAACCGCTCAAACTAATCAAAATCAACAAAAACCGCTCCCAACTATACACATCATTATAATTTGTATAAAAGTAATATATTACTTTAATTACTAAATTGGAAATAATATTTTTTTTACTATTTCACATTTAAAATAACACTTGAAATGTTATTTGTCGTGTCTAAATAAGATAAAATGGGAAACAATGAAGAAATTATATTTGTTGGTTCTAACACAAAATTTTGGTCAACGATCAAATTAAGTGTAAACGAACCATACAATGAGCTACAACTAAGCTAACTAAAAAACTGAACGGTTAGATCTTAAAATTCATATTTTTGATTAGGTGTCAAATTAATACGAAACCGACCAAAACCTGAACATGCCGACCAATAGCCGACCACGCGTTATATGTTTTAATAATATTTTGTCTGTGTTGCATCTTAGATTAGACGGTTACGAACAACTTAATCTCAATGTTAGATACACCAATTTTAAAAAAAATTAATTGCACAATTATATAATATGATACACTAATAAGATACAAGAAACATTACACTTAGAATTTAAAAAAATTATAATAAAGAACTATCATTAAACTAATATAACTCTCTATATATATAAAGGAGAAAAATAAATTGTTTAAATGAATAAAATGAACACGAAAGTATAAACCTAATTTAGAAAGAACAAGATGATTGAAATCCTTTTGTTTTTCAAACCAGACCGGTTGCCGATGCCGAATTTTAACAAAGATGCATATATGTCGTCTATACTTCAGTATAATTTTTAAAAAATGCAAATATTTATAAAATTTTCACACCATTAAATCTCCTAATAAAGTTAACTTTTGAATAAAAAAAGTTTAAATAATTTTATCAAAACACCACATTATATATAAATTTACCGTCTCACCTAGTTTTATACCGACACGACCCACGAATCAATAAAAATGATTATAAAATACACACCTATTATTCAACTAGCTTTTAAACTTGTATATTACACGTAGTTTATCAAATATTAAAAATAAATAAGATGTAATATTTGAAATAAATGAACAAAATTAAAAATAAAAGATAAATAAAGTATATAGTACAAACAATAAAAAGTCTAGAATATAAAATTTACACATAAAAAATCTCTTTACATACAACATGAATCAATAAAACGATTATAAAATATATATTAATTATTGTTAACTAGTGTTATACTCGTCGCATTGTGCCGGTTTGGTTGGTAAAATCCAGGCGATGATAAACCCAAATGTTGTCGGTCCGTGCGTTGAGGCGGTAAGTCGGCGCAAGTTCGATCGGTTTCGGCTAAGTGCGTTATGATACCAGAACTAATAACCAAAAATAAAACAAAACATATAAAATTTGAGGTGGATCAATTGAGTGACATCAATTGGAAACACTCGGGCGTTGGGAAGACCCAAGCATTGTCGATCCCGAAAGTTGAGGCGGTGATTCTACGCAAATTCGGATGATTTCCATAACATTGGTTAAGGTACCAAAATTAAAACAAAATGCAGCGAGTCTACGCGAATTTGTTCGGGTTATGTTATATTTGTCATGGTACCGAAACTAAAAAAACAAAAAAAAAATCAACGATCAATATGGTGCCGCCAAGTGACTCAATCGGCTGTTGTAGTTTTTATACGGATGCAATTCATGAATCAATAAAACGATTATAAAATATACTTGTTATTCTATATAGGTTTTATTTGGAACACACGCGATTAGTTAGGGGTGTGTCTTTTTATCGTATCTGAAAACCGAATCCGACCCGAATACTCCTGAATCCAAATTAGAGAATACCTGAAAAACCGAACCCAACCAACCCGAATTTAAAATGGGTGGGTTATCAGGTTATTTTTTCAACCCGAAACCCAAAAACAACCCGGACATTTATCGTCTTTTCTATATGGATGTGTTTTGATTTGGAGTCTTTGATATATGAAATATATGTTTTATAGTTAGTTTTGGTACTTTTGAACATCATCATATAATGTACGAATTTTTATAATATTTATTCAGTAGCATAACGATATTTTGTAAGTAAACACACACACACAAATATATATATATATATATATATACACACACATTTAATTTATAAACCGAACAACCTGGCATAAACTAACCTAAACCCGATCAACCTGAATTTATATGGGTTGGTTATTAGGTCGCTTTTCTTCTAGCAAAAAGTCGAAACAGCCTAAGCCGAATAAAAGTATTAGCAAAATCCGTTATTGTTTTGTTCTTCATTAATAGATTTAGGGGTTGTTTGATAGCCTCTTAATGGTCATTAAGGTACTGTTTGTTTTTTAAAAGGTAAAATTTCTGCAGTCTGCGGACCACATCTGCAGGTATCTGTAGCAGAAGAGGTGGACCAAACCTCTGCAGTCTGCAAAAAGAAGATTGTTTGTTTTTCAACATCTGGAGAGTGTTAAAGTCAAACAGATTTTTTTAAAAAAGTTGAAATTTAAAAAAAAAGTCCTTTAACATAGAAATTTAAATAATAGTCAAACAAAACCGAAATAATATTTATAAAACCACAAATCATTTTTTTAAATCACTTGTTTCGTACTTTGCATAAACAATGTTATTTGATAGATGTTATGCTTAAAACAATGTTGAATGTGACTTGTAAAAGTTGAGAACAATTCATCTTCTGTATCTCTCCTTTCTTTTGCTTACATATAAAAATTTACAACAAAGATGAAAATACTAAAAACTTGCTTTAGGTTAAAATATTATGGTAAAAAAGATTATTAGATGTTAACAAAACTCAAGCCCAATTAATCCTATGGTGGCGGTGGTAGAAGGAGGTGGTGGTTGGTGGTGGGTGATGGACAATGGTGGTGATGGACGATGGTGGTGGCGGACGTTGGGTAGTGGTACTGGATGGTGATAGTGGTAGTGGTGGGTGGTGGCGGTGGAAGAAGGCGATGGTGGGTAGTGGCAGTGGTGGTTGGTGGTGGTGGGTGGTGGACAATTACGGTGGGTGGTGGGGGTGGGCGGTGGTGGTGGCTAACAGTGGGGGTAGCGGACGGTGGTGGTGGTAGCGGACGGTGGGTGGGTGGTGATGGACGGTGGTGGTGTGGTGATGGTGGATAGTGGGTGTTAATTTAACCTTCTTCAGACCTTATAATATCTCAGAAGTTGATGAGCCAAGTCTGCACCAAGAAGAGCTTGCGCAGACGTTTTTTAATGAAACGTCTTCGAGAAATAAACAGTCTGCAGATAGTAATGTCTGTGCGTGATCTGCACGGCGCTGACAAAAGAGACTGCGCATGTCACACCCCAACCTACGACGGAAATGCCGGGGCGTGAACTGATTACCCACAGCTCTCAAGGTTACTATCATGCAACATTTTAAATTTCAATTTCTATTTAATAAATTTCAAATAAAACAAATATTCATTACAACATCCCGAAAATAAATAAAGCATCAAACAAGTATAACCATAAAAATAATTGTCTCATTAAATTTTCTCTAATATAATTTCTTAAGTGATCTTCCAACTTCAACTACTTCACATCACACGATGAACTGCATATGCGTTGAAAAAAATTAGTTTTTGTCAACACAAGGTTGAGTGAGCAACACACCAGTTTAAATAACATATAGTATATATAAAAATAAGTAGTGCAACAAGTCATATGAGAATAACAAATTAACCAACGAGCAACTATAAATGAGATGTCAAGAAGCACAAAGGCTATAACGACTGGCGTATGATCATACTATTATGAAATTATGTTGGACCTCTCCAAATGCGGTTCACGTAAAGCAAATAAGCACATAACAAGTATGGTATAAAATTCGTTAACACATAAGACAATAGTTGCAGTTTTATGTATAAGTATATATGAAAAGTGTATTTACGCATATGTCCCTAAAATGTGGAAAACGAGTAAAAAGAGGAGAATGTGGTACTCACCTCAATAAACGAACAAATGTGAAAAAGGAATTTTAAGATTGATGATTGCGGATCACTCCTTGACGATAAAGTCTAATATGAATAATAGAATACAAAGATATTAAGTTAATGAATCGGATAAGAGAGTCGACAGTTATAATATTTATTAAGTTATATATACTATTTAAATTACTTAGTTTATAAATCCTATTTAACCTTAATTATATTTTATTACGTTCTTAACATTTGTATAAATAAAATACATCATTCGAAATTAATTCGTTAACTATATTAAAATATTTTATTATATGAATAAAGTACATCTTTTAAAAATTATTAGCTTATTAATCCGTTTAAAAATATCTGTATAAAAGTAAAACACATCTTTTATAATTAATTAATTAATTTGCCAAATATAAGTATAAAAATTTACCCTTTTCAATATATATATTAAAACTATAATCCAAAATATAAATTGTGTGGTATTATTTATACATATATATACATGTATGTATATTCATATACACATCTATATATACGTATGGGCGAAACAAAGATGCGGGAAAAAACACAAGTATTATTGTCAGTTTTATAAAAAGATAATTTATTTCTTGGTTATTATATATATATATATTATTTATTAAAATAGCATAAAAAGAATAATATCAAAAATAAATCAGAAACGGGGTGGCAGGGACTCGAACCCGCGACCTGCCACTCCGCAACCAATGTTCCAACCAACTGGGCTAACCAGTTCATGCGTCTTTGATTAGGAACCATTAAATAAAACCAAACAGGAAACCAGACGAGAATGAACATAAACCCTAATAACAATCAATTCGTTAAATTGATTGTTAATCGATCAATTGATCATGGGGTTATCGTAAAACGAGGGTCAATTATGAAGAACTAGGGCCGGCAGAAACGAGATGATGAACACCCAATCAAACAGTTAGCATAATTTAATTGATTAAGGGGTTATGGACGGCGATGGTGTAAGGATGCTAGTTGCAAGTTTAATTGACTTTATAATAACAATTACATGTATAACAAGTTAGGTTTAGGGTTGTCCTCGTATTTTAAGAAAACACATCAGGTTTGATTTATTTTTCCATAGTAAGATTGTCGGTGAGCCGTAAATAGGAGGTGTAGTATCTTGTTGATTCAATTACCAAAATATATACGTGATTTAAGGATCAAGACTTCGTTTATTGAAAATGGATTTGTGAATAGGAAAATGGGTTTGGGTTATGGGTCGGATCTGGGTTGCAGGTTAAATAGGTTGTGATAATATTATATATAATTTGCACTATAGTCCCTGGAGATTGAAAGTGGAAACATAAATAGGTTAAAGTTTGATTTTGGGTGGTTTTCGCCAAGTTAAGAAAGTTATTGTTTTATAATATATGATTAATTAAATAATAATATAAAAATTAAATTACTCGATAAATGCAGTAAAATTTCCCGAACATCGAAATGGTTCGGGTTTTAATAAAGGTACAGTTTTCGAAGAGTCCTAGTTGTTACAGCGCATAACTTTTTCAGAAAAACAAACAACACCTAAAAGGCTACATCTTAATGGTTCATAACCTCTTAATTGTTAAGAGGTAGTCTTCTATTAACCATTAAAAGATTATGAATCATGTAAAAGTTGACCCCTTAATGTGTTTTACTAATATTACCCAATCAAACTGTTTTATTTTCAGCAAAAGCATTTATTATAACTTTTGTGTTGTCATGTTAAATGATCGTGTGTGGATAATATCATTACGATTCATCCAAATATCCTAATCATATCGTCAATAAAAATATACAAACGATAAAAATAAAATTTAAAGAGCGAAAATCAATAGAGAAACTACTTCTTTTTAGAATAACCATCCCCTATATATATATATATATAGGTAAAGGATGAAATACAAAAATCGATTATCGTACAATAGGTACGCGAGTGTCTGGAGCGTCCATCTTCAATAACCAAATTACGCAAGCCGGCCTCCTTCAACCTCTTCTCCCGTCGATTCCGTCCACCTTCACCATCGCCGTTCAACGATTCCGTCCACCATCCACCTTCGCGACCACCATCTTCTTCCGACACAACCATCGATCGGTGCTAACATGTCAGTTGATTAAATTGCCCAATTGAAATTGAAATTATTTAACTAATTGATTGATTAAACTTTAAAATTGGTCCAATTAATCATCAATTTGAAGTTTCAATAAATCAATTTTGAGTTTTTGAAGAAACTCAGTTGCAGACGTTCCATATTTTGTTCATATGGTCGAATCAATGATCAAATTAACAGTCGATTGATGATTGTTTGATGATTATGAGATTATGTGAAGTGATTTCAGTGTTCAATTTCATGTTTACATGTGTTTAATTTCTTTTTTTTTTGTTATTTTTAGAAGTTCTGAACAGCCAGAACTTCTTAGAACTTCTAAACAGCCAGAACTTTCTGAACAGCCAGAACTTCTTGGAACTTCTAAACAGCCAGAACTTCTAAACATTATCAGAACTTCTAAATTTTTTGAACACCCAGAACTTTTTAGAACTTCTAAACTAAACAACCTGGACTTCTTAGAACGTATTAGAATGTTTAAAGATGTTCATTTGTTTTTGAACACCCAGTGCTTCGTTGAATGTACTAGAAAGTTTAAAGATGTTCTTTTTTGGTCAGAACGTTTAAAGGTATTCAGTTATGTTTCAGAACGTTTAAACATAATATTTTGAACCCTAATCAGAGCTCGATTGAGTGCGTTATTTCTGCAGTTCCATATTTGATTGATGAATCTAAATGCTTCTACACATCAATTCGATTGATTAAATCATCATTTTGGTGTTTATTTTGGTCAGAACGTTTAAACTTTGAGCAGAAAGTTTAAACTTTGAACAGAATGTTTAAACATGAACCCTAATCAGAGCTCAATTAAGTGTGTTAATATGTATTTTCTTAATTGATTGATGATTCTAAAGCCTCTTACACATCAATTCGATTGATTAAATCATCAATTTTTGATCAATTTGAAGATTTTTAATGTTCAGTGACGTTCTTTTCAATTTTGGGTTTTGACTTTTGAGATTTCATACTGTAATCTGTGATTAGAGTTTAGAAATTGGATTAGATTGAGCGACAAGTTCCGAATTTGGATCAGAGTTGATTTGTAATCGACGAATTTTGATCGCGAACTACTGTTTCGGTTATTTACGAAATTGCCACTGCACGTTTTTTAATCAAACGTTCTGGAATGTCGCGTACCTAATGTACGATAAGCCCTTATTGTACGTTAACCCACCCCTATATATATATATATATATATATATATATATATTAGTAACTAGGCTAGTTACTAGTGTAGCATACGGGTTAATAAATAAATTTATTTAAAAAGTAACACAACGTAAAATACAAAAAGTATGTTCAAAAATATAAAGATATATTATATGGTAGAATAAATTACACATTACATAATATGGAAATAAAAAGTTGTTAGAAATTCATAAATCTCTAAATATTTCTTTGTTCACAATACTAGTAGTTTTATTTGTAACTTTATTTTCTATATAAAAACATAGTAGTTTCACATTGTTTCTGTTTATAACTCTAAAAAATGCAACGCATAACTATCATGAGTTAAAATAAATTGTCTCATAAACAAACCAACCATCTATAATAGTTGCCTTAGCTTTTATAAATCTTTAATGCAAAACAAAAATAAAGTGAAAATGTCATACTTTGAAATTAATCATTTTATCTAAAGGTATAAGATGTTTTTTAAGAATAAAAATGTGAGTTCCAATATTACTTTCGGATATGATTTCGGCTTCTATAACACGGTTATCATATTGTATTTTCACATATAGTTTAGTTTCATTGCATATACCAATTTTATAGTTAATATTTTAAGCAACATTACTTCAACGTTGACTTTTAGGGCTAATCTGTAACTTGACAACATTAGATTTTAAGGTCATTTAGAACATGGACAACGAACGCTTGCTAGTTTCTTGAGCGACCACATTTTTCTGTGCAAGTATGATTCGCTCACTAAAGAAAACTGTATTTTTAAAATCTTCAATAATAGAAGAATATACAAAGTCAATTTATCATATGATTAATAGTATGCTAATGTCTAACGTGTGTATTCCAAAGATAAGTGATTTTATTTACCTGAAAAACAAAACATGTAGTTTAGTGTTTATATTTTTGTGGATTTTTAAGATTATAAACTTAACATAAATGATGGGTTGATTAAATAGTTAACTAAAAAAAAGTTGTAAATGACAACTTTTTTTAAACCAACCCGTGGACCGAAACTCATTTTAATCATAAACTGTTTTGACTTGAACCATGTTTGAAGTTAACTGGTTAAAGAAACCTGCTTGTTTAAGTTAACACAAACACTAAGAATACATCAATAGTGAATTTGTCTTTTCACGGTTTGAAAGAAAAAGACTTGTAATTTGGTAAACAATCATACATATTTAATAAGTTAAAGTTTATTGAAATTTAATTTTAAAATTAATCTTGCATCTTCATCTAATAATATCATTTCTTATAAAACCTTAATTAATATAATATATTTAAAACCTTAATTTTTGGAATCATTATTCATATCAACATGAAAATTGGTTACTTAAAAAAACTAACATTAATAACTAATATAATATATTTATATAAAACAAAAAAACATATTTATGTTGGTATTAAATTGTTTAAATCAGTAAAGTATTATTAAAAAGAAAAAATAAAAGATTAAAAAATACAAAATTATTAATAGCAAAGAATTATTAAAATAGAAAATGAAATATTAGAAAGTAAAAAAAATAAAATATAAAATTATTAATAAGAAAGAGAATTGTTAAAGATATTTAATATGAGAGATATAAGGGAAAATTTTTGTAAGGATCAATTTGATGATGACATGTGACACTTTAGTAAGTTTTATTTATTATATAGTATAGATGGATCCAATACAAAGCATTCTATTATAGTATAAGAAAGATTTTGAACCATTAGATTAAGAAAATCAATGAATAATAAAAATCAATGGGTGATATCAAGTAAGGACTTCGCCTCAGTAATTTTCCAAGCAAGAAAATGCTAGAGGGGTAACAAATATTTAAACTTGTCCCCACGAGTCATACAAATGAGAAAAAAGAAAACATCACATACGAGTTTTTATATTTTCGAAACAAACCATTACATATTCGACTGAAACATTGGCAAGAAGCTTTTTTTCGATATAACTGATGCAACAATCTTTCATATAGTCATCATCCATTCAATTACACAAATCTGTCTTCACATATTTCGTTGATGAAAAAACCTCTCAACACTTGCCATTGCAACCGATAGAACTAATGTTAACTTTAATAAACGATAGACCAGTGGATATCCCAAATGTTTACTTGTTTCCATTAGGGGTGCAAACGATCCGAGCTGAGCCCGAGCTCGACTAGGCTCGAGCTCGGCTCGTTTAACTTACACAGAGCTCGAGCTCGATCTTGGCTCGTTTCGAGCTCTATTTTCAAAGCTCGAGCTCGGCTCGTGAATGGATTTTGAAGCTCGGGCTCAGCTCGTTTACTATTTATAAATTATTTTTTTATATAATTATAATATTTTATATATTTTTTCTATTATAATTTTATGTATAAAAGAATATATATTATTTACTTATATTTATTTATTTTTTCATAACATTATATTTATTAATTAATAATTATTAATTATACAAATGGCAGGCTCGTTTAGGCTCGCGAGCCGGCTCGAGCTCGATAAGTAAAGCTCAGGCTCGGGCTCGCTTATTAAACGAGCTTATTTTTAGGCTTGAGCTCGGGCTCGATAAAGCTCGGCTCGAACGAGCTTTTTAACGAGCCGATCTCGAGTAGCTCGCGAGCAGCTCGGCTCATTTGTACCCCTAGTTTCCTTTAACTTTTTGCAAGATTAGATATATTGTTACATTGACAAACATTTCTATCAACTTTCAAATTAATAGTATAGTTGTCTTGCTTAATAATAAGATATTCTCTTCATAATTAAAATCACACAGAAACAAATCGATCAACCTTAATATCTTTTGAACATCAAATGCACTAAAATTATCATTCGGGCTCAAACTACCAATACACGTAAGTAATTTGGTGGTTGCCTCATTAAAACGACTGCCAAGCTCTTGTATTTACATATCTTACACCTTGTTAAAATTTTCAACCGTACAATAATGACGATTGGTGATGCTAGTTTTACTTCTATATCTTGGGCCAACGTATTCATATTCCTTGTTAACAATTTCAATCACATTTTTTTTTCACAAAAAGATGCCACATATTTCATAAGTGAATCAAATTCTTCAAGTTTAAACATTTGTAGTTGTTGCTTTGTTGCATTAATAGTCCAAATTATACTCATTATATATGTTAATCCTTTCTTTAAAGAGCTTGATACAATAAAACATGTAATCCCAAGATGTGCTTCATTAAATGTGAATAATATGAAAAGTCATCTACCTTCATGTATGTCTAAATTTTATTTGTTTGTCTTTGGTGAACATTATTGAAACCGAATTTTCGGATATATTCAAGCACTTTAATAAGAGATGGATATAACTGAATCAATCGCATAAGTGTTTTGTGATGAGAGTTCCAACGCGTATCTCCAGCTCTTGTAAGGGAAAATTCTTGACTTAAACCACTACTAGTTTCGACTTCTTCACGACCTATTTTTTCTTTTAATTTCTATTTTTGACTTTCTCAAATCACATTTATTCATTTGCAAGATGCACAAACAACATTTGTCAAAGTTGACATGTTATAAAAAAAGTCTACATGTCATCATGTTTATTTGCAAGGGCTACAACTAGTTCAAGTTGTTGGGCAAAACGTTAAATATCCAAATGTCACAATGTTTGTTTGCAAGGGTCGCAACAACTAGTTGAAGTTTGTATGTAAAACAATGTATATAATATGACAAAGTATTATTTCAAACTATTAAACTCATCAACCATATTACTAGCACCATCATATCCTTGAACTCTAACCCTAGCCAAACTCAAATTATATCACGAAAATAATTCATCAATAGATGATTTTAGGGACATCGCGGATGTTTTGAGGAAATGAACAAGGCCAATGAGTCATCCTTCAGTAGTTCCATTTTTGTTAATATATCTCAAAACAATATCCATATGTTCCTTTTTAGATATATTTCGAGACCCATCAACTAATATAGAAAACACTCTGTTAAAAATCTGTTTTGAAACTTCTCGTGCAAAAAATTACAAATGTCTTTTTAAATTTTCGTAGACGTCATTTGCTTAATCCCTAGAGCATATTCTAATATAACCTCACCAATGGACTCATTTGCTTCTCCTAATAATTTTAAAAATTCCAAGAGATGTCCTTTATTAATGGAACTTTTATACTTATCATGACTACTGAAACTTCACTTACCAATCAATATAGCTTTAGCAAGAATAACCGATGTGCTTAATCGGATTCTATACTTGTTATTACATAAGACTTTGCAACTTTTAAGTGCTTTTTTATAAAAACTATTCGCCTTACCTACATGAACAATCAGTCTATCTTTGTTATTTCAACCATGATATTCATTGTTCACAAATGCATATTTTTTATTTACTGTTTTCCTTAAACAAGTAACAAACCTAGAAAAATAAATTATCCATTTGACATTATACTTTAACCAATACCGAAAGTCCATAAACCAATTAGGATGAAATTGTCTTAATCTACCACCATCATCTCGTTTTGGAAGAACATGTCCTTGTGGTTGTCATACACCTTTGGTCAAATTAGGATGAAACTGTCTTAATCTACCACCAGCATCTCGTTTTGGGAGAACATGTTCTTGTGGTTGTCATGCACCTTTACACAAATATGTTCGTTTAATATAATCTCTTTAACGTGATAAGATATAGTTTTAGTTTAGAAGGATCCCATGAAAAGTCTTTCAAATCAATTTTCCTAGGAGTATTACTTGAAGAATATGAGGGTTTAAAATTTCTTTTCAATAATCCTTGCCTAATTAACCCTAAAATTCAAATTGTAACAAAACTAACTCAGAATTTTAACAATTTAACAATACAACATACACTTACCAAAAGCAATGTCACACCCCGGCTTAGGGTCTAGGCGTATGGTCATTAGTTGGTACATGTTTTGTAAATATATTAGAGTTACATGTTATTTAGCGGAAGAATTTGTTTATAATAAAATATTAAATTATTTTGAAACATTCTCGGATATTATATATCTGAGTACTTGCTTTATAAATCGTTTTTAATTATTATTTACAATATTTTAATTATAAAACTTTTAGCCATCTCTACCTTGTGAGCATCTAACTTCATGAATGAATATAATTCCTTGCTACTTGTGCTAATTTGTTTCTCTGAAATGTTGGGGGGGAAATACGTCAACGATATGCTGGTGAATCGTTGACTCTAAAAAAATTTAACAAATCTTTATTCGACTGACAAGATAGTTTTCTATACAAGCTTAGTAGAAATGTCTCTTATTTTTGGGATTTGTACCACTTTCCATACACACACAATTATGTTTCTCCGGGAACCGATGCCCATTGAAGAACTTTATTATGATTGCTAATCTATGACCACGTAGCCTTGATTGATAGACTAGACAAATTATGTTTGGATCAGACACATGTGTACTAGATCTGAGTTGCTTTTATTTTCTATCTTGTATATAATAGGGTTCACGTAATCCCTTAAATCTTTATATGTTAGAGATCACGTAATCTCATATAAATATTTGACAAACTTTGTTAAGATAAACAACCCGTTTATCTTAATGACTGATTGTAAAAGGGTCTGAATGATGTGGTGATCTCGTTTGTAATACTTTTTGAATGATTGATGATTAACCCATAATAAAATAGGTTTATATAAATATCCGGATCGTCTCTTGATCTGGTTACAGACCTTTAGTCTGGTTTTGATAGCTTTAAACCTTGATTAATCATTTGTTTAAATATTAGACTTGTAATATTTCTATTTATTTTCCAATCATGTGTTAAGTTTCTTCTTCATGAAGAAACATCTATGACAGGTTTCTTCTTCAAGAAGAAATATCATTTGTCTATAACCTTTGTATGTAAAATCTTATGTTTCTTAATCATAAAGAAACACTATTTTAACTATTCCTTCATGTACATAAAATTTTATGTTTCTTAATTATAAAGAAACATTATTTTTACTATACCCCTTGCATATAAAACTTTTACGTTTCTTATTTGTGAAGTAACAATTGACTATATTTCTTGTATATAAAAACTTATGTTTCTTAATCACAAAGAAACAATATTTTAACTATATCATAACTTATGAAAATTCTATGTTTCTTAATTAATACGAAACATTATTTTAACTGTAACCTTTGTATATTTTGATCAAGGTCTAGGCTAGACCCTCGACTAGGGTTTAAGCCATTATAGAATAAAAATATAATAACTTAGGAGGAACCACTACCTTACACGGGTATTCGGAGTTTATATGCCTAAGCTTGTACGAGCATCACTTCTACTCAATATCGCGTACTGGGGTCTATACCGTCAGAATTTTGAGGCTTGGCACGCACTACGAAGCTAGGTATGCAAAACGATGCAAAGTATGTGTGAGAATGTGTGTTTTGATGTGAGATGGGAATTGTCGTAAACCTATCTATTTACAGCAGTTTTTATGTTGCTTCGCGTAGCACGAAGGAACATGCGTATAGTCGTTTGCGTCGCGCGAACCGTCCTTATGTTTGCTGAGCCATCGTCGGGATTGCCACGTGGTCTGACACATGATGCCACACGTCCACACGTGTCGCTCATGCATAACAGCAACTTCGCGTAGTGCGAAGCAGTCATGAGTTGGTTCTCCACGTAGCGTGAAACCGTTCAATCTCGGGTTATGTGTTTTGTCCTTCTCCTAGCACGAAGATTTCACACATGTTTCTTCGCGTAGCGCGAAGGGACAATATTTCAAATTTTATTCTTTTGGTCCCTCTACTTTCCAAAAACATTAAGGCCACTCGCGGTGATGTGAGCGTGCGAAGTGCGCTATCAAAGCGCCACATTGCGCCCATCGCCCGAGCCCTTGCATGTGCTCGTCGGGTGCTTCTCACCCTCTGCTAGGACCACTGAGTGCATGTTTGGTGTATAAGAATATTACTATGGAAACTCATCTCCTTATAAAGAGCTTCCAAATTTTTCTTACTTTCCATTTGAGAAGAGATTATCTTTCTTATTTATACCCATGTGAAATGTTTTCACTTTCTTCCATCTTTTCATATGAGATGAACTTCCTTATGCTTTTATTTCCTTATCTGAATCTCCCATTTACTTATCTTTGAGATTAGTTTTGATCATTTAACTTTACTAAGTTATCCAATTTGGATTGAAATTTTGGGATGTTAAAAGCAAGGTTAGATGAGCCATTTTTAACAATTTGACAAATTTATTTAAATCAATATAAAATCAATCAATCAATCATAATGAACATGTGTTGAAAGGGGGGAAAATGAAAAGAAAAGGAAAAGCCAATGGTATTAGATGATGGCAAATTACAAGGTTTACAAAATACAAATAACATGTTACATGTTGGAAGAAGAAGAGATCTCCACAACCGATATAGACATCTCATTCTTTTTACTATGTCTTCATATTTATTCTTTTTTCACCTATTAATCGTATCATATCACTGATCTCATGCTATAGGCTGATCACAGGAGACCTCCTCCGGCAGTGAGACTAACCGAATGTGTCCTTCTTTGATCTTAGCAGGATAGGAAGCCCCTTGTTAGTATCATACTCTTAGACAGTCATACTCTCTTTGTCGCTATACCCGTTGTAGCAACACGTGGCACTCACCATGGAATCGACACTACTTAGAATAAAATTCCGGTAGTTTAGTCCTCTCGTTCCCAAGTATTCTCCTCGTATGGCCGCAAAGAGTAATCACATACCATGCTCGTGGGCCTTGTCTAAGTCCGTTTAATGCCTTATGAAGTTTATAAACTAGACAGGGTTTGACACAATCCTCAAAACTTGGAGTTTGTGACACATAAACTTCTTCATTAATTGTGCAAACGAACTTCTAAAATTCTTTTGATAAAGTTTAAAATCTTTAGCACATGCAAAGACAAGCAGAATCCTCATGGATTTCAATCTAGCAACCAAAGCAAAAGTCTCTTCATAGTCAATCCTTCTTGTTAATCATATCCTTTGGCAACTAACCTAGCTTTATTCCTAGTGACAATGCCATTTTCATCCATCTTATTTCTAAAAACCCAGGGACGAGAGGGGCGAAGGTTGAAGAGGGCCGACATGAGGGGGGGGGGGGGGGGGGCGTTTGAGTGAGACTTGAACCCATGACATGTTATTAGATTGATGACGAGAGATTTACCACTATACCAAACTTAATCATGATATTGTGCATTCTATTTATTTATTCTTACGAGGTCCTTGAAATTTTTACATACCGTATTTACAAATTTTTAAAAAAAACTTTGAGAAAAAAAAACTTTGGGTTATCAAAACCCTGACCCACATAGAGTGGGTCCATCCATGTTAACAAATACCTTGATATCATTGGATAACAAGCCCTTTGGTTTCAGCATTCTCAATGTCATATTCGACCGTCATCTGTTAAATAATATAATCAAATTTCCATTACTACCCATTGTAGAAAAGCTTTTATTATAATATCCATCTGCGGGGGTGGGTTCCTAAAAATGTCAACTACTTTGTGTGGAGAGCGAAGCTAAAATACATAGCTACGAAAGATGCACTATTAATAAGGTGAATCCCTTTGGTAATGCAGTTTGTCCAAATTATGATCTTTCAGACAAGTATACATATCACATTTTGGTCTCTTGTTTGCCAGCCAAATCAGTGTAGTGACAGGTATTCTAGTGGGCTAAGGTTCCAATCCCTTCATCTTTTTATTTAGTCAAAAATATGTTATTATTCGGGTATAATCAAGACAGTTCAAACAATCAAAACAAATTACTAGCAATTTTTATGACAACTTGCTAGAGAATTTGACATTGCAGAATCCAGAAGGAGTTTGACAACTAAGGCGAATCATGTGCGAAATCGTCGAGGGCATTAAACATGCCTTTGGATGTCAGAGTGGGTTAGTTGGTGTCGTTTTGTTATTGGGAAGTAATTTTGTAAATTGTATCGCTTTTCCTAGCTCCTGCCTGAGAGATAGTTTATTTCGTTTGAATGAAATGTCATTGTTCAAGAAAAAACCACAAGTAATTGGCATACACGGTTATAACGATTAGGTTGTGCTGTGATGAGATGAAATGTGCAAAAAAATATTTATGTTACGTAGGCAGGTGTAGCGAGTGATTTCACATTTCACATCCCATAACATGTGTTTTGAATAGATGAAATGTGAAGCTTCATGGTTGGTTGGAGTGGCTCTAAATGATTGTGTTTTATATAATTAATTAATAAACTTTTTTATCAAGCTTACCCCCACATTCGTAGAGATCACGGCACATGCTCCCTTAGCCCTTAGTGCCCAACCACACCCCTTCGTGACGGTGTTTCCTGCCCACCTTGCCAACGTGGAGCCCTTTATCTCTCACACTACACATAGCGTTTAGCATAAAGAAAAAAGTTTTCATAAAATGATTTCCCTAATTTTTATTTATAAAAATAAATTGGCTTTTATTTCCCTCATCGCCTTTCACTATTGTTGAACCATTTGCCGTTTCTTGCCTTTCTTACAAACCAAAAGTGCCATAATAATTACCTCTGCTGCTTTTGATTTTTCAATCGCCTCTTGGATCATATGTACACGACTTGTCAAGTGGTCAACTAAATGGTAGGCTTTTTTTTATTATTATAATTAAATCGCTCAAAGTGAAAATGTTAAGAATTTGTGATCATTTAGGAAGTGCACAAGCTTTAGCTTTTATTTTTATTTTTAAATATAGAGTTGATGAGCTTAGTAAAGAAATAGTTACTTTGCGTCCTCTCTTTGTTGATATTCTTTAAAATTTAATACAAAATACATTTTGTATTGTAATGATAAGGTGTTATGTATATGGTTAAAATGAGTTCTTTTTAACAACATTTTTTTCTACTATTTTCTCTCTATTATTGTACTTGTAAGGAGTTGAACTCATCACCAGCTAATGATCCTAAGTTTCAGCGATTGCAGTGAAACACTCAAAGACTTCATTTATAAAGATAGAGCTTTTGGTCCAATTCTCACATGTGACAACAATATAGGGTTTCAGGTTAAATCAAAGAGTATTTTCACTTATAATGGATTTTCTAATGATGATGGAATAAAGAAGATCATGCGTGTCAGTAGTTTGTGGTAATTCAAGTGTGTATACAAATGCTATAAAACTAATTTTCTTTTAAATAACGAATCCAAATATTTACAAGTGTATACATATGTTAGACAATTTCTTGGCGTTCTTATTTTTAAATAGCTATTTATCATAGCGATAATTCCTTATCAGAATCATTGTATCTGTATTTTATTTTATAGCCAAATAATCATTTAAGACCTAAAAAGGCATAGTCTTTGAAACAATCTTTAATTGGATTGACTTTTATGAATCAAACATATTTTAATATTATTTTGATTTTTGTAATTATTAAGTCAGTGACACACAAAACTTGAAGCCCCATATATATTCTATAAAAATTTCACACCTACCATTCTACCCCAAATAATAAAATCGGGCATGTGTCAAAAAGCAAGTAGACTACTTTGAACGTTAAAGTTTGAAATTATTGAGGACAAAATAATATATTTCTTTCACAAGGAGTCTAAATTACACCTTCTAAGAATATTTGTCTTTAGAATGTACAAATCTTTTTGGTGCATTGTAACAAGCTAAAGATACAAAGGCTTTTCTATTATACTTACTACTAATACTTTTTTATTATTTTATAATGTGGTGTTATATTATTGCTTCAAATCCTACCAAAAAATGATACGTCTTTTCTAGTTCGTGAGAGGGGGGCATTCAATTTTGGGTATAGTATATGAATTTATAAAGGTTCATTTTTATTTTAATCTTAATATAATAACGTATGAAATAATATTAATTTATAAAAAAATGAGAACGTAAGAAACAATACCAACAACAATACCAATCTACATAAACAATGATGTATAATAACAAAGAAAAAAACCTATAAATTACAAGAAACAAATCAAAATTAAGAACAAAATAATAACAGTAAATACTTATAACAACAGTAGAAAAAAATTTAATAATAACAACAAAATATAAATCAGTAAATACTTATAACGCCTCATAATCGAAAATTAACAAATACAAACAAAAAACAACAACACACACCTACCAAAATAAACCTAATGATAACAGCAAATTGATTCTCACTGTTTTTATGTTAAAAATAAAATGTATTTGATAATATTTCACAGGTTGTATATTGAATGTGAATGATGCTAATTATTGTTATTTGAATTCTTAGTATTCGATTAAAGAAATTGTTTTGGAACACATAATAACCCCACAAGTGGTGGATTTATGTGGGTGCCCGAGATACTATTCAACTTTTTTGACGAAGTATAATTGTATGTATCATATACCTCAAAATTTTAGGACATCATTTCATACAGCAAATCCCTTTCTTATATACCTCAAAATTTTAAGACCCATTATTTCATATAACAATCCCTTTCTTGATATCTAAAATATAGTAAATAAAATTGAAACACACTTGAATTTTTCTTTAAAATACGTCATTAAGGGGGTGTTTGGGATTTTTTATTTTTATCAACTTATAACTTATAATTTTTTTGAAAAGTTAATAAGGTGTATTAGGTGTTTGGCAAACCATAGGGCCTTATGGATTTTAACTTATGGATAAGACAAAATAAATAAGTTTTGAAAAGTTAGGAATATATAACTTATTAACTTAGAGCATTCCCAACCCATTTCATATATTTTACCCTGTAATTTAGCTAAAAAACACCATTCCATAAACTTTTTTATCATTTTTCAAAATTGTTTCACATTCTATTCCCTATTCATATCCATAAATTAATTCTTTATTATTTTTTTCTCTTTTGTCTTGTTATATAGTAAATGGTGATTGGGAGATAGATGATATATTATATGGTATGGATCAAAGTGAGTCCCTATATTTGGGGTTTTAATTTAGTTGCCATATAACTCATCCATATAATGAGGAATGGATTGGAGAGGTGATTTTGATAGTTTTCTTAAAATTTACCCTAAATTATATGGGTTTGAAAACTTTAGAGAATTTGTTGAGAATGCTCTTGATGAGTTTAATTTACCTATTACACCCCTCTAACCCTCAAAACCTATTACACTCATTTTAAAAAAGAGTGTCATTTTTAGTCATTTTTGTTTACCCCAACACATAAGCTAATCCAAACATGTTTTTAAAAACTTATTTTAAATAATTCATAAATTAATAAGTCCTTTTAAGTTTTAATAACAAGTCATTTTATCCTATCCATTTCAATGTAACATGCGGTATCACTCTTTCGAAATGAACATGTCTAACCAAAGACACGAGCTTGGTTCATGACTAATCTTTGACTTTTTCTTTTATGTTTTTCAAAAAAGTCGAGGACGCTATAGAAAGTTTTTTCTATTAATGTTACTACTATTTCTTCTTAATGTGCAGGCTAATATTTCCTATTAGAATTTAACTTTTATAATTCAAAGTACTATAATTTGGACAAGGTTTTTGATATGATAATCGTGTAGTTTGGGTGTCAAAATTGATGAACAACTCGTAAATTATGCGTTATTGTTGAAATTGTAACCTATTTATAAACTTATCAAACGGCTTGATTGTTTGTAGATAAATTTCAATCAAACTTAAATGACACTTTTATTAAACGCGACAGACCCCATAAATCAAATCCTACTATTTCTAAGTTGTATTCGTGTTATGTTGTGGACCGTGCTAGAACTCACCATCCTATCTCGCTATCCGATATTATTATTTTTAATAGAAGACATGGAAATAAAGACACGAAACCCTAATCAACAACTGAAATGAAAGAATTATTCCAAAATCTTGTAATATAAAAATAATGCATTAAATCTCTCCAAAATTCGATCCTTCATATGATAAGATTAATGGTATGATTAAACCTTTATGGATTCCTTGTGGTATTTATCGCCAACATATCATTACTAATATTTTAACACCATAGGACCATCTACAATGCATGGTTCTAAAAACTTGTTTCAAGCCACTAGATAGAACACCACCAAAAAACAATTTTTTTCCGAACAATTCGCCAATCGCAACTCCATCCTTATCGTTTTTATATAGTCATCACTTTTCATTTATTTTTTATATTCAAAATATTTATTATAACATTATTGAGTTTTTATGTCATATAAATAAATATAATGAACTATGGTTGAAAATAATAAAATGAATTTAAATATTATACAAAATGGTGGAATATAAAATTGAAACTTTTAAGTAATTATAAAGTAGCGTTTCATATATAGAAATACAAGATAAAGATAAAATGAAATAGGAAAAAAAAGATATATTTGTTAAGCATGTATGAATGAAATAGAGAATTCCACTAGACATGTGTTTCTTTCAATTATAATGATTCTCATTTTTTAGGACGTAAGGTTTGTTTGGTACGAGGTAATGGAATAGACAAAGATGAAATTATGTATTTTATTTCATTGTTATGTTTAGTTAACCTGTGAGAACTGAATGAATATTATTGCGTGATGTTTGGTTGACAGTAAAACAAAAAAAAACAAAATGCGAATGACAAAAATATCCGTACATCAAAATAAAGAAAATCTACCAAATAATAAAACGGTTACAGTGGTAGTGGCGGTGGTCAGATGGTGATGGTGGTGGTTAGGGTGTTCAAAGTCGGATATCCGGAGTTTCAGATATCCGAAACTTCAGATATTCGTTCGGATAATAAACGGAAATAAGAAAATATGGAAAAACAAAATCTAGCAAATCTAATTTCAATTCACAATATGGAACAAATCCATGTCAAACAACAAAACTTGTTTCAACAAGAATTCTATAACTTATTTGATCAAAAATGCAAATATGTAACAGATATAATTTCAATTAACAATCAAATACTTTATTGACCACCAGTCACCACCGTCAACGAACGCAAGACCACCACCATCGAATACTCGGATGTGAGTACGGAGGAGCGAGGAATGGACCATCACCGCTGCCTGCTGGAGTCTAACCACCATCGAACGACCACCATCTTCGGCCGTCAAATGTGAGGAAAGCGGTCGTCAAAGAACTCAAATGTGAGGAGGCTGGAGGTGAAAGAACGGCGTGAAGTTTGTGAAGCAATTAGGGTTTTAAAAGTTACATCTTTGAATATAGAAATAATTAAAATACATTAAATTTAATATTTCTGATAGTTCGGATATCTGAATCATTCGAAAAATCCAAAATGCTATCCAAATCCGAAATTTCGGATAGTTCGGATTCGGATAGTTCGGATACAGATACGCTTTTTTTTAACACTCATAGTGGTGGTGGTGGTGGTGGTGGTGGTGACGATGATGGTGAAATGGTGGCTAGGTAGTAGTGTGAGTTACAAAAATAGTAGGATGAAATGGGGAATATAATGAAACAAAGAAACAACAACGTGCGGATGAATGATTTTTAAGTGCTTAGAGGGCACGAGAATCCTTGTGTAACTGGAGATTTCATTCCATTAGCCAATAAAGTACCATAAGGTAGCGTTTGGTATGCATAAATGATATGGGGAATGTAATGATTATGTGGTATTTGGTTGATCAATGGAATTGAATCATCTATTAAACATGAAAGTTCATTGTAACATTTCGTTTTTTTTTGTTTCGTGTTTTTGTAATCATTACCGACCTGGTTCGTATTCGGGTAAAATTTATTAATAAAATCTCGCACTCGTTTAGTATAATTATTTTCTCTTATTTATTTACCGTTAAAACTATGAGATATATGCAAAATCAACCCCTAACATTCAAATTATCCCCTAATGCACCTAATCCCAAATCACAAGGACTAGTTAGCAATCTTTACCCAAAATTTCTTTCCCTCTTTTCTCCCACCGTCACCATTGACACCCCCCCCCCCCCCCCCCACCTTTCTTGAACCCCAATTTTCGAACATTATCAATGGATTTGATATTTGCAAATCAATATCATACCTTAAACACACCCTACCAACGTTTTAATTGTAGAATATAATATCAATTGACAACTAATTCCTTTAAATAAGAACCACAGCTAAATCAAACCCTTTACCTTATAAATACACGATCATTATGCAATTCAGTTGCCCCACACCTTCCTAATAGCAAGCCGACCTAAACCCCTAACTTAATTTAAACATACACAGTCGTTCTTATCAGTTATGAGTTTGAATTTAGAGCCGAAACCCTAAGTCACGGTTCTCCCTCAATTCAACATGGTTTCTAGTAATTAAAATATGTATTCAATTAGTTTTCAACCCAGGAACATTAACCCTACATCAATTTTTAAAAAACCTTGAATGTTTGAATCGATTTGATGATCTAGGGTTTATGGTTAATTTGGGTTTTGAAGATAAATTATATATTATCTTTCAATCTGTTATCTTCACAAGTTAACACACCAGCATGATGGCTGGTGCGTATTTGGTTAATACTTTGTAACCGGTCCAGGCGCGGGTTCGAGCCCTCTAGACCCGTTTTTTGTTATTTATTTTTTTAGTTACCTTTTCCTTTATTATAATTAATATTACTTATAAATATCAATTACTATATGTTATTTTTGTCAAAGTCGAACCTCTAAGTCTCCCGAAACCCGATGTAGTTAATTTATTTAATTTTAGTTTTATTGTAATGTTCATCCTTAAACGAATACACACACACATGCATATACACATGTTTATAAATAAAGAAAAAAGTATTATATATATATATATGAGATTAATATTTATTTTTTCACTCTCACTAACGGTCCTAACTATTTTAAGCGTTCGAAGTAAAATTTCTTTTTACTTTTCGTTAATATACCTCTCTCTCTCTCTATATATATATACACACTACTGTATAATGTTTATTTTAATTTTACCAATCATAAATGCAAATTAATAATAATAATAATTAGATTAATAATACTTTAATTTACAATAGTGCTTAAAAGCCGATCAACCTCAAATTCGTTATAAGTCTTATTATTATATTTTCATTTATAATTAATTAAGTCTATCATTAACAACTAGGAATTTTTGGTTGACAAATCTCGAGAAGCTTGACCGTTTTCATACTAGTTTTTTTTATCTCATCTTCACTAAATCCACTTGTTAAGGTAAGTAAATTACATCCCCCCCCCCCCCCCCCCTTTTTACCATTTTTATATTTTGGGGGCATTACATCCCCATTAGTAATCATACGTCGCCGGAGTAACTCGACCTGTTTGGGACGAGCGAAATTTCTCTTTTATTTATTATTGTTATGCTAGTTGTAGTGATTCGAATTTATCGTATGTAATTGTCTTTTTAAGTATTATATATACACAAAACTGGCATTACTTGCTCAACTTTATGTTAACAAACCTATATATTTTCACGCATGACGCAGGTAGCTTAATTGGATGAAGCAAGTATTGAAGTTTAGATGATACCTTAGGTTGCTATGATGAATGAAGAACAAATTTATTTTTAAGTCTTTTGATTGTAATGTTATTTTCGTTAAGACAATATTATGTTTTTGTGTAGTTGACCGTTATGAAATGGATAATTTAGATATTGACACGTGTATTTTACTTAATGTCTTTTGAGCTATGATACAATATTGTCGTGTCGCGACATGTTTTGGCGTAGGTTGGGGTGTGACACTCATTCCATCAAAACCATTCTTTCCCACCCACTTATTATTTTTCATTTTGTTCCACATTCACCCTACTTTCTCTACAACATCACCACTACCATCGCCACCACCACCGATGGACTGCCACCAACATCGTCACCGTTGCACCGCTACCTCTGTCGCCACCACCACTACCTTACCACCAGTGCTACCACTACCGCACCATCTTCTTTGTAACCGCCACAACCATTGTCACGGTCTCCTGACCACCACCACCGCCACCCTTGTCGTTGCCTGACTGCCACCACCTGACCACCACAACCGTCGCCACCACCTTACCATCGCCATCACTATCATTGCTACCACAGCTTGACCACCCCCACCCCCACCCCCACCACCACCACCGCCCATGACGCTTGACCTCCACCACCACCACCACCTTCACCACCGTCACCAACATTTTCATCGCCGGGGATACCACCACCGTTGCTATCGCAGTTTTTTTTTTGGCAAAAAACTAAAAATATTTTGAGATAGGCGTGTATGTTTTTATTTTTTATAATTCATTCCTACCTTTTTTTAGATACCAAACAACATAAAATAATAATTCATTTCATTCTTATAGGTTAACCAAACAAGACAAATGAATGGTAATGATCCATTACATTCATTTGTCCTTTTCATTCATTCTCCCATTCTATTCCCCTTTCATTCCATTACCTCCAACCAAACATACCCATGTTTTCATTAACTAATAGTGGTCCATTATATTCCGCCGCCATTACCGCATAACAAAGTGTTTGGTATGCAGCAATCACATACGGGGTAGAATGACTCATTATGAGAAAGTGAAAAAAATGATGTTTAGTTGGTTAACGAAATGCAATCTTCTATTCCATAATGAATATCATCCCCTCTAAACAACCCAAAACCTTTCCTCCACAAGGAATCCCATTACCTTTTTCATTTTTATGATTAATAGATGTATTGGTTTTTATTAATCCCAACTTTCATATTTTGGTCGCTGCTGGTCCTAACTTTTAACATATTTTTCCCAATAGTCGCGAACTAAAAGAATTCTAACGACGTTAGTTGCAAGTCGCCGGAAAAATGTTCTTGGCCGGAAAACATATATTTTTTATGAAAGCTCAACATTCAAGTTCCAAAAATATTTGTAACCTTGGATGGGACCTTTAGAAACCTTTTTATAGTAAAAACCCTAATTATTGAGGTCGTCGAAACCATAAAACCATCATTGGAATCAGTTGGTGATGCTCAAGTGGTGGTGGTTGCACTACGTGAAAATTGACCTTTGGTCACATGAAAAAAGTGTGGTCGTAGGCCTTTAGCCACACATATTTGGTTCAGGTCATATGTGACCAAAGGTCGCAACACTGTGGGTATGATATGGCCACACACAGTTTTTAGTGGCCATATGTGGTTATAAGTGTGGCTAAAGGGTACATGCATCACTAGCTGGCCATTAAGAAGCCTCTCCAATAAGTGTGGCTAAACGGTAGAAAATGGCCACATGACTATTTACTATGAGTGGCCAATAGGGTTGTGTTAAGCGTGCATTGTGACCTACACCGTGTGAATATAGCAAAGCAATGACCACTTAAATTTAATAATAGTGTGGCTAATTATATCATATAGACACTGGATATTACATTAAAAGTGGCTAAAAATGTTTACTTGCCACTCAAACACTCCTTTATAGATTATAGTGTGGCTATTGTCTTACCGTTTGTCACACATAATGTTTTTCGTAATTTAAAGTGTGGCTACTGTCAAACTTTTCGTCACACATAGTGATGTATTGTGTGGCTAATCATATCATATAGACAATGGAGGTTGTTGTCAATGTGGCTAAAAATATGAACTTGCCACTCAAACACTCTTTTGTAGTTTGTGGTGTGGCCATTGTCTTATCATTTTTCACACATAATGCTTTTGTAATATAAAGTGTGACTATTATCATACTTTTGGCCACACATAGATAAATATGGCTAAATGTGTCTTACCGTATTCAGTTTTTTTATTATTTTTTAAAATGGATTATAAAAAATCAGATTTTTAACCTGCTAACAATGCATAATATAAATAAAGCATAACTTTATAAATGTAACTAAACACATTAGCATAAAATCAAAATATGTTTTTCATAAGTTTAACAAACCCAATAACATAATTCAAAAGGGTTTACATTACCAAACCTTCACTAATAAGTTATAAATTCAAAATAATTAAAACTACTACTAATTACTACCGACTTCAAACTTTCTTATAAACTCAGCAAATTGTTTTTGCCTCATTTCTTCATTTTCCTTAAGTTTTTTTTCCATTTGTTCCATTCGTTGCACTCGCTTTTCCAATTCGTTTCTTGACTTTCTTTCATTTTTCTAGTTCTTTTTCCATTTCGGCTCTAACTTTTTGAACCTAAAATTGTTAATATATTAGCATCATAACTATACATCATCTGTATAAAATAAAAAGTAAAAGTTAAATATGCAAAACTAAAACAACCAAGCAGACATAAAGTAATTGGGAAAAGATCTAATACAATAATACCTTAACGTACATTACGTACGCGAATCCTGTTTTTCACAAATCGATCCATGAAATCACATCACAGCATCTTGAAATCGTTAATACATATCCAGGTAATCATTGGTTCACCGAAAAAAACTGTTTTGGATGGTTAATCGATCAATATTTCATTTTTTTTCACGAAAACGTTTTTGAGCGTTTCTTGAGCGTTTAGGGTTTGTGTGAGCGTTTTAGTATTTTTGCCCCACCACGATGGTTTTCACCCTCATGTGATCCAGAAAGTGATGCCCCACCACGATGGTTTTCACCCATCCTAGGTACCATGGTACGTCCATGCATAGCACGACGACTATCACGCACAATCACATTAGACATAATGTATACACAAACACAAACTTGAATCGATGACTCGTTGGTGATAATAATCAATGTCAACTGTACTAAAACGTCCTAACATGTATTCACACATCGTATCATGGAAAATCAACCAAACATTCATCATACTACTTAACTTATGATCACTTAGTTCACGAGACAGATTATAGCATGTACAAACTGATTCTATTCACTAAGAAAAGATTAAGTATAAATTCTACAAAATTTACCATAGTAAAATATATGAATTAAGTTTCTCAAAAAAATTTTATTATATTTTTCACATGCATACAAAACTCACAATAATTCAACCATTGCAGATATGTACCAACAGTTCAGCAGATTGCACAACAAACACTTGTTTGATGGTTCTATCAACTCATTAATCCAAATTGTGCAAGACCAATTGGGTTGTCTTCAAAACTCATAATACTAATTTCAGAACTGGAAACAACCTGTTTGGTGTTTTCAATAGGGAGTTTTAGTGTCGGAAAGACAGACCAGAATATAACTCCGCGAATCAGCTTTGACCAGTATTTTTGTAAAATCATAAAAACTATTCAAAATTCGTCCAAAAATTACAAACTTTGCCTTTCTGAAAACTAGACTCATAGTACTATATCCTAGAATCAACAATCGTTCATTAATAATCATCGTTTAACATCAAGTTACATACCAATAAATAAACGAAAACGAATCTGTCAGCAAACTGTTGTCATCAAAACTCAAACCTTAGAAATCTTTAATCAAAATAAATGAAATACATACCTTTTTAGCGATGAAAGAAGATGTACTAGCTTCAATTACAAGAAATAACAAATAAAATTGAAAATCCCCAAACTTGGTTCTTAGGGTTGTTAACACTCAACACGAATCCGGCAAAAATCTAGATAGAATTGATGGAAACCGATACCACACGTGAATTCCTCTTGCAAAAATAATAAGATTAGAGACTGGAATCAAAGGATTTGGTTAAGAATTGAGTGAATTAGAGAATTAAGGATGAAGGCTTATGGTGGGTGTAGAGAGATGAAGAAGAAGTGCAATACATACATTTTTAGCGATGAAAGAAGATGTACTAAGCTTCAATTACAAGAAATAACACTTAAAATTGAAAATCCCCAAACTTAGTTCTTAGGATTCTTTACACTCAACACGAATCCGGCAAAAATCTAGATAGAATTTATATAAACCGACACCATACATGAATTCCCCTCGCAAAAATAATAAGATTAGATCCTGGAATCAAAGGATTTGGTTAAGAATTGAGTGAGTTATAGAATTAAGGATGAAGGCTTATGGTGGGTGTAGAGAGAAGAAGAAGAAGAAGAAGAAGAAGAAGAAGAAGAAGAAGAAGAAGAAGAAAAAGGAATGAAGAGAAAAAAAAGGTAGGTTAAATATGGGAGGGTAATTCAAAATTTTTTGAAAAAAAGAGGGGATGAATTTAATTTGAAATTTTGAGGGAAGTGAAATTAATAGGAACTAAATAGAATTAATTTTTTTATTTTTAATAATTAAAATAAAGAGTTGTTAGTGTAAATATATATATATATATATATATATATATATATATATATATATATATATATATATATATATATATATAGAACAACTAATTAAACCTTAAACAATGTAAGAAATTGTATTTTAAATATAAAATAAATACAAGTGATATTTATAGTTGCTCTAAAAGAGTTGTATAAGAGTGTAGTAATCAGTGTTAACGCTCAATAAATCATACGTTCATTAGTGAGTCATACTAGTTCTTGATTGGTGTTAGTGTCCCATTATAGCATCTATCATGTCATAGTTGCTCTAAAAGAATTGTATATGAGTGTCATTAATCATGGTTAGGTGTTAACGCCTGAAACACACCATACTTTCATCAATAGGCCTTATATGGCTATCATTAGTCATAATTAGATGTTAGTGTCCCTTGGTTACGTCATAGCTGTTTTAAAAAGTTTGTATAGGACTATCATTAGTCATAGTTAGATGTTAACACCCAAGACATGTCATACATTCATCAATAGACCTTGATTGGTATTAGTGGCCATTATAGCATCTATCATGTCCCTGTTGCTACAAGAGGGTTGTATATGAGTGCAGTGAGCCATAGGCATGTGTCAACGTCCAATAGCATGTCATACTTTTATTAATGGGCCATATTGGGCCTTTATTGTTTTTAATGGCCAGTATGGTCTCTATCATGTCATAGTTACATTAACAGGTTGTATAAGAGTGTAGTGAGTCATAGTTGGCCGTCATACTTTGCATTAATGGGCCGTATTGGGCCTTGATTGTTATTAGTGACCCATTGTAGTCTCTATCATATCATAGTTGCTCTAAAAGGGTTGAATATGAGTTTAGTGAGTCATAGTTTGGTTAACGCCCAATAATATGTTATACTTTCATCAATGGGCCTTATTGGACCTTAACTGGAGTTTGTGGCCCATTATAGCCTTTATCACATCATAGTTGCTCTAAGAAGGTTGTATAGGAATGTCATTAGTCATAGTTAGATGTTAATGGCTGATAACATGTGATACTTTCATCAATAGGTCTTATTGGGTCTTATTGGTGTTAGTGGCCCATTATAGCCTTTTTCATGTCATAGTCGCTCTAATGGGCCATATTAGGGCTTGAAATCTCTTAGTGGCCTATTATGGCTTGTGATATGTAACACTACATATTTAAGGGTTATATCATGTTATAGGGAGTCATATTAGACAAAAATAGACCAACACAAGTCATACATGTTCTAATGGACCATATTAGGTCTTGAAATCAATAATGGCCCATTATGCATATAATTTTAAATTGTGTCTTGAGAGGTACAATCCGCCTAACCCGTTGATATACATTAACATATGGGTGGCAAATGGGTTGGGTTTGGTCGAAACGGGTTATGGGTCGGAACGGGTCAGGGTCGAAATGGGTCTGGGTCGGAACAAGTCAACTAAAATAAGGGTTGTTATTGTTCGGGTCGGAATGGGACAGGGTCAAATGGTTCGGGTCATTATGGGTCCGGGTCAAAATGGGTTAAGGTCGGAACGGGTCAAAACGAGTTTCAGGTCGTTTTTTTTAACAAGGACAACAGAGGAAATTTTTTAGTTTTTTAACTTCTTCCGTTTTTATTTATATTCTGACTTATGATTTTTTTTATTATTATTTTTGAATATTTTTTTAAATTGTGTCTTAAGAGGTACAACTCGCCTAACCCGTCGATATACATTAAACATAGGGTGGTAAATGGGTTGGGTTGGGTCGAAACTGGTTATGGGTCGGAACTGGTTAGGTTCGAAACGGGTCAGGGTCGGAACATGTCAATTAAAAAAAGGGTTGTTATGGTTCGGGTCGGAAATGGGTCAGGGTCAAAAGGTTCGGGTCATAACGGGTTCGGGTCAAAATGGGTCAAGATCGGAACAGGTCAAAACGGGTTTCGGGTCGTTTTTTTTAACAAGGACAACGGAGAAAATGTTTTAGTTTTTTTACTTTTGCCGTTTTTTATTTATATTTTGACTTATGTTTTTTTTATTTGTATATTTTTTAAATTGTGTCTTAAGAGGTACAATTTGCCCAACCCGTCGTTATACAATAAACATAGGGGTGGAAAATGAGTTGGTTTGGGTCGAAACAGGTTATGGGTCGGAACGAGTTATGGGTCGAAACGGGTCAGTGTCGGAACAGGTCAATTAAAAATGGGTTGTTATGGTTTGGGTCGGAAAGGGTCATGATCAAAAGTTCGGGTCATTACGGGTCCGAGTCAAAATGGCTCAAGGTTGGAACGGGTTAAAACAAGTTTCGAGTCGTTAAAAACAAAACAAGTAAAAAAAACTAAACGTTTTCTCCCGTGTCAACGTCCAGCAAAAAAAACTGAGAAATGAGCCTAAACCGAAACCCAACTCGTCGAGTGCGAATACTCGTGTTGGCTCGTTACAACAATTTTTTAGATCGTTTCAACACTTAATAGCTCGTTTTAAAAGCAAACAACATTTTAAACAGCTCGTTTCAGCGAGTTTTCAGCTCGTTTCAGCACTTAACAGCTCGTTTTTACAATAAACAACATGTTAAACAGCTCGTTTAAGTGTGTTTTCAGTTCGTTTAAGCACTTAACAGCTCGTTTTTACAGCAAACAGCATGTTAAACAGCTCGTTTCAGCGATTTTTCAGTCCGTTTTAGCACTTAACAGCTCGTTGCAGCACTTAACAGATTGTTTCAACACGTTTTGACCAGTTTTGCAGTAATTCAGTGATAAAAAATCAGCAGTTCAACTCGTTTTTGCCCGTTTCAGCAGGTTACATAACCAATACTTCAAAACGTTTTGTATTTTCAATCCAAAAAACAAGTATAGGCAAACGTTTAGTGTTTTCAAAACCAGTATGTAAGTATATCCGTGTTTTCAATCCAAAACCTGGTGTCACGTGTAATAGAGTTTTCACAAAACCAAATGAATGCATTTGACTCGCTAACTGTTACCTAGTACAAGTGTTTTAAGTTATGTGAGTATGTTCAACAACACATGACTCTAAGATCTACGTATGAACTCACACACAAACACAAACTTGACCGGACGAATCATTGGTAATAATAAGTAATGTCAACAGTACCAAAAGTCCTAACATGTATCCGCACATCATATCATGGCAAAGCAACAAAATATTTATCATAAGCTTAACTTATGATCATTTAGTTCACGAGACAGATTCTGGCATATACAAACTGATTTTATTCACAAAGAAAAGATTAATGATAATTCTATAAAATTTACCACAGTAGGATATATGAATCAAGTTTCTCAAACAATTTTTATTATACTTTTCTCATGTATAGAAAACTCACAATAATTCAACCATTACAGATAAGTACTAACAGTTCAGCATATTGCGCAACAAAAACTAGTTTAATGGTTCTATAAACTCATTAAACCAAATTGTGTAAGACCAATTGGGTTGTCTTCAAAACTCAAATTACTAAGTTCCAGAAGTGGAACCAACCCGTTTGTGTTTGTCATTAGGGAGTTATGGTGTCCGAATAATGAACCATAATATAACTCCTCGAATCAGCTTTGACATATGTTTTTGTAAAATCATAAAAGGTACTCAAGACTCATCCAAAAATTACAAAATTTACCTTTCTGGAAACTAGACTCAGAATACTATATCCTAAAATCAAGAATCGATCAATAATAATTGTTTAACATCAAGTTACACACCAATCAATAAACGAGAAAGAATCTGTCAGCCAACTGTTCTCAACAAAACTCAAACCCTAACATGTTTATGACATCTATAGGGTTCTAATTAATCATGTTAGAACCCCTGTTAGATTTGATCTCATGATGGTTGATGAAGTTTGGAGCAAGAAGCAAAGTGATGAAGAAGAGTAATGAGCTTCAATCGATGTTTATGGATTAGGTTTGTAATTGGGAAGACGTGAAGGTGATGGTCACATGAAGCATAAAGTGTTTAAATAATAATAGTCATATTTGTTGTTTTTCTGTCACTATTAGCCTTTAGTTACACATCAAATATTATAAGTGACTATAAAATAATGCTTTATGGTCACATAAACACGTAAGTGTGACCATATATATTAGCTTTTAGCCACGTATGAAATAATTAAAGTGTGACCATTAAATGTTAATAGTCACGCGTTTTGTTTTAATGTCATCGTTAGCTTTAAGTCACACATAAAAGCATATAAGTGGCTAACAAACATTGTTATATGGTCACATTGACCCGTAAGTGTGACAATATGTATTAGCATTCAGCCACATCATTGAAACCTATTGTGGCCGTAGATCAGATTCGGTCACACTTTTCTAAGTGTGGCTAGTAACTGTTACATTTTTTTTTGTTAAAGTGTGGCTAAAGGTTTCGACCAGCTGTGTACAGGTATGTTTTTTAGTCACACGACCAAACATGTGTGGCTAAAGCTCCGAACATGTGTGACTAAGGTTCATAACAGGTGTGTTTTTGTCACATGAACCAAATATGTGTGGCTAAAGGTTCTAGCATGTGTGTTTTTTTGTCACACAAATAAAAGTTGTGTGGCTGAAACTATGATTGGTGACCTTTAGCCACACATTTAATCTAAAGTGTGGCAAACCGATTTCAGCACATGTGTGGCTAAAACCCTTTTTTCACGTAGTGTTGGTTGGTGGTGGTCGCGATGTTTAGGTTGAGTTTTTTGGGAAAATGTGACTTTTAAGGCCAAAAGTTTTTTTTTTGGCGACCTGTAAGTAACGTCCTTAGGATTTTGTTGGTTGAGGATTGTTGGGAACGAATAGGTTAAAATATACGACCATTAGCAGCCAATTAGTTAGTTGGGATAAACATCGACCAAAAATAATAGTTGAAACTAATAAAACTATAATACCTTATTAATATAATGTTTTGTTTATTTTGTTATGTACTAACTAGAAAGAAAAAAATATACATTTAACATGAAAAAGTTTGATAAATAAAATAAAATTAATTTCTTACAAATAAAAATACAACAAATGAATGTCTCTATGTAAATATGCCATGTTGAATGATAATCTGAATAAGAATATGAAAAAGATATAATAATAAAACGGCAAAAAATCCCCAAAATAAGCGTTTATACGTTTTTCAGGTTTTGGGTGTCATTTGCAAGAAATTCCTAAAATAGGTATTATAAGCTAATCGTGACGAGTAGTTTATGATTACACATGAGTAGTTTGTAGAACCAATGAAAACTTGCCACGTGTCCTTTTCACTTCAGTGTTCACCACATCCGGCACCAATCTCAACATGCAGTTGAATTCACTAGTGTACTCGCGGTATGTCATCTTCCCCGCTTTCAAATTTAGAAACTTCATCTCAGCCCTTTCAACCTCAGCATCAGCACAAAACCGCTTCATAACCAATTCCTTCAGGTCATCCCACCTCAAAGCCTTAATCTCTTACCAGGTCTTTCTCTGTTCCACAGTTTCCCATCAGAACATAGCCTCATCACCAAACGACTGAGTAGCATAACCCACTGCTTGGTCGGGACGGTACTCACTGATTCGGATAACCTTGTCCATGGTGGTTATCCACTGTAGAGTAGCGATTGCATCCCCTAAACAAGTCAGCTTTGGCGGGTCACAACCTTTGAACGACTAGTAGTTACACCCACCTCAGCCTCTCTTTCTTTTATCAACCTTCACATACCTAACCTCACTCGAGTCACCTTTCTCTCTCTCATCATCCTTCTTACCATTCTCCCCTATCCTCTCAACAGTCCTTGCATGGCTTTCAGCAGACTTGCTAGGATACAGATTCTTTACTACGATAGCTACAGCTTGAGCAATGGCAGCTTGAACAGCAGGATCCAGTTAATACCCTTCGTTGCTTGGTCCTCGCAGAGTTTCACTCCTCTCCCCTCTTGTGTTAGTAACTGGTTCTATAGAAGGTTCTCGGGTAATGCGTGGCCTACCACGACATCACGTATGACCTCCTTGACCAAAAACCTTTCTTACTCCAGCCATTCGTATTCTATAAGGAAACACAAACGTCGTCACTCAAGGAACTATTTAGTATAAGGATAGTAAGGCTAACAAATAATAACAATGGCCAGCTGTGATTAGCTGATCACGTTACTCTCTGTGTCCTATACACTTCCCTTTATGAGTCCACTTGTGCTAGGTTCTAATTTTATACCATGATTCAATCATTCAAACAATCCACAAAAAATCAATAAATCCTATCTCTAGAAATTAAGCTAACTTTCTTATATTACACATGAAATTAATCACGTACCTTACCCTTACTTAGCTTGCTTGAGTGACACATGGCTTTCTTGAACCGGCATAATCTTTCTTTTCTTACTTAAGTCCTATTCTCTGTTCGAGTCTAAGCATGCAAGATGCTTAATTCTCTCGAACTTATGCTCTGATACCAACTTGTAAGGCCCCGGTCCCGGTGCCCTACTTTGGCGTTGGATTTACTCATAAACACAGTTCTAAATATAAAAGTTAATTGAAAATTTCGCGGAATAAATAAAACTTCAATCATTAGTTACAAACATTCAAACTTGTCTTTAAAAACATAACATAAAACATCTTATTTAGCATCATGAAAAATCTTCCTGCAGATGCCAGCTTCTTCAGATCCTGCCATGTATCTCCCACAAGCTAACTGTTTCAGTATATTAACCTGTGTGCATACTAAAAGTCAGCTACATTGAGTGAGTTCTAGTTAAAGCAGGTAACATACAATACATTCACATACTTACTCATACGTATCTGTAGATGCATATTACTTACTTAACTTGCTTATTTTTCTTTCGTACATACATAAGTATATACTTTATTTATTTCTTTTATTCTTTCTTTCTTTCATACTTTCATATTTTTTCTTGCTTTACATACATACTTATACGTTTTAAAGAGCCTTTTTCTGCATAACCTCACAGATATTATTAGGGTCTGCCACCCTTAAAGAGCCTTTCTCCCTATAACGTCACATATTATTATTAGGGTCTGCCACCCTCCTTCACAGATATTATTAGGGTCTGCCACCATCCTTCACAGATATTATTAGGGCCTGCCACCCTCCTCCACAGATATTATTAGGGTCTGCCACCCTACTTCACAGGTATTATTAGGGTATGTCACCCTCTTACCGTCAATTCATACATACCTTCCTTTCCTTTAATATTTATATACTTTCATACATATTCTTAATATTTTCTATAACATTCATATATCATACATACATATTTCATAGACATTCATATATCATACATACATCATTCATAAACATTCACATAGCATACCCTTACCACTTAAGGTAAGTGTATTAACTAATCACATCGACTATGCACACAGCCCCGAAAACATAACAAGGAAATGGGGCTGGAAACTCACCTGAGCTCGGTTCCTTTCTGAGTTAATGGTAACTCCTCTCTTTAACTGGGCGCGGCTAACTGTATAACAATTTCACGTATCAATTAACTACTTCTAACTATATCATACTTCTAAGTTATGGTAACCCCTAGCTATGGGCCCCTAGTAGGGTCCAAGGGGCAAAGCCCCTGGCTGGGGTCGAGTTGCAGGTCAGCTTGGAAAAATTTTATTTCCATTAAAGGTCCTTAACACAAATTTCATTGAAATTCTTAAATGATTATTTATTCGCTATCCCATTCGTCATGACGAACGGCTTCATTCGTTATAGCGAATGGTTTGATTCGTGATTTATCGAGACGAATGAGTGAATAACGAATGACTAAAGCCATTCGTTATTTCTTTGAGACGAATGAGAGGCTCATTCGTTACAAGAGCACACATGTGTATCTTATAACGAATGGTTCGATTCACTATCTCATCATGACGAATGAATGGATAACGAATTATTAAGACCATTCATGAATTCTAGGAGACGGATGAGAGGCTCATTCGTTATGAGAGCGCACAAATGGATCTTATTCGTTATGACTGCTTAACGAATGACCAGTCATTAACTATTCATAACGAACGAATATCAGTACTTATCCAATCTTTGACTCTAATTGTCAAAGTCATAATCGTCAAGAACAGGATATAGTCAACAGACACCAGATTTGCAATAAACCTTCAAATCGCGATGAAATAACACAAATTTGGTATCGTTTAACTTGGATTTACAGCGCCTACATACCTAATCCACCAAACATAAAAAAAATTACGTTTAAATGGTGCAGTTGATTGATATATACATACGGTTTTTTAAGCTAACAAGTAACCTATCAAATGTAAACGAATTTCAACGAGAATTGTCAGTTTAATTTGTCTTTACCATTTGTATAGATCTACGAATACTAAACGAGGCGTGTATAAGTTTTCGTTATAAAACGTACCTCAAACGAATCGGTTTCACGAACAAGATCTAGTCTTGATGTACGTCTTGCTCGTCGCGAGGCTCTAACACCAACAAGCTCGGGTCTTTTCCTTCGGATCTTGGTTCAAGATAAAAGAGGGTGTTTGTGTGTGTTTTTGAGAGTGTATGGAGGCTAAGAGATAAGAATGAGAGTTTTAGGGTTTTAGGGTGGTTTAAGGGGTTTATATACCCTTAAGCCCATAGACATAAGGCTTATCACCATCCCTTATTCCATCTTTTAATGTCCAAGCCCACCCTTTAATAGTTTATTTATCTAAACTAAAAAACGACACATTATTAAATAAACAAAATTTCTTTTATTATTATCATCGAAAGAATGATGTTACCGGTCAACTCGTCGTTACAAGTATATCTTGGTCAAAGACTAGTTTATATTTCCAATACGAGTATTTTATTAGTAAATAACTCGCCATGATTAGTTTACCTGCTCTACATTACCAATAAGAGTAGGCTATTAGTAGTTAAATCGTCGAGACTAGTTTACATTCCCAATACGAGTAGTTAATTAGTAATTAACTCGTCGTGGTTAGTTTACTTGATTTACATTACCACTACAAGTAGTTTATTAGTAGTTAACTTGTCGAGACTAGTTTACTTTGTTTACATTCCCAATACGAGGAGTTAATTAGTAATTAACTTGTTGTGGTTAGTTTACCAGATTTACATTACCAACATAGTCACCCAATGATTAATACGAAGTGTAATTATCATGTAATTTATAGAAGCCAACTTTGTTTCTATAGATTAGATTAACCTAATAAATTAAAATTTTATTAGTAATTAAATTACTTGTTTAATTTTGTAAACTTATACTATTTTATTTATAAATATAATATATACCATTTACCAGACTAAAATAATTAAAAACTGATACAACTTTCAAAAAAATTGAACAGAACAAATAATCGTAGATATCCAATTCAATCTCATGTTACATGACATCAAAATAAGGGATAAAAAAATAAAGGCATGGCTTAATATTTATCATTAAAAATTACATAAAAATAAGGGATCAAATAATATTTTTATATATTTATAAAATTAATCGGAAAATCGCTAAAACGAGTCGCAACGAGTAGATTGTAACGTTAAACTAGTCGCGACGAGACAACTACTAATAAAATACTCGTATTGGAAATATAAACTAATCTCGGCGAGTTAACTACTAGTAAACTACACGAAGTGGTAATGTAAATCAGGTTAAATAACCACGACGAGTTAATTACTAATTAACTACTTGTAACATCCGACGATTTTAAAATAATTAAATAATAAAGTAATAAAAGATGTTAGGCTTAAAATAGATGTACTTAGAATAAATAATGGACCTAGTGAGATAATGGGTTTAAAGGTTCATGGGCCTAAGGTATATAAACTCTTAAAACCCTACACCCCCTTTCATTTCCATTCATTTCTTACCTTAGCCTACACACTCAAAAACATAAACTTAAGTTAAACGCTCTCTACACCGCTCAATCTTCCGAACCAAGGTCAACCAAAGGTAGAATATTATTTATCTCAGCTGACCCAACACCGCAGCCCCGAGGCATTGTTTGAGCTGTTTGAATCTAGATCTAGAGCGGATCAAGTTATTAAACGAGCTTAAGGGTCACCTTAGCTTGGATATAGATCAATCGACTCTACCTTGGTCAAAGATAATCAAATTCCGGCCAAACGTTGCGGCCAACGACAACGGAAACGTGAAAAAAACAACACATTAAAAATAACCAGATCTGCAGTTTGGAGCGTATATGTATATGTATATGTATATGTGGTGTGTATATTTGTAACGTATACGGCGCATATGTTTGGCATATGCGGCGCATATGTTAAATAACATATAAGTTCGATTCGATTGGTTTGAACTTCAGTTTTCTGATAAGGTTTTTAGTAAAGACTTAACCCCAGCCAGGGGTTCTGCCCCTTGAACCCTGCTAGGGGCTGCTGCCCCTAGAACCTCGCTGCCAGGGTCGCTGCCTCTGGACCCCGTTAGCTAGGGTTTTCACTAACTAATACATATGATATAGTAGAAGTTGCTAATTGATACATATAATTATTACACAGCCGTACACAGCTAAGAAGGGGTATTACTGTTAAGTCAAAAAGTAACAAGACACATGTGAGTTTCTAGCCCCCTTTTCTTTGTTATATTTTAGGGACTGTGTGCATACTCTATGTGTTAGTTAATACACTTAACTTAAGTGGTAAGTGTATGCCATATGAATGTTATATATATATGGAAGGACAAGTGTAAGGATGTATTTATATAATTGTATGAATGTATGGTTGTACGAGTATGAAGGGAACATTCTCTAATAATATCTACAAATGAAGGGAACAGACTCTAATAATATCCGCGTATGTGGGGAATACCCTATTAACATCTGCGAATGTTTGGAGCAGATCCTAATCATATATCCGAATGTAGGGAGCGGGCCCTAATAATATATGCAAAAGTTATAAGGCAAAATTCCATTTAAAACATATAGATAACTTTGTATGTATTGCACAGATTAAAAGAAAGAATGTATGAAAGAAAGAATGAACATATGCATGTATAAAAGAAAGGTAAACAAGTTATTTATGAAATATGTATCTCTGGATACGTATATATGTAAGTATGTGAATGTAATGTATGTTGCTTAATTAACTAGAACTCACTCAGGAAAGCTGACTTTTAGTATGTACGCAGGCTAATAGGATGCAACAGCTGGCTTGAGAAGCACACATGGTTGAAGAATAAAGAAGCTGGCATATGAAATTGAAGTTATTATGTTTTGAACTTGAAAGACATGTTTGTATGTTTGTTTTAAATTTAAGACTTATGTAACGAATGGTTGATGTTTTTATATTCCGCGAAAAGTTTTAATTCACTTTGATATTTAGAACTGTGTTTATGAGTAAATCCAACGCTAAAGTAGGGCACCGGGACCGGGGCCTTACACTACTCGTATTGGGAATGTAAACAAAGTAAACTAGTCTCGACGAGTTAATTACTAATAAACTACTCGTATTGGTAATGTAAACTAGGTAAACTAATTGCGACGAGTTAATTACTAATAAAATACTCGTATCAGGAATGTAAACTAGTCGTTGACCAAGATCTACTCGTAACGACTAGTTGACCTTTCAAACTAACCATTCCAGTTAGTATTTTGTAAAACTAACTGGTTCAATGTATTTGGTAAACAAACACCTCGTCGTGGTTAGTTGGATAAATTAATCAGTCTCGAAAAGTTTTAAAATCTACCCGCCGCGACTAAAGGACTTCTTATTTACTCGTGAGCGTTGATTACGGGGCTTGAAACTTATTTAATCGTCACGAGTAGATAATTAGTGAAACTAGTCGTTGCGGTTAGTTTAAGTGCACGTTTAATTGGTTCTACGAACTACTCGTGTGTAATTAATCATAAACGACTCGCCACGACTAGTTTTAATACCTATTTTCGGAATTTCTTACAAATGGCACATAAAACCTAAAAACATTTTCATAAACGCTTATTTTGGGAATTTTCCCAACGTAAATACAATTAGTTTCTAAGATTCAAAATTCGTTCTACGTAAGTTAATGATGGCACCTAGTCCAATAGTTGTCACTCACAATTCTGAAAGATCATATAAGTAGAAAAAAAAAAGTAAAACTTAATCTCCATCCAACATATACGGTAGCCCTAGTCCAATACTTTTTCTATTCCTTTTTTTAACGGCCAATTTTATTAAACAAACGTAACAATAGACTAGCCAATAGAAATACACACCCAATACAATTCACCCGATTACAATAAACCCTAGTCCAGTAGTTAGTTCCTCATAAGTACTATCGTTTAAATCAATTGTTTTTCCTTACGCTTTCTTGTTATTGTTTCTTTTCCTTTATTTAATTCTATTTTAGATTAAGACAAACTTTTGTATTTGATGTAACGATGATGCATTTCAGAGGGTTTATAAATTGTTTCATGTTTTTCTGGATTGGCGGATTCATTGTTTGAATCATTATCGATAATCCTATATGATTTTTTGCAAGTCATTACAAGATTTGATTTCTGTTAAGACAAAATTAAATAAAAATTTGAGCGAACTATAATTTATTATTGAATTTTTATTGAAGTTTGTTGACCAGACGAGACCACTAAAAGTAAAACTTAAACTTATAGCATCTTTAATGGTGTTCATATGACATCGTTTGAAGTTTCAAACAGAAACAACAAATAAGTTTATCCATTAGGCAACCCGTAGTGGGCTACCTTTTCCGACGAAATTTGGGCGAGTTGGGCGAGCGCACCCCCCCCCTCCCGGGCGAAATGTGGGGTGATAAGGGAGGGGGGCGCTAACTATTTTTCGGGCGAAATGTGGTGAAAATAATAATTAAATATTATTATTATATATGTTTGTGTGTGGTATATATATATAGAAAAGGGTTCAAATAAGAATAAGGAGTTTCTTAGAAATGGTAAGAACCAATAGATTTTTGACATGTGGTATTACAAAATATGATGAAAGAACAAACCTATGAAACTATGTCGGTTATAATGGTGAAAGATTAATTCTAAGAAACTATGACGGTTTTTGGAAATTTTAAATCTCAACCATTGATTGATATAATCCAATGGTTATGATTTATTCCTAGTCAACCTAGGAAACTACTTATTTTTAGAATAACCCTTCACTATATATATATATATATATACCGGATCAGTGCCGCACGTTGCCGGAAAAGCTTCCGATGTACAGATCTCCGTTCTGGAGGTGTTTTTCATGCTTTCTGAGCCGGAGGTGGTAGCTAGGGTTTCGGGAAAGAAAACAGTTACGATTCCGGTGGTGGTCGGAGCTACACGGTGGTCGTCGTCAGGATGAGATCTACTCCGGTCGACGGAAACCAAAGGTTTGGGTTCTGTTTTCTTCTTTCGATCTGGGTTATTGGCAGCATTTTGGATTGAATATTATTATTATTATTATATATGTTTGTGTGTGGTATATATATATATATATAGGATGAGTGTTGTTTAAGAACTCTTAAATTAAGTGAGAACTTAAAAAACTCAAATTGACCATTAATGTCATGATCAATGGTTAAAAAACATAATGGCATCTTTGTAAATAAAATGAAATTAAAGGTGATTAAATAAAAGAGAGGGGGTATTATAGGAACTGAATTTATGACTAATTCTTTTTTTCGTCTCCTATCTCCTAAAATGGTGGGCACGCACCTCCTCTTTTCATAACTAACATTTCAGTCTTGTTCAAGTTGCAAAATATATGAAACCAAAGATACTATTTGTGAAGGTGTATTCTAGAAAAAAAAAATTACTAACAATTTTGGACGTAAATTGTAGAAAAAATGGTGTAAATAAATTCCTCTTTTGCCACCATTGAGAACAAAAGAGCATGATTAATTCCTTTCATAACGTAAAGAAATAATATGAGATTGAGATTTCATGTTCTATCTGAATATTACGTATGTTAGTTAACTTACACATATTCAGAATAATTATACATATGTTAGTTAACTTACACAAATGTATATATGCATACATAAAATATTGTTTTAAGCATAAGTACTGATTATTGTTTAAGTTTGTTTTTAGCATACTTTTTTTTAACTAATTTATATGTTCTTTATGATTATGTTGTTATTACATAGTTTTTATTTTTTGCATAAAAGACAATTTTGTGATTATTTCGAAAATCCTATAAAAATCAGAAAAAAGTAAAGATCGAGTGAAATGCATCTGTGTAGGTTGAAAAAAATGAGATTTACATATATGTAAATAAATATTAGTATAAATTTACATATACGTAAAGTCGTAAATTATACACTTAACACATAACACTTACATATATGTAAATAAGCAATGCTTCATTAAATTAATTTAATCCATCTATTTGTTTGAAGAAATAAACGTTTGAATTAAATATTATTTATCTACAATATATATAAACGAAAACATCAAAATCTTACGTGTCGCGATATCGTCGCTCTCTCTTTTTTTGGAGTCATCAGATTTACTTGATTTTTAAATGAAGGTTTCTCATGCATTTGACCCGAATTGATGGGTATGAGTCTAATCAAACCCATATATTTCTTAAACGGGTTATAACATTTTATTAAATTAAAACCAATCTCACCAAATACTTGATTTAAAAATCCTATAAAGTAGAGATATACTAAAAATTAATATCGGCTTTATTTAAAAAAAGATATATATTATTTATAATTAAAAAACCAATTTTATAGTAAAAAAATATAAACGGGTCTTGGGTCTCATAAAACCCATATAGCTTTTAAATCGGGTTATAACATCTCATTTATTTGTTAAACAACTATCACCAAACCATAAGTATATTTATTAACTTTTTATACAATAAAAAAATTGAAAATTCAAAAAATAAATAAATATTAGAACCAAATAATATAAAACAACCCGTAATACGGGGGGTAAAAACTAGTTTCTTGAGTTCTTAAAGAAAACTAACCCTATATATATATATATATTAGCCTACAACACTATCACACCTCAAAAACAAATTCCTATATTTTACTAATTAGATGTCATGTGTCGTAAATCACCCAATTTATAGCCCCTCTATTACTCATAACGTTAGAGTGATGTTTGACAAGAACCATTTGTAGGCAAGAACTAAAGCAAATGGTTAAGATGGCCCCACTCATATTTAAATCAATTAAAATAAATGTTCTATGGACGATGAAATTTCTTTCCACTTTACAGGTGTTTTTTTCTTATAAAAATAGTTATTAATTTACTTTTTTTCCATTAATTATCATGTGTGTTTTTTTTATTTGTCAAAAGTTAACGTTTTATTTTTATTTTTATTGTAGGTGTGATTTTTAGAAAATGTTGTATGTTTTTAATTTAATTTTAAAGTGTGTTTTTATCTAGTAATTTGTTTTTTTTCATTAATTTTATGTGTTTTTTAATTATTTATTTTATTTAGTATATACGAAAGTATAAAATAATTAACTATAAAAGATATAAGTTGTTAGAGATTTAATAAGGGACACGTAGATGATGAGGTGGTGGTTTGAAACAAAGACGGGCAAGAGCATCCGCGGGACTCGTGCTGTGGGTGATATTTATTTGAGTTGGCAAAGCAGGGACTAGGATGAAGCAAACATGTCGCGATGTGGAGGGAGCTCCGGCGATTGGGTCGTGGCTGCAAATGTTGAGGGGGATGGGGAAAGTGCCCCCCCCCGTCACATATTCAATTCTAATATGATTTTAATGAGCTTGTGGAGGTTTTATTTTGTGAAATAAAGTGATTTCTTTTAAGGAAGTTTGAAATATAATGTGGTGGTTTGTGGATGGTGTTTTAATAATCACTGGAGGAGAAATAAAAGTTTTTATAGATTGATTTGAAATCTGATGTGACATGCTAAGTTAACGATTTGAAACAAACACAGATGTACTGGATTGGTGATGCTCTTACTGAAACATAGTGACCGGTAAAATTTGCCACATCCGCCACTTTACATCTTGATCAGATATCGAAAGCTTAAGGAAACTTTGAAATCATTTAGCTTATTCGGTAAGAACGACTTAGTTCAACACCAGTCAAATTAAAGGTGTAAAAGTATTTTTTTTTTCTCTTTTGATATGATTATATTGTGGAGCCGGTTGCTTTAATTATATTTTTGCATTAGTTGGGAGGGTGAGGGTGGAGATGGCCATAAACGCAGACACATTGGATCAAAGTCGTGCCATGTGCGGTTAAACAAAAGATAAACTCATTCGTGCAGTATCATTCTGTACGAAAATGATGGCCATTATATTTACATGAATAATATATACATACATATATATTGAGTCCAGGATCCTTATGATTGCACCTAACAAAATGCTAAAATGCATATATGATCACACTATAAATTTTTAATGTTCACACTTGCAAATTATTACACATTCATGACAATAAATTAGTAATTCTCATTCTTCGTTGAAATTTATGACGTATATACTAATGTCCAGGGCATTTGCAAGAATGAATTTAGCATCGGTATCATACTAGGTGTATATTTGTCTCAAGTTTATTTCACTCAGTGACTAACAAGTGTCCAATTTCAACAAGTTTGATTATGTCTCGTAGACACCCTTGATACATCTATATTCTATAAAACATATGAACTATATAACTCATTTGCACAAATACAAGTCCCAACGACAATATATAAAAAGGGGCTGAAGAGGTAGGTCCCAGCAGAGCCCAGTTGGACCCGCAAGACTCACCTTGAAGAGGAACGTCTGCGCAGAAACCAACTGGATCCGCAGGACCAACCATGCTCAGAGACGTGACGTCCTTACGCGCAGTACGCAAGCTGGTCCCGCAGGAAATGCCTCCCAATGGTGAAGGACTCCGCCTGTCCCCGCAGCCTCGGATACAAGCCATCAGGGAAGGCCACCCGCGCAGCAAGGCTACACGCACAAGGCACTTAGCTCTCAATCACTCAGTGTCACCTGAAGGAATGCGCAAAGCCGGGAACAATCCCGCACAAGGGCGGGAGGGGGAATACTCCCGCCCAAATAAGCCAGTCCGTACGATACAGGAAGATCTTCTGTACTGTACCTGACGAGGTATGGGAAAAAGATCTGACTAAAGAGACGACAGCTTACTGACACAGTATGGCGAGCAGCATGCTCCTGTACTGTGTCACTATTAGCCGCTGCCTACTCACCAACTACTGCCATACCACGTGCGTAGCCGGCAGTTGGTGGAAAAGGAATAGTACACAGCAGGCCTGGTCACTATCAGCCGCTGCCTACCCACCAACTACCAGCAGGGCACGTGCGTAGGCCACTGTTGGTGGAACAGGAACACTGTTGCAGCCGGCCACACCTCCTTGGAAACCTACCTTCGGCTATAAATACCACAAATGGTATGACCATCTCATCTTATCTTGTATCATCATATTATACCTGATATCTGCTCTAGCAATCTCTTAATATACACTTATATTTAAAGAGCAATCTAGTCTGATTCTCACGCCGGAGGGTGGTCACAAGGAGGAACCCCCCCCCCCCATTCTCAGTGACAAGCTCACGGTGTCTGTTTTGCAGGTTATCAGAAGAACCATCTTCTCAGGGTCTAACCCCTCGTGGGAAACATCTATCTAACCCCCAGGTTACCAGTAATCTGCCCGGGGTCCGGCTAGTGTTTCTTCATTGGCGCCATCCGTGCATAAAGCTAGAACTACATTTTTCTCCAGTTTTTTCAAACTTCTACAAAGATGGTTAGAGAAATTCCGGTAACCACAACCCCAGCTACTGGGGGGAATACCGGCAACACAGTTTTTACAAACACTACCCCGGTTACCCAAGCCGGGGCAAGTGAAGTAAATTTTACGAACACTACCCCAGTTACTCAAGCTGGGGCAAGTGCAGTAAATGATCGCCTACTGGGATCCACCGATACCCAGTTTGAGAAACGAAGACTCCCCCGCCAAACTCTCGATGAAGTTAAGGCATGGGCAGAGGCACGACAAAAGGAATTCCAGGCTGAGTTGGACGAACGCTTGCGTTCCGTACAACAGGCCGACGAATTCGATTACTTGGAGGATGACTCGGAGGAATCCGACTCCGACGCGAACCCTCGCCATAGGGCAAAAGGGAAACGTAAGGAAACGGAATCCCAACCAAAAAGGCATTTTGGACAAGCCTTCAAACCAAAAAGCACAGGTGGAAGTCCACGAGACTTCTCTAAAACGTTCAGACCAAACGTTGCAAATGCGGGAACGTCCAAATTTGCAAGGGACATTGCGGAAGCAATCGCCCCAAAAAGTGCCAAACAAATGTCAAGCATAGGCACATATGATGGTATATCTGACCCCGATGATCATTTCAACAGATTCATAGCGGGGGCAACCGTCAGTAGTTGGACGGAACCTACGTGGTGTTACATGTTCCAAATGACGCTCGTGGGGGCTGCTAGAGCGTGGTTCGATCGTCTACCGGTCAACCACATCTACGACTGGGCTGACTTCCAACAGAAGTTTAGCCAACACTTCAGCCAGCAAAGAAAGTATACTGAGGAGCAATGGACAATCCTCAAATGCATTCGGGAAAAAGATGAATCTTTGCTGGACTTCATAACTCGCTTCAACTCGAAGAAGCTAAGTCTGGGCAACATTAGCGAAGATCTTGTCCGCGCTGCTTTTATTCAGGGCGCAAACGACCCAGAACTCATCCGCACCTTAACGGGTAAAGATGGCATGCCATCCACATGGGATGCCATTATGACAGCAGCTAAACGCTTTGCGGAAACGGAGAAGCAACTGGGTAGAGATCTCCCACAGAGCACAAACCTATACACCCAGAAAACAAGAGAAGAAAACGTTCTCACCGCCCGATTAAACAAAAAGCGGAAGCTAGGCATTTGGTAGTCAAGGGTAAACTTTGACACCTCATCCGGCTTGCAGCATCGGTTAGGCGGAAGGGATAACGTACAGACCAACAAGAACTCCAGATGGACGCCGCTCACCAAAAGCGTCACCGAGATATTCGCCACCGAGGAGCTCCCATGGCCAAAGCCTCAAATAATCCGACATCGCCACAATGCTGATCGGAGCAAGTACTGCGACTTTCACAGGACAAAAGGCCACAACACCGAAGAATGCATAGACGTGAAGGACATGGTCGAAGCATTCGTCAGAGATGGGACGCTCGCGCACCTCGTGGCGCAATGAACGCTGAGCAGGCTGATGCGTGTAGAACCCCAGCTGGGAAAAACACGAATAAAAATCCAGCTTCAATGTGGATACTACATGCTGCGTAAAGAACGAGATCCCGAACCAGGTGCGTATCGGCTCGATGGCACTCCCATCCCAACATGGAAGGGAGCTCATTTACACAGTTTGCATGTAAATCAATTCCAAATTTGTAAAGAAAAGGCCAAGAGCCACTTCTAATGGAAACGATTCTCCTTAAAACATTGACGCTGATGATTTTACATTTTTATGAACTATCAACACGGATATGCCGGTTTTCACCGCATAAATACGTGGAAAGTCGTTGCGTGGGGAAGGCGGCAAAACCCGCATAAACCCAAAAAACGACAAACCTTCACGCAGGTCAGTCGAAGGGGAAAAGTTCAGTCCCATTAAATGAAAGTGCCGGTCTATCCGCATGAATCATGAAAAAGGGAACTGAACACTAACCTATCGACAACAGCGCGTCGAACGGTTAATTTATTCAACGAGTATGCTGGTTTTCACCGCATAAATACGTGGAAAGTCGTTGCGTGGGGAAGGCGGCAAAACCCGCATAAACCCAAAAAACGACAAACCTTCACGCAGGTCAGTCGAAGGGGAAAAGTTCAGTCCACCCATTAAATGAAAGTGCCGGACTATCCGCATGAATCATGAAAAAGGGAACTGAACACTAACCTATTGACAGACGCGCGTCGAACGGTTCAAGACAATTTCTAACAAAGGATGAGGAAAACCTACACGCAGGTCAGATGGTAAAGTTTAGCCATCCTACTACGTGCAAGTGACGGTCCTACCCGCACAATCACGAAAGAGGAAGCAAAACTTCACACCTATCTACCACGTTCAAAGGTTAACTTATCCTCAAAAGACAAGGAAAACCTACACGCAGGTCAGATGGTAAAGTTTAGCCATCCTACTACGTGCAAGTGACGGTCCTACCCGCACAATCACGGAAGAGGAAGCAAAACTTCACACTTATCTACCACGTTCAAAGGTTAACTTATTCTAAACACTTGGAAAATTGCTAATTTAAACTAAAGTATGCAAGTCATACAACGTTTACAAAGCAAGGAACCCAACGAAAGTAGCGGTCTTACCCGCACAAATATTTATATTTCATAAGTATTCATTACAAGAATGGCCGGGTAACTACCCGCCTACAAGAAAAGAAATCTATACAAGCTAAATCTATCCTAGCAGCGGGAAGGGATCTTCAGGATCAGGCTTCGGGGCCACTTCCACTTGGACCAGCCCCATCAGTAGAGCGTGGCAGTTCAAGGAAAGCCTTAAGGATAGCTAGCCCATCATCAGCAGCAGCAACTTCGTTTACCTTCTCCACCACCGGATGCGGGAAGGCGGCGTATTGATTTACTGCTTGGTCATATATGGCTTCAGTATCAACATTGTACAAAGGGAAGTTGGATGGCGGGACGCCTTTCTCAACGAACCCTAGACCAAGTAGGAAGCCGACCTTTTCCCCATCCTCGTGAGAAGCGTTGAGGGCTGCGCTCATAGCATCATCATAAGAGGTCTCAGCAAAGACCCGATGCACAACCTACAAAGAAAAATACAAGTCAAGAACCTTTTCTATTTATAAGGAAAAGCGTGAAGACATGAAATTAGACTTACCTGACACAACGCTTCTCGAAGAAGCCATTCCTTGGCAACCAGAGCCTCTTGGAGGGCAGCTTGAGCTTCGTTATGGGCGCGTTCGGCTTCATTCTTGTTGAGGTTGGCAAGCAACACTTCTTTAGCCGCAGCCTCTTCGACGCCCTTTAGCTTACGCTCGGTATGGTCAAGCACCCCCCTCTGGTCCAGGATTTCTTGAAGCTTCTTAGCATCCTCCATTGCCAAAGCATCATGAGCCTGCTGGAGAGCCTCTAATTTTGCTTTAAGCTCTTCATTCTCCACGCGTAGAGGCTCAGCAACAGCTTCAGCCTTGGTGGCCCTCTCGGTTGCGTTCCTCGCAGTTTCCTTAGCCAGCCAAAGCTGTTCATTAACAGCTTGGGCAGCCTTGGAACGGGCCTCGAGTCGAGCCTGAACTTCAACCTCAAGGGCCTTGAAGGCCTTCTCCTTCTCCGCAGCCGCTGCGGAGAGTTTTTGGTTCTCCTCCCGGATAGCCCGCGCCTGAGCTACTTCTTTAGCGCGAGCTGCTTTTAACTTGTCGTTTTCACGACAAAGCAGCTCGACGCGCGGCTGCATCCGGGCGAGGAGAACCCGAAGCTTATTGCTTAGCCTACCCTCCTGGTAGCTAGCCATGGCTTCCCCCAACGCACCACTGGGAGCAGCGTGACGAGCCCATTCCACGCACTCCACAGGGGTACGAAGGGTTGTTCCTCGGCGTATGTTCCATCGCGGAACATACACTTCATTGGAATCCGACACTGCAGAAAACAAAAAGCAGTTAGGAAAAGATGATAAAAAATATATAAGTGAAAAAGGGCCAAAGGAACCCTACGCACCTGTAGGGTCTATAACAGGCCGATAGCCGCCGAACCCATCACCTGAACCCAAAGGAAACCCATCCAAAAGGTCAGGCAGATGGGAAGGTGGCAAAGATTGGAGAGAACCCCCATGTGTACCTGATGGATCGGCCATCGTTGCCGGTGGCGGGGGCATGGTAGCAGCCGCCGCAGTCGCTGCCGCAGAATCCGCAGCAATAGTAACCGCCGGCTCGGTGAAGGATGCTGTAAAAATCGCACTCACGGCCGGCGGTGACGTCATCTCGGCTGGAACAGTCGGCTCAAAGGAGTGAGCAACTGGACCAGCGGAAGCAGGCGCAGGCGCCTGGGTCGTCGCCTCAGGTAGGCTGACCAAGCCTACCGTCATTGGCGGAGAAGTACTACTCTGCACTCCACCCTGGAATGCGTCAACATCCACGCCTGCACAAAGAAGATAAGTGTTAAGGATAAAGCTATGAAGATAAAAGCTAAAGGAAAGTTGTACTTACGGGTTTTCTTGAGCCTAAAGGTACGGAGAGGCGGGGACGGACCCGATGGAGCCGGCCTCTTTGCGCCGGTCACCGTCGTCTTCTTGGGCTCTCCGGAGGTGACTGCCGCAACTTCCGGAGCAGTGGTCTTTTCAACACCGGGATTCCCCGCCACCTCTTCGCTCTCAGCCTCCGAGTCAGACAGAGGTACCGGATCGGCAGTGGAGGCCACCTTCTCCTTTCCCTTCCCGCCGGCAGCCTTCTTCTTCCGCACCAACGGAGGACCATCTGCGGATTCCTCATCAGAACATACGATTAGAGGAATTCCGGCAGAGGTTTCAGCATTGAGGGGTACAGGGTCAAAGAGCGCCTTACCTGGCCGACGGGCGCTAACGATCTCATGGCCTTGCGGATAGACCTCCACGAACCGATCCGCCGTTTGTTCCAGGATGGGCAAATCGTTCTCGTCCAGAGCGCGAGTACCCATCCGAGCGGGACCGTCAGTCTCCCGCGGGTTTAGGAGCGACTGCAAGTCGTTCCCCTCTGAAATAAACAGGAAAAAAGTTAGAAGAAATTCTAAATCAACAAAAAGAAAGAAAGCATACCGTAAGGAACAGAGTTCGAACCGTATTCGAGGACGATGGGGATCTTTTGCGCATCGGCAGCCTTCCACACCCGGCTCATCCCCAACATCACCATCCCGGACTCCGCAAACCTGTAAACCGGAGATTGGACCCGAGATATCTTAGAGAACCATTCCGCCTCCTGGTAGCTGGAGGCGTGAAGGCTTGGGAGCGCTTGCCCGTTCTTGAATTTCATGGCGATGGGGATGGCGCGAGCGGATATGAAAAAGAACTCTCGCTTCCACGAGCGAAGGCTGCGCTCGGTCGCGCAAATCTTCAAACTCTTAATCCGGGTTGTCAACGTGTACCACCCCTGGATGCACCTCCAAGTGTAGAAGGTCATCAGGCGGTCAACGTAGGGCTCAACGCCCAAAATCCGGCACACCCACTCGAAGTGGCGAATCTTGGCAATCGCCATGGGGTGCAACTCGGTCAAATGAACACCGTGCCTCTCCAGGACACGGTAAATAAACTTTGTCAATGGGAACCTAAGATTCCCATAGACAAAGAATGCTGCATAAACCCCGATCTTGCCTCTGGGGGCATCGTACACGGTCTGATGGGGTTCAGGAAACTCAGGCTCGAGAGGATCGAGCATGAACTTCCTGACAACATACCGGTACAGATCGCCGGGCAGAGCACACTGGCACTCGCCAGCAGTACTCTTGTCATCGGCTGAAGATTCAGCATCACGAGACATCTTGTGAAGGAAAGAAGAAAGCGATTTCGAGAGAATGCTTGCCTGAAGAGGGGAGTATTCGCCGGAAATCGCTTAAAAAGATGAAGAGAAGAGTGAAAGTGTGGATTACAAAGAGCCCTCTACCTCTTTATATACTAATCGCAATTAATGCGATGAAATTAATGCGGAAGAGAGAGAAAACGAAGGTGCAATGAAACTATGACACGTGGCAAAAAGCAAGCTGGCAACAGCTGTTGACAGGACGCATACCATTAATTTCGCGGCCACGCGCCCGAAAAATCGCGCCCACGCGCCTGAAAAAGCGTCTGGAATGACCATGTACTGTCACGTCACCATAACTTCCTGCACGATCTGACACAGTCAGAAGAAACCATCGCACGACGTTTCAGAGTTTTGGACTGTTCTTCTTTCCACCAACTCTTCGAATTTCAAAATTCAAAATTCAAAAAGATCAAAAAGTAGGCGGGAAAATACCCCTTACCTTGGCAAACAAGTAACCGTAAGACGGATGCGGGTACAGTGTTAAGGCAAAACTCTTCACATACCTAGCACCCGCAGGGAATTGAAGCCAAGTACCTTGGCAAACAAGTAACTATAAGACGGCTGCGGGTACAGTGTTAAGGCAAAACCCTTCACATACCTAGCACCCGCAGGGAATTGAAGCCAAGAAAACCTTGGCGAACAAGTAACCGTAAGACGGATGCGGGTACAGCGTTAAGGCAAAACCCTTCACATACCTAGCACCCGCAGGGAATTGAAGCCAAGTACCTCGGCAACCAAGTAACTATAAGACGGCTGCGGGTACAGTGTTAAGGCAAAACCCTTCACATACCTAGCACCCGCAGGGAATTGACGCCAGGAATACCTTGGAAGTAAAGTAACCGTAAGACGAGCGCAGGTACAGTGTTAAGACAAAACCCTTCACGTACCTAGCGCTCCGCTGGGAATTGAAACCAAGAAGGATCTTCTGGGCAATGCTTGCGGAAACGGAAATAACATCCCCGCATAGCGGGAACGTCGAGAACTACGTTGTTTGAAGCTCCAGGATGGAATTGGTGGTTTTAACATAATTGATCACTATGTTCAAAACTACCAAAACCTCATGGAGAATCCACACAAGTGGGACTCAACGCTCCTGACTTGCGAGGAGGTTACAGACCTGCCCGCATCATACCCAAAGACCAAGCAGGAAACTCGGGAATTTCTGCAAGTGACAAGGACTTCCGCGGGAGGAATCCCCATGGAAAACCTTAAAAAACCCTTTTCAAAAACCCTTTGCTTAAGTCCAAAAGTTCACCTCACTTTATTAAACACTCATGAGAAGAACATTGGACTGGGGGGACTTGAAGAGGTAGGTCCCAGCAGAGCCCAGTTGGACCCGCAAGACTCACCTTGAAGAGGAACGTCTGCGCAGAAACCAACTGGATCCGCAGGACCAACCATGCTCAGAGACGTGACGTCCTTACGCGCAGTACGCAAGCTGGTCCCGCAGGAAATGCCTCCCAATGGTGAAGGACTCCGCCTGTCCCCGCAGCCTCAGATACAAGCCATCAGGGAAGTCCACCCGCGCAGCAAGGCTACATGCACAAGGCACTTAGCTCTCAATCACTCAGTGTCACCTGAAGGAATGAGCAAAGCCGGGAACAATCCCGCACAAGGGCGGGAGGGGGAATACTCCCTCCCAAATAAGCCAGTCCGTACGATACAGGAAGATCTTCTGTACTGTACCTGACGAGGTATGGGAAAAAGATCTGACTAAAGAGACGACAGCTTACTGACACAGTATGGCGAGCAGCATGCTCCTGTACTGTGTCACTATTAGCCGCTGCCTACTCACCAACTACTGCCATACCACGTGCGTAGCCGGCAGTTGGTGGAAAAGGAATAGTACACAGCAGGCCTGGTCACTATCAGCCGCTGCCTACCCACCAACTACCAGCAGGGCACGTGCGTAGGCCACTGTTGGTGGAACAGGAACACTGTTGCAGCCGGCCACACCTCCTTGGAAACCTACCTTCGGCTATAAATACCACAAATGGTATGACCATCTCATCTTATCTTGTATCATCATATTATACCTGATATCTGCTCTAGCAATCTCTTAATATACACTTATATTTAAAGAGCAATCTAGTCTGATTCTCACGCCGGAGGGTGGTCACAAGGAGGAACCCCCCCATTCTCAGTGACAAGCTCACGGTGTCTGTTTTGCAGGTTATCAGAAGAACCATCTTCTCAGGGTCTAACCCCTCGTGGGAAACATCTATCTAACCCCCAGGTTACCAGTAATCTGCCCGGGGTCCGGCTAGTGTTTCTTCAGGGGCTTATAGTTGCTTTATTGGTTATTTTGGTATTATAACTAAAACATCCAGCGACATGCTAGTTCGTGCTATTATTGTACATTGTTTGTAGTTGATGTATTTATCTTGTAATAGTGACCCATGCTAAGAAGGTCATGATCCACATTCCACGACCATGATATTGGATACTGTACATGTGAGTTATGGATCTATGTGGGTGTTACGGTTTATTCGAAACAACCGTCAATCTCCCAAGAACACAAGAGAAGAAGAGAAAATAACCCAAGATGATAATTCTTTCTTATTCTTTTGCTTAAACAAGATTACAATATATAGGAAAACAAAGAAATAAAAATAGAAAAGATAAACAATATGGAAACGTAATTTGACTACAATAAGAAACTAAATAAAAGATAAACTTAAATAATAATAATAATAATATTAATAATAATAATAATATTATTATTATTATTATTATAATAAGATCGTATCAGTGGGGGCTATGGCGTACCCAGGATACCATTCACCTTTCTTGACGAAGTGCAATTTAATGTATCGTATACACCAATACTTTAAGAATCGCTATTTTCATATAAAAAACCCTTTCTTGATGTGTGTAAAACAAATGTCCCCTAATTTTTTTTCCATATTTGCCACTGGGCACTGAGTTACAAGTTAAATTCCATGGATGTTTGACCATGCATGATTCAACAGTTGTTAGTTAAATTGATTTGTGTTAACGGCAAAGAAAAATCTTATTAATCATTATGCAAATTGTGAGATATAGAGTGCACACTCATTCAAGCTATTATAATTTGTAGCACCTATCAACCAGGGGTTTAAGGGCCAAATCCCGTTGATAGCGTCGACGGCTAAGTATAAGGGGTTGAGCCCCTGCCAGATTTACATGATTGATATCTGATGTATGTGATTTCACTAAGATATAAAACACCATTTTTTTATAAATTATAAATTAATTATTAATTAGATACTAATTTGTAAAATCTTTGAATCTTCAATGATAATGAATGGACACATACCCTTACCAAAAATAGGGTTTTGTAGTGATAGATCGCTTTCTCTTTACAATAAGTTGGTAAGACTTTGATGTGTCATGTTGGTATGTTATAAAGGGGAAGAAACAACGTGTACCTAGTATTTTATTATCGGGCAAAATTTTAAAGACTGCTTTTACTTTTTGAAGCGTATATAAAGTTAACATGCTAGTTGACTCCTTGACCTTAATTAGCCTTCCGTTTAATGGCATGGGGATGATGGTTAAGGTTTGGGATCCTTGAGGTCTAAGATCAAAACCTGACCCAAGAGGGTTTTCACGTTTTTACAGTGTTGAGTTTCCTCCTTGATGATCTTCGTAAGCGAGTCAGACCTGAATCGTCAAAATTAGTATGGACGGTTAACATCCTGTCTTAGAAAGACTCACTCGGACACTAAGGGTAATTTCAAACGTTGTTAAAAAAATTGACTAGCTAGTTGACCTTGTTTGACCTATCATGTGCTTAAGATCACATTAGCAAACAATTTTCAAGTTTAGAAAATGATGATTTTATAAATTAAAGATGGTTTTGATAGGCTTATGTTGGTATTTATTTTATTATTAGTTTTTTGTTCTAATGAATTCCGCTTGTAATTTTAATTCAGTTACCAGGTTATAAAACTTATAATAAGCTCCCTAATATATGATTTGATATAATTCTCATTTACTGGTAATCAATGTTTTATTGGACAATTAGTCTCCATGATCAATTAAAAAAATACACAAACGTATATTTTGTTATCTAAGTTTGTAAATTAAAGAAGATAAGTCACTAGATTACTATTTTATGAGAAAATATAAGTTTGTAAACCACCACACGTGATAGCAACTCACTCAAGGCGTTTTTAGTCCAAACGTAATAACATGCATGATAGTTCATATGTACTTAGGGGACGTGCGTGATGGGTTCACCCCACACCGCTGCCGGTGCTTTGTCACACAAGTGATGGTTGTGTTGAGTGATGGCCATCACGTAAGTGATGGTTGTTTTTTAAGAAAAAAGAACCGTTGGGAGAGACGTTGGGAGAGCCGTTGGGAAGGGAGGGGAGGGGGGGGGGAGGGTTTAATATATATATATATATATATATATATATATATATGTATATATAACTAAAACATATCTTCAAAACATACACAAATTCAACTCAAAATCTTCTACTATACACACCATTTTAACATATTAAATGGAGGGTTCTAAGAAACGTGGGTCGGGTTCAAAGAAAACTCAAACCCGACCAAAGGTTCGACAAAATCTAGACGAACCGACGAGATTTCGGTTACAAGACGAACCCGACACAAACCAACCTTCCCAACAACAACCTTATTATCCACAACCATTTCAACCGTCCCAAAACCAACAACAACGTTATTATCAACCGTCCCAAAAGCAATCGTATCAAAACCAACCTTTTATTCCACCTTTTTCTACCCAAAATTATCCAAATAATGCTTTTCAAATGTTTGGATCTCAACCTTCTCAACTGTCTCAAATGTCCGTCGATCCCCTAGACGATAACGAGGTTATACATCAATTTGCAAGTGTTTTTCGTCACGAAGTGCAAACTTTTGATGAAGATGAATCCGCGAATGAGGAGCCGCATCAAAGAGGTGCTCGGATTGGTTGGCCGATGAGGAGGTCGTCTTGACCAAGGCTTATTTACATTGCCCCGAATAAAAAAAAACACTCAAACCAACAAAGAAAAGAAGCATTATGGAAACGTATTAAAGAATATTTCTTGCAACTTCCCCACGCAACCGAACGAAACAAGGATCAAATGATTGGCAAGTGGGAGATTTGAATCAAAAAATATCAAAATTTAATGCTTGTTACATCCAAGAGGTAACTATTTTAGTTTATTTATTTTATAATCTAGTACTTTATTTTTACAATTTGATATATATATTTTTTCTAAATGTTTTGTAGTCCCGAACTCCACAAAGCGGAGCGAGCGAGGCGACTATCATAAAGAACGCTTTGGCCGAATATGTCCGAGTTTACAAATGTAGGGATTTTCCCTACTTGGAAGCGTGAGAGATTGCGAGACGTCACGCGAAGTGGGAACCGATTCCCTTGGTCGATTTGAACGGACCAACGGCTCCAAGGAAGAGAAGATCTTCTTCAAAAAGATCAAAAACTTCCGAGTCCGGGGACTACACAACGTCTATCAGCGGCTTGTCATGCAACATGCTGAACATGAACTTGAACGAGGAACCCGAAGACAATCCCGACGAAGACATACCTACACCCACACGGCCGAATCACAAGAAAAGTGGGGAACCGTCAAGACTTGAAAAGGAAGCGGTGGCCGAAAACTTCGCCGAATACAAGTCGGCTAAGATGGCGGAAATGGTCGAGACGAATGAGCGAAAGAAAGAGGCTCATATTTTAAAAATGAATCGTGAGGAGACGTATATCAACCATTTGAATGAAAACCAAAAAAACGCCGATCTAACTTTCATCCTATAACCGCACAATCATCTTGAGGAACCCCTTAAATCGATCCTACTTCAATGCAAACGCGAGATATGCGACAAGTGGGGTTGGGAAGAGCCGTAGGTTTTTTATTTTTTTTTGTCGGTTTTTTTAATTTAGTTGTCTTTATTTAATGTAATCTTGTTTTATTTTTTATTTAATGTAATATTGTTTTATTTTTATTTTTTAATATTTATTAAAAAAAATTCCATCACACCACACCACCACCCCTAGTAAAAATCAATCACATGTGATGGATTTAAGGTTGGTGATGTAGCACCATTTGATTGGGTGGGGTGTGTGATGAGAAATTGCATCACATCCACCATCCCCCCCTTACAAGTTACAAACATGATGTTTTATTTCATATGTGATGTTTAGATAAATCATTCATTGTATTTTAGTACATACGTAATAATAACATGCGATTTTTAGTTCATATATATTATTTGATAATATGCATAATGATTTAGTACGTAATAACATACAATTTTTTAGTTCACATACATCTAATAATATGCATAATGTTTTAGTTCATAACTTCATATGTACTAACATATATGGGTATGTTTGGCAAAACTAGCTGGTAGCTATAGCTGTAGCTGGAAGCTGTTGGCTAGTAGCTGGAAGCTGATGGCTAAAAGCTGTAGCTGGTAGCTGTTATTTAGATGTTTGGCAGAGTAGCTGGAACTTTTAATAAAACGTATAAAATTATTAAAATGAGTATAACTAAAATCAATAATAGTAAATGTATTTATTTTGGAAGGTTATTTAAGTAAATTATCATACTAAAAGCTTAGTAGCTCTTTCTAAACGCTACTAGTAGAAGCTTTAAGTTTTAAGTTTTTTCTCCTGACCTAAAAGCTTCAAGCTCTTTGAACCAAACAGAGCTTTTAATTGAGTTTGAGCTTTTTCTTAAAAGCTTGAAGCTTGTAGCTCCTAAAAGCTTCATGCCAAACATACCCTATAATGTTTTAATTCATATGTGATGACATGCATGGTGTTTTATTACTCACACAAAGAGTATTTTTAGTTAAGACTTAGGAATTATGTTTTAGTTCATAAGTAATAGTGGTCATCTATGGAGTTTAATTTCTTATACACATGAAACATGAGTTAGTATGGTGATGAAGAAATCTAGACCATGAAAATAATTTGCTATAATCAATCTAGATTAAGCATGATAATCTTGTTCCACAAAATAAACTCAGAATCTTAAATTCATGAAAAAGACCAAAGGTAACCCACCCATAAATTAATTCTGTGTCTCTGTTACGCATTATGTTTGAAAAACTGACACATGTCAACCTAATGCGGATAGGGGTGTTTAAGAAATTCGAAATCCGAAATTCGAACCGAAACTGAAACCTAAATAAACCGATTTGAATTCTTATTCGGATTGGATCAATCCGAATATCCGAATAACTAATTCAGATTCGGATCGGATTCGGATATTGAATTTTAAAAAATTCGGACTGTTCGGATTATTCGGATATCCGTTTAATCCGGATTAAAACATGTTTTTAGTGGTATTTTCCGGTTTGCTATATTTATTATACTATTATTTGAAGTTTAAACTTTACATTCGTATTCGTGTTAAGAATAATTCGTATTTTCCGGTGTGTATGTTTTTTGTGATTTTAAACTATTAAATGTTAGGAACAAAAAAATAGAAAAAAATTTTAGGTTTATTTCGGATTATTCAGATATTATACGAATCCGATCCGAATTGAATTCGGATATATTCGGATCGGATAGGATTCTAATTCGGATGGGATCGGATTTCGGATAGGGTCAAAAAATTTTCAAATCCGAATAACCCGAACAATCCGTTATCCAATCCGATGAACACCCTAAATACGGCTTCCTTGCCACATGTCAACTTAATATGGCTTCCTTGCCACATATCAAGCGTTTCTAATAGGAGATTCTTAGAGATTTTTCGAAGAGAAAAAATATGAGTTGGACAAGAAAGATGATGTGGTGAAGGAGAAAAGAGAGAGTATAATTCTTGATGAAAAATGTATTTTGGTGTCATGTGACTTCTAAAAACACTACCAAAGATCATCTCTATTGATGATGCTAAATGATCTTAAAAGAAATCGGTCATACATCCCTATTTAAAGTTTCTCAATATCATAGTTATTCAGTTAGTTTTTAAGATATCAGATATTCTATTTTCTAATATTTCATATTCAGTCATTTTAATTTTTCATTAAAAGCAATACACGAATTGTAGACGACTAGATGGGCACTGTTAAGCCTAGTTTAAAGAGTCCGACCCATATCAAGTTGGACCAATGAAAGCATTAGCCATTAGATTTGTCTTAATACCTCCCAAGTCCAAAGTATATAAAGTAAGTCCTAACCACTCATGAGTCATGAGGGACACTCACTCTTCCAACTTTCACTTCACCATGAGTTTTGCGCATCCCTCCCTGACTCTCATACCTTAGTCATATACTATGCATATATCCATGTAGAAGTAGTGTTGACTTGACTTGGATCCCAAAACCCCTTCTAGCCGGTGATTATGGTCCTTTCTGCTTCATTACTAGCCGGAGAATTAAGATGATGCATAGCGGAATTAGCTATCAAAACATACATAAATAGGAACCATTCACCTTTCTTCTTACACCGTAGGGGAATGGGGAGATCTTAGCCAACCACGAAGATTTTCGTTGTAACATTTGTCGCAATCTATATTAGGAACCAATTTACTCTTTCTTTTTCTCAAAACTTTTAACATTTATATATTTACCAATTAAAATTTGTTTGAACTTGGTAAAACCCCTTAAACTTTCATATTTCCATATGCTCCTAACATAATTTAAACATTTCAAGTATAGTATTTCAAATATATGACAATTTTTACCATCAAATCACCCCCCCCCCCCCCCCAACCCAAACATTCTATTCTAACCTAAAACAAAAACACGTGGAATCAAACTTTCAAAAGGTAATGTAGTAGACACTAAAAAACACCAAAATTCCTTATGTGAGAGATTTAATGTTCAAAGCTTTCGTTCATTTGTTTCTGTCATAACTCATAAGAGCTTGCATAACCACTTGACGGGTCACGTGAGTTTTCTTGAAACGGGTTTAATGATTAATAAAATTAGTGGATAAGAGCTTGCAGTAGCAGTAGACTATGTTGCACGGGAACCGGTATGGGAACGGGAAACGGTAAAACTCAAAAAATCAAGAAACGGGGATGGCATGGGTACAACAATAAATACATATAAAAAATAAATATATATTATAGATAATGTACCACAAAGCCCAAAATATATTCATACGTTGATGTAAACTTCAAAATTCATACATCTTCCAATGATAATCAATCATAAGTTTTGGAAAATTCATACATCTTCTAAAGCAAAGGTAATCAAATATTATCAATCAAACCGTTTTCAAGATCCGGATCATCTAGTGAAAGATCCGCAAACTGTAAAAAAACTACATCTTCCATCGAGTCAAAGGTATCTCAACCAATATCCCACATCTTCAAGTCATCATTAGGAGCCCTAGATAAAAGTCGAAGATTATTGTGTACGTAAACCAAGTCTTGAGCCCGACTAGTAGTCAATTTGTTCCTCCTAAGAGAGTGAATAAATGCGTAGGTGCTCCAATTACGCTCAGCACATGAAGAGGAACTAGGTTGTCCTAGTAATTTAAAAGCCAAAGTCTGGAGAAGAGGAGTTTGTGCACCAAAGTTAGCCCACCAACTCTTGGGTTCCATCTCATCCATCTTCATAATACATGTTAAATCTTGAAAAAGACCATCCTTCATTGAAAACAAAGCATACTCTTCCAAGACTCTACTATGGTCATATTTATTTGGAAACAATCTTTTAAAACATTTCTGCCTTTCTACTGAAATTTCTCCATCCGTATGTGGAGCAATTCTTTCATAATCCCCAAGCAACCAAGAATCACTATAACATCTACAACATTCACAAGTAAAAAATTTAAATACATAAAGAAATCAAACATGTAGTATTAAATCACATACCTTGGATTTAAAAAGTGAGCTAAACAATGAAGAGGAGTGTTGTTCTTCGACCATCGAGCCACTAAAATTCTATGGACAACATCATAAAAGATACTACGAGCAGATAATCGACGTCTTTCTATAGATCTCGGCCTTCACCTTCTCGATCATTGAATCCCACATTTCATAAACCAAGTGTAAACATGGTTTGTCTGTGTCACAAACTCTTATCATATCATATATAGGTCCTGTAAAACTCAGAATATATGACACCTTATCCCACCACTCATCATCCAAAACCTTATCCTTAACAAAGCTTGCTTTCACCGTGTCATCTTCTCTATAAGCAGCCAACTCTTCGCTTATGACCATTTCTTGAAGAGGTCTTTTGAGAAGTTTTAATCTTTTGAGCATCACAATAATGGAGGCAAACGAGTATCGACAATCGAAAGCAACTTAAGAGGTTTAAACTTGCTGAAAATAGAGAGTCTCATGCCATAGTTCATAATGAAAATTTTTTATCGCAATAACATCTAAGTGAATGTCGTTTATCCAAAGGCACTCATCATATGCTGTTTCATTGGTTTCCACGTTTCTTGGTGAACAAATATTCTTTAACGCAAGGTTCAGTGTATAAACAACACACGATGTCCAATAGATGTGAGGAAACTCACTCATGATAAGCTCTCTAGCCGCCTTACAAACTGATGCATTGTCAGTAATGACTTGCACAACGTTTTCATGACCAATCTCATTTATAACTTCTTTCATCAGATTTGAAATAAAAAACTTATCTTTGTACTCCCCAAAACAATTCACCGCTTTTATAAACAAGGGACCATTACCTGATGTAGCCATGAAATTAATTAGTGGCTTTCTAGTAGGATCAGACCAATCATCACTGACAATAGATACACCTTTTTCTTTCCATGATAACCTGATTGGTTCCAATAACTTGTACACATTCTCCTTTTCTTTTTGTGACAAGGTGGTTCTAAGCTTATTATAGCTATGAGGTATATAGCCTTCAATTTTATTGGTAGCTGCAAACTCAAAGGCCCTTTGAAAATGTGGATTCCTTGCAAGATTGAAAGGTAAATCGCCGGTATCGAACATCCTTGCTATTTCTTAATCTAATTGGTCCCTTATTTCCACACCATATGCTCTTTCAATAGGATTTGAAATAGTTTTTCTTTTCTTTAAACCGAGAGTAGCTTCACAGGGCAACCCGACTTCTTTCGCCTTTGATGCGCCTTTCTTCTCTTCATAAGCATCTTCTAGCTTTCTCATTTTAGTTTTGTCACTCACTATTGCTTTCTTACATGTAGCAATCCCAGCACCTAAAGAAATGATAGACACAAACACAATATAGCATCATGTGCCAAGTTGGAGATAAAATAAACAATATAGCATCATGTTTCCACCTAAAGCAATCTTAAGTTTATTTTGTGCCAATTGCGAAGTGTGAACTGCCAAGGTTGGAATTTCATCTAGACCAACAAACACAATATAGTATTTTTTTCTAGTATTTTTCTTAGTAACAGAAACAAAAATCAATAAAATACAATATAAATTACAATATGATCAATTGATCATTACCTTTGATCCTAAGTAGATGTTCTTTAACCCTTGAATATGAGCCTTATTGATGGTCGCCCCAAAAATTACACGTGAACTTCCAAGTACCTCCTGTACCATGCTTTGTGTTTTTGGTTACAAACTCCCACAATGGCGGTTCATCAGTTAATGCCGCTGGTGTTGATGAAGAATTTTGACCTTGTGTTTCTTGAGAACTAGCCATAATCGTGATAGATGATTGTGATTGATCTGAATAGGGTATTAGGATTGTTGATGAAGATCTGTGACTGAATCTGAATAGGGTATTAGGGTTGGCCGGTTGGGATATATGATAATATGAATCGACGCTTCGTTAATGGATTACGTTAAAAACTCCATAAATTACAAGAATTATCCCTTTAAATTGCAGAAACCTTTAAAAAACGTCCCCAAATTCTGGAAACGTATAGGAAACGCCCTTTGACTTTTCAAAACGGTCAATGAACGTCCCCAAATTTTTGGAAACGGTCAAGAAACGTCCTGACGGCGTCCCCGTGTGCGTTCCTGTCCCCGGCGAGTTTCCGGGACGGTGTACGGCGGGTTAGAGCCGTTTCCATGCATCAGAGGCAGTAGATCATGATCATGGGACATTGGGATTTCATTTATAATTTTTATATTGAACTAGTGTTTCACCCGACGCGTTGCGCCAGGACAGGTTGGTAAAACTTAAGTTGTGGTAAAACCCAAACGTTGTCGGTCTCAAGGGTTAAGACGGTAAGTCGACACGAATTCAGTCGGTTTCGATAACGTGTACGTCTTATTGTACAAGAACTATAACAAAAAAAAGAAGAATAGATACTAAGGTGGACCAATGGGGTGGTGATGTATATAAAATTATACATCTTTTAAGCATCAAATAATCTCTAAAAACTGCAACTTCTATCAAATAACATAGCACAAATAGCTACTTATCATAATAAAATGTAATTTCAGGTAAACCCAAGTCTCAAATGAAGAAACAAGCGAAAAGACGAAGAAAAACGGAAGAAAACACAAGAAACACGCCCCCATGCCTCAAGAAACACGCCCCATGCTTCTAGATACAAGAAAAGACAAAAAAAAATAACAAGATTTTAAGCACATGTTAATAAAAGCACGGGGGCGTGCCTCCAAAAGCACACCCCCGTGGTGAGTCATCATGTACGATCTGACAACATGAAACTGGGACACGTAGACACGGGGATGTGCTTAATAAAGCACGGGGCCATGCTCTTTCCGCCAGACAGCCTATAAATAAAGGCTCTTGTGTCATTTGAGAGGTGTGCTTGAATAAGAATTCTAAACAGTTTTCACTTATACAACACCCACATTACACCCATATTGAAGATCTTATGAGGATTTTGAAGGCTTGGAGGTTATCATCATCATCCATCATCAACAACACCATCATAGTCCATCATTAAGAGAGGAGATTCATCCACATTTGGTTAGATTGTACTAAGATTAATTATGTGTTTGTCATCATCATCTCTTATGTTCATAACAATGCTCATCATAAGCTAAACTCCTATTACCATCTATAATCTATGAAGAAGCTTTGTTTTACTTGATGATTACATGAAACATGTGGTTTAGTTTGGTATAGTTGATGTGCTAAAAGTAGTCAAATAATTATTAACTAAAATTATGCTAATCTAGACACTAAGTAATACTCAAGACTCTTAAACTACTAACCGGCAAGTGAACCGGTCGACTCTAGTACAGCTAAGTAAGTCCGGATATCGAACCCACAAGACTCTTTAAATTACGAAACTAGCAAATTAGACTCGACTAAATACACGACTATTTAATAATATTGTTTGAGGGGGATTTTTAAACTAAATAATAATAAACTAAAATAAACTCTAATTAATTAAAATAATAATAAAACATAATCATTACTTAAACCTAATTAATTATATATAATATTAAACTTAACCCTAATTAAATAAAATATAATAAACTATTAAAACACTTAGATTAATTCAGATGATAAAGATAACTACCTAGCTAAAATCCCCAAAGTTACGGTTATTAATTAAATGGAAAACTTGAGTTATGGAACTGGGATCATGAAATAGACCCTTGACAGAAAACCCGAACAGGACCCTTGAACTTCAAGAAGACGCCTATGGATTTCTAACAAGTTATAAGACTCACTAGTTTTATGAATTAAACTTCTTTACGGTTATTTAATAATCTATGTTTAAGTATCTTTATGACGAAATCCTACCTTACAGTGCGGAAATCAATGATAGCAAAGCAGACTCAATTAACTTAATAGACTAATAATAGACTAAGCTGACAATCAAACCTAGACGGACTCCTTATGAATAACTAAATCTAGGAATCCTGACCAACAAAGATCTATCAATAGCCTATCACCTTACAGCTTTGTAGGCTAGTAGCTCACTTTTATCTATTTAATTAGTTTTATTGTTTCTATGATTTTAATCAATATCAATCACAAAGTCAAGAACACACAGTAAATGATCTAACAAACCCTATCATATGAAACAATCAACAAGAGCAATGTGAAACAATAAATCCAAGTAAACAAAACCAAGCAATCATACGCATCAATTAATTCAAACTCAACAATCTACTTAAAACATAAAATCCATAACGAAAGAAATCCCAAACAAAATCAAACCGAACAAAGGTTCATCACGACCTAGGTAGTCTATGAAGTTTTAGCCTAGCATCATATAGTCTAAATCACACAAAGCAAATAAAACTGAAAACATGGTGAAAATATAAAGAATGGGAAATCAGAGATGATAAAACACGTAATCTTTAATCGTGAACGTCCAACTCTTCACCGGTTGTTCTCGTGCCTTCAAAATCACCACAAGACTCGAAAGTATGCTCTCAAAAACTCCAAATTCGTCTGGTGGCAGCATGGTATATTCAGGTTTAAGTTAAAGATGTTTTTATACCGAAAAAGGCCCAACAAGTAACAAAAACGAAATAAAATCCCATCAGTTCCCTCTAGGTGCCGCGCGACCAGGGTATGGGTATTCCCGCGGCGCGGCGCGGCGTGTGAAAATGGGGTGGCCGGTCAGACCGGCCTGGTCTGACCGATTCTCTGTCCGGTTCCTTCCTGACGCGTTCCGGATCTCCATTTTGGCTCTTTTTAACTCGTTTTATGCCCTTTTCGAACACGATCAACTTCCATTGCCTACAAAACTTAAAAGTGTTAGTAGTATACAAATCTCAACTAAAACGAACAAAAACTATTAAAATATTAAATAAAATATACACGGGAAATATAAATATTTAGCATTATATCAATAGTACATGGTTATTTTGCAATTATCCATTGGTGAAGAAATATTTTATCACCTTAATTCAATAAATCAATGTTGATGATTTATAATCATTCATGGTAATTCATGTTCTTGGAAACTAGAAATGGTTAAAAGAATACTTTGAAACTTTATTTAAGATAAAATATGGATCCTTATGTTGTACTTAGAAATGATGAGATATAAGCTATCATCTATTTCTCTAGTTTTGATAACTCTAAAATAACATTGTTAACACGATTGCTTAGGTTATCATGCTAGTTAAAGAAATCATATGTCAATGGAATGTGTAATTATAATATAATCAAATCAACCAAGGGGAGGTTGTGTGAGTTAAATACAATTACTCGAAGTTGTTAGGATTGGTATTTGAGAAATCGAAGTCAATCCTAATCGTTCTACTATACCAAACTGCTTGTCTACTTAAATTGACATTCTCGTGGTAACATGACATTAGGAAAGGATGGACTTTAAAATGCGCATGTTACTTTCTTTTATGTCATAGAATATGTTCACTTAGAAATGATGGAGTATTCTATCAAATATTATTAGGACAAGTTTATCACGTGTTTAATTATTAATCATCAAGGAATAATGGAGTGGATTCTTGATAATAGATGGTAAACCTTCATATAATTGAATTACTCATTTAGAATTTCTATTCTCGTCACCTATATATATATATTATACTTCTATTTTATAAGAGTTTAAGAATCAACCTTAAAATGACTAAAACTATCCGATTAAGCTAAAACAAAGATTCATTATTAGAAACATTTGTGTTCACGGATCGATACTTGGTTCTTACCAATAGTATTCTACATATATGATAGGCACACTTGCCTATTTTGTGTGTGTTTAGTTCTAGTAGAAATCACCTTTATAAATTTAAAACACGATCTTGTGCAAAGCTAAACATCCGATCTTTCATATTTTAAGCACACGCACGCACACATCAAAGTTTTTGGCGTCGTTGTCGGGCACACGGTACGTTTCTAAGAACAATCTAAGTTTTAATTTAATCATTGTATAAATTTTTAACTTCTTATTTTTACTATTATACTATATACAATTTTACGGCTAGCCTAGTTTTAACCTTTATTTACCTAACATTTACCTTAGCTTAATTAACTTAGACCTTAGTTTAGTTTAGAGTAGTTTAGCCTAACTCGTAGTTTAACTTTAACTAACCTTTAGTTTAATTTAAATAGTTTAAATTTGATTTAATCCCACGTATGTCCTCTACATTCGAGCCTGAGCTTGTTTCTCCAATTTCTGAACCGGAACGACTCTTTCGTCGGCGAGCATGTAAACGGAATGCAGAAACCGCCGAAACAATCAAAGACGAGTCAGTAGACGCCACCACATCAGGAGAAAATCAAATCGAAGAAATGATGACAGCCCAAAACAATGAGCCGAACGTGAGCCAATATGCCAAGCCAACTCTCGAAGGCTACGACAATGGAGTGGCTCCACCCGAAATCACCGAAAATTTTGAAATCAAATCCAGCACCATTCATATGGTGGAAAATTCAGTTCAATTTCATGGTCTCCTCGATGAAGACCCTCTTTCTCATACATCTCGATTCTTACGAATATGCGGAACCTTTAAAATTCAAAACTATTCAGAAGATCAGATCAAACTCAAAATCTTTCCTTTCTCTCTAAGGGGTCAATCCTTAGAATGTATAGAATCTCTTTCCTTTGGTTCCATCACCAATTGGGACCAGATGATCGAGCAGTTTCTCCTCAAATATTTTTGGCCTGATAAAACTGCCAAATACCGAGCCAACATTACCGGATTCTGGACTGAGGATGATGAGTCGTTACATGTAGAATAGGAGAGATATAAAATTCTTCTGAGAGCGTTCTATTTATTTTATTACTATATATTACTCAACTTGCAACTGTTGTCAGTTGTGTTTAACAATTTATACCTTGTTTATGTGCTTACTTGCTTTATGCTTCCGCATTCGGAGAGGTCCAACATAATCAAAGTCTAAAATGCCCACATCATGGAATGAGTGTATGGTTACAAGTATAAACTTTCTTTGACGCACAATCCAGTCAAATCAAACAGGCCATCGACCAAATCGCCGGTGGAGACCTGGGATCCAAATCACCTAACGAAGCATTTGAAGTCCTGGAAAAGGCAGCAAAGAAGATTTTTGCTTACAACCTACCAAGATCTACACCTACCCATAAAGGAATACACCATGTCGATTCCAACACTCTTGTTACAGCACAGCTTGAAGCCCTTTCTAAAAAATTCGAACAACTTCAAGCCGAGTTATCAAAAACCAGACTCACCTGTGACACCTGTGGAGGAAGTCATAAGACAAGCGACTACAAACAAGTCATCATGGCTATTGAAGAGGTCGATTTCATCGCTCGACAAAACAACACTTTCAGCAATAACTACAATCCAGGATGGAGAAACCACCCGAATTTCAATTGGAAGGACGGAGGTAACACTCAACCCCTACCTGGATTCGAAAAAAGACCGATGAATCAACCCTTCCAGCCTAAACCACAATTTCAAGATCAAAGTTCCAGTAGCCATCAAAATCCAAGCTACTCCAAAATCGAAGAAATGTTGATCCAAATCATGACCAAGACAAATGAAGCAGAAAAGAAGGCCAACTTAAGAGCTGTTGATATCAACAGAGTATTGTTAAAGCAAGAAGCTGACCTAAAAAGTCAACAAGCATCGCTGCAGAATCTAGAAACTCAGAACAGACAAATTGCCCGACAATTATCCAGAAGACCACCTGACGCTCTCCCAAGCAACACAATCACCAACCCAAACGCAACAGCTAACGCTGTTACACTCAGAAGCGGCACAACCACCGTTGCCTCACCCACTTCAGAACTAGTTATGGAAAAGGAAACCACTGGCAAAACATGAGAAGTAATGATTCCAACAGGCACCGTACAACCTAAGGAACCGGACAGAACCTATATTCCACCTATTCCATACCCAGGAAGACTGATGCAGGAGAGATTGGAAGCACAATACGAGAAATATTTAGAACTCTTCAAACAACTCCACATCAACATACCTTTTATCGAAGCCATCGCTCAAATGCCAAAATATGCCAAGTTTCTTAAAGAAGTGCTGACAAACAAGAGGAAACTGGAGGAACTGTCTCATGTCACCCTAAGTGAAGAATGCTCAGCAGTCCTCCAAAACAAGCTGCCAACAAAAATAATCGATCCAGGGAGCTTTACTATCCCTTGTCTCATAGGAAATTTGTCTGTTAGCAATGCCCTGGCTGACCTAGGAGCTAGTATTAATTTAATGCCTTATGCGGTTTTTGCAAAACTAGGGATAGGAGAACCAAAACCCACCCGCATGATCATTCAGTTAGCCGACCGATCCGTTAAATACCCTCGGGGCATTGTTGAAAACATGCTTATCAAAATTGACAAATTTGTTTTCCTAGTAGATTTCGTAATTCTAGACATGGAGGAAGACAAAAGTGTACCTCTTATTTTAGGGAGACCCTTCTTGGCCACTGCAAAGGCTATCATTGATGTTTGCACCGGCAAACTCACACTAAAGGTTAATGACGAGGCTATCACTTTTGACATAGGAGAATCTATGCAACATCTGCAACATCACGATGACACATGTACTGTGTCGACATCATCGATTCTATCGTGAGTTGCTATGTGCGGAAATTTTCCATCAATACACCATTAGAAACACAAATCTTAACTAATATAAACACCAAACTCATTTTAGAGAACGAAAATCTCAATACTAATGACAATAATCAAGAAACATCAGAAGTAGTATATGAGATAACTGAATGTAATCAAAAGTAGAAAACATCAATTGAAGAACCACCAGCCTTGGAATTAAAAGAACTCCCAAGCCATCTCGAATATGCCTTTCTCGAAAAATACTCTCAACTTCCAGTAATTATTTCATCTCACCTTTCTAAAGAAGAGAAAGACGAACTTCTTAAGGTTCTCAAAAACCATAAGAAAGCTATTGCATGGAAGATCATGGATATCAAGGGCATCAGTCCTTCCTTTTGTACTCACAAAATCCTCATGGAAGAAGAGTACAAACCCGTGGTCCAACATCAAAGACGTCTCAATCCCAACATGCAAGATGTGGTGAAGAAGGAAATAATCAAACTCCTTGACGCCAGATTAATCTACCCTATCTCAGATTCACCATGGGTTAGTCCAGTTCAAGTAGTACCCAAGAAAGGAGGAATGAAAGTTACAATGAACGAGAAGGACGAGCTAATACCAATGAGGACCATCACAGGCTGGCGAGTTTGCATTGACTACCAGAAGCTTAATGATGCCACAAGAAAAGATCATTTTCCACTTCCTTTTATCGATCAAATGCTTGAACGTCTATATGGAATAATGTTCTCCTGTTTTCTTGATGGATTCTTCGGATATTTTTTAAATTCCCATAGCTTCTGAAGATCATGAGAATACCACTTTTACATGCCCGTATTTAACCTTCGCCTACCGAAGAATGCCATTTGAAATATATAATGCTCCAGCGATGCATGGTGACCATCTTTCATGAAATGATCAAAAATTCCCTGGAGGTTTTCATGGAAGATTTCTCAGTCTTTGGAGATTCCTTCGATCATTGTTTGAAAAACCTAGACAAAATGTTGACTAAGTGTGAAGAAGTGAATTTAGTACTCAATTGGGAAAAGTGCCACTTTATGGTCAAAGAGGGCGTATTTCTCGGTCACAAGATATCCCAAGCAGGATTAGAAGTTGATAGAGCAAAATAGAAACCATCTCTAAACTTCCACCACCAACTTTAGTCAAAGCCATTAGAAGTTTTCTAGGCCACTCGGGATTCTATCGTCATTTCATAAAAGACTTCTAAAAAATTGCTAGACCTATGACCAAACTTCTAGAAAAAGACGCACCAATCGTCTTCTCTGAAGAATGTGTTGAATCATTCAACATATTGAAAGACAAACTTGTCAACGCACCAATCATGACAACACCCGATTGGACCCTTCCATTCGAGATCATGTGCGATGCAAGTGACTTTGCAGTTGGAGCTGTACTCGGACAACGCAAAGAAAAGCATTTCCACCCAATACACTACGCTAATAAAACTCTTAATGATGCACAGGAAAATTACACCACAACACAAAAAGAATTATTAGCAGTAGTTTTCGCCTTTGAAAAATTTAGATCCTACCTCGTTCTTTCCAAAACCATAGCTTACACCGATCATGCAGCCATACGCTACCTCTTCAACAAACAAGATGCTAAACCAAGACTCATCTGATGGATTCTACTACTCCAACAATTCAATATAGAAGTCAAGGATAAGAAAGGAGCAGAAAATGTAGCCGCAGACCATCTCTCTCGCTTAGAATGCCCAGCTTCAGAAGAACACCACGAGGAAATTATCAACGATAATTTTCCACATGAAGATCTCATGCACATCCAAGCAGTCATGCAAGAGGAAGATGAAACTCCTTGGTTTGTCGATTTCGCAAACTATTTAGCTTGTAGAATCTTAAGAAAAGGACTTACTCATCAATAGTGGAAGAAATTCTTTTCAGACCTTAAGTTCTATTTCTGGGAAGATCCATACTTGTTTAGGATAGGAGCCGATCAGGTTGTTTGAGGGTGTGTTTCAGGAAAAAAAGCCTTAGATATTCTCAAACACTGCCATGAAGGACCAACTGGGGAACACCACAGTACCGACACCACGGTCAGAAATGTGTTTGACGCAGGATTCTTCTGGCCCACCATATATAAAGACACACATGCTTTGATCCAAGCATGCTATGCTTGTCAAAAAGTCGGGAACTTCTCAACCAAAAATGGGATGGCTCAAAAAGGCATTCAAATTTGTGAAGTCTTTGATGTGTGGGGAATAGATTTCATGGGCCCATTTCCTAACTCCTTTGGAAATAAGTATATCCTTGTAGCAGTCGACTACGTGTCTAAATGGGTAGAAGCACAAGCTCTTCCCACTAATGATGCTCGAGTAGTTGTACGATTTCTTAAAAAGTTATTCTCACGATTCGGTACTCCAAAATCCCTAATCAGCGACAGAGGCAAGTAGAGGTCACCACCGACTGGCAACACCATATCACCCTTAGACCAGTGGGCAAGTAGAGGTCTCGAATCGAGTAATTAAAAGGATTTTAGAAAGAACCATAGGGATGAATCGCAAGAATTGGGCAGAAAAATTAGATGACGCTGTGTGGGCCCTTAGGACATCCTACAAAACCCCCATAGGAACAACACCTTTCAAACTCGTTTATGGAAAAACATGTCATCTACCCGTAGAACTTAAGCATAAAGCCTACTGGGCTCTAAGAGCGGTGAACTTTGATCTAAATTCAGCCGGCAAAAACCGGGAATATCAAATTCACGAACTCTAAGAGCTATGAACTTTAGCCTATGAAAACACCTGGTCTTACAAAGAAAAGACTAAACGTTTAAACGACGCCCATTCAAAGGAAACAAGAAATTTCAAGTTGGCAATCGTGTACTATTATATAACACACGTTTACGACTTTTCCCCGGAAAACTGAAATCTCGTTGGACAGGCCCCTACATAGTTGAATCAGTTTTTGACTATGGGATAGTCGAGATTTCAAAATCTGATGGGCACAAGTTCAAAGTTAACGGACATCGATTGAAACCATACATAGATGGACCATATGAAGATGTTTCGGAGGTAATAATCCTCCAACCAACTAAATAAACATACTCGGAACAAGGTCTGGCCAAGACCTTCTTAAACTAGGCCTTGTAAATATTTTAACCAAAAAACAAATTAAAAACACGGGGGCGTGCTTCTAGAAGCACTGTCCCGTGCCACAAAGTCCGGTCCAGAATCTTCGCTACCAAAATCTCAGTCGGACTGGTTTGTAACAGAATTGTCAGACCAAATGAACGGGGGCGTGCTTCCAAAAGCACGGGGCCGTGCCCGGTTTCTGGTTGGCTATAAAAGGTACCATTTTCCAATGCATTCCTTTCAACAACCCAAAAACCAAAAACACTATCATGCCTACTGAGATGAGTGAAGCAATTCCTGTTTCTCGACAATCGAGAAACGAAACCCGACACGTATCCAAAACCGAGCTTCTTCTGAAACTTTAATAACTCGTCAAAGAACTCACAGAGATGAATCTCCTAGCAGAAATGCGTCTCGTTCAAATCACCAAATCGGTGGAAAACATGAAAATGAAACTTCGAGACATCAATAAACAACTCCAGTTTCAAGTTCTCGGTTTCACGTACTTTCCACCACCAGGACCATTCGGCGGAGGAGAACCTTTAGGAGAAATCTAAGAACCTTAATTTTCTATTTTCATGTGTTAAAAAGTGGACTAGGCACATTGTGCTTGGATCTTCAGGCTTAACCCGAGTAATTTTACGTTTCCAGGAAAACCGGGCTTATCCCGTAATTGTTTTAGGACTTTTAGTTTTAATGAAACGTAAATTTTAGGATGATCAATAACATACTAAACATCATTCTAAAAATTATCGTTCTCGCGTTGGCTGAAAAATCAAAGAAAATTTCAGTGACAAAAAGCATGGGGCCGTGCTTTTAAAAGCACGGGGCCGTGGTCTTCTTAGAATCTTCAGCATGGTGCGCGCTGACTCTGTACAATTCTCTGAATCAGAAACATTTATTCCCCTAGCAGCATGAGGCCGTGCTTCTAAAAGCACGGGGCCGTACTCGACTTTCCAGTCTCTATATAATGCATGCAAGAACTCACTATTCCATTCACACCAAAAACAAGTTTACTGAAATGGAAATTAAGAAAGTTGAATGGAGGCCCGTGAGAAATGGCAAGCATGTTGATTCTTCTTCAAACCTTGAAGAAGAAACCATGAGGCTCCAATGCATTATGAGAGACCATGTCGAAATTAACATCCAAACTGAGGCTCGCTTAATCGAGTTGATCAACAAAGTCGAACTACTGAGGTTTAACTTCCATGTTGTGGATAGCCACAACAAGAATGTGGCCTTCAAGCTCAACTATCTTAACCGGGAAATCGCAAAGCTCGATAAAAAACTTTCCGAGCTCTTAGAAGTTAAACGAGCCCCACCATACATTCAAGACCTATTCGGGAATGGTGGTCATTGAAGTTCCGACTTTGTCTTGTTTTGAAGTTACTATTGCTAGTCTTATGTTTCGTGATTCGAAATTGTTGTTGTACTTTTCTTTCCATTATGTTTAACTATGTTTTATGTTTTAATGAAAATTAGGACTTTTAATTTCTATATTAAAATCACTCCTTAAGAAAAATCTGTTAAAAACGAACCAGGCCGACAAATAAACAGCAAAATAAAAAGAAATTGACTGCTACGTGCAGCAAGGGGCCGTGCTTTAAGAAGCACGGGGCCGTGTTTTTGGGTCCACAGCAATTACGAGTTTTTCCAATAAAATAACATTTTTCAAACTATTAACCCAAACACCACTCCATTCTAAACACCAAAAACCACCGAGTTTTCACCAATTTCACAAATCTTTGCATCAATTCTTTAAATTCCAACCAAAGGTATGTTAATTTAACAAACCTATTGTTCGATTTCATCTTTCTAGGTCTAGATTGACCCCCAATTCTCACCTAATTATTTGAATCGGGATTAAACCCGAAAATTAGATGGGTTATTCGGTTAGATCTAAGATAATGATTTGTTAGATAGGTTTTGTACTAATAGTTGTTGTAAGAAATCATTCGGGTTCGGATCTTGGGTAAAATATATAACAAATCAAAACCCAATTAAAACAACCGGGTAGAAACACTATGAAAGTCACCGTTCAAAAAAAAAAAGAAACACAAGTTCGAATCTTGAGAAGCTTAAAATTAGGATTAAAAACACGGACCGTGCTTTAAAAAACACGAGTCATGGTCAGACAAAGGTCAACAGAAAGTCAAAATTGGAAGAAATTGACTAACAGCAGCAGCACGGGGTCGTGCTTCTGAAAGCACGGCACCGTGGTTCTGCTTTTGCTCCAACACTTTGAGAATTTTGTTAAAATTTTGACTAATTTGGATACAAATCGCAGATGCCCGAATATGGTGATGACGTACATGCTTTCCTAGTCTTTCCAAGATGCGATCCACGGGACCGAAGAGCTCAAGCGAGAATGACCTACCTCAACAGACGACTACCAGAACCAAACTTCTATGCCTGCAAAGATAAGTTGAGGCAAGTCAACCAATGGAATAGGTACAAGTCCATCGTAAAGGGACCATGGAAACAAGTTTTTAATCAGAGAGGGGAGGCTATCACAGAATTGACAAAGGAGTTCCTAGCCTCTTTCTCTATCAAAGGAAAGAATTTGGACATGTGGAATGAGGAAGCACTTGAGTTTAGGTGTGGGGAGAGTGGTACACGACGTCGATTACCCAACTGGGAATAGATTTGGGGATTTACACTACTGAGGAAACCGACAGTGAAATATGGTACACAGCCGGAACAACTTTCGTGGATGAAGATGGTGACGATGAAGCGGAAGCTGGGAACACACAGTTACAGGCATGGGAACAACTGAGCTATGGAAATGAACCCTACATTGCAAGCAGTTCAAAGAGCACGGCTCTACGCGACCCGCTTATGAGATACATCCATCGGTTGCTTAGCCACATTGTCACTGCTCGGGACTTATGGGCTCTATATTGCATGAAGAATGACATACCATGCAATATCACCTATTTGTTTTGCAAACTGTTCACAACAAATGCCAATGCCAAAAGCCGAAACACCCCGATCTTTAGTGGCCCGTGGATATATAATCTCTATAGAGCCTACGATACGGACAGAGAGGGAACCCGTAGCCTAGACCCAGTTTCTCTTAACCTTGGTTTTTGTATCAGTATGCAGATGGCCCAAGAGATTAGCCGAGACCCACCGATTTGGAGATTTCATGATGCACTGAACTAGGTTTGGGATCCTAAAGACCCAGCCAAGATGATGATCCAGGACGTACCGGATAGGGGAGGAGGATCACCGACCAGACAGTACCGCCGCGGCACCTACCATCAGCAGGGAGGCCCATCTTCATCAGGGTCCGGCCCCAGCTCGTCACGTGATAGCCGATATTCATTCGAGGGCCTATACGAACAGATTGATCAGTTCTCAGCAAGCACTACAGCCTCATTTGACAGGATTACAGAACAGATGACTACCTCCGATGCACAGCGGACAGCGGAGTATGCTGAGACGAGTCGAGAGATTGATCGTCTAGGTTTTCGCATGGACAGGTAGTGGGGACCATTCGACCCGGACACGGGCAACTGATGATCAACGGCTATGGTAGGTCAGGGTATGGGCATGGATGGGTTGGTAGTATTTCATGACATTATTATTATGTTTGTTTGAACAATTTACTTTCTGTCTTTTGTTTGTTTGTTTGTTTGGATACTTTTATGCCGTGGGTGCCAAGACACTATATTAGGTACTTATCTAGCCCGTTTGGGCAGTGAATGGATGATTCCATACCCAATTTTCAGCAAATTATGCTTGGTTGTTTGTGGTAGTTTGCAGTTTTACATAATACAGGTACAAAACAGGAAAACAGACGAAAAACAGGGGACGCTCAGTCGGAATTTCGTTGAAACCGTAGGGAAGTACCTCTCCATTTTAACCTACCATAGTTAATTAGAATTTTAATCTTTTTATGAATCTTTTTACATTGAGGACAATGTGAGATTCAAGTGTGGGGAGGGGAATTAATTGATCAACTGCTTGCTCAATTAACTATAAAAAAATTCTCTAATAAACAAAAAATTTTGTAGCAAATAAAGACTATTTTTATAACAAAACCAAAAGAAAAATCCAAGAAATTTTTTTGCAAAATACCCAACTACAAATCTATTATAACCAAAAAAGTGAAAAAGTAAAAAAGAAGTTTTGTAGTATTGAGAAGAAATTTATGCAAAATATGGCGTTTATACCCAATTCCTCCGTTACTGTGAGATAAACCTCATGTCATATAAATATTTTTTTCGAAATCTTTGAGTGAGTCATATGTTTCGTGTGAATTAGAACTTGTCGCAATTATTCATTTCAAGACCGCACGAAGCATTGTATAAGGAAGAAGGTAATATTGTCACAATCCCATCAAACCATATTCCAAATTACAAAACCTGAAACCTTACCACACCATTTTATCCCTCTCACCGGTAAAATACAACACTGGTCTTTTACCGACAGACCCTAAAGAACTGGAAATGCATTTTTTCGATTTCAATATCCTTTGCTACATACATTTCGCAAAACCTAAGTTGCCTCCAGAACTTATGGAGATAATTTTTCTCTTTAGCAATGAGGTGAGGTAAAAGTGGCGCCAAGACGAACAAAGGCCACCATTTTGTGGAGTTTCCAAAAGCGCAATGAAAAGAAGAGCAAAAAGATACGAACGATGCTTAGGTTGCGAAAACTGGTCTGACGAAGGAAGATGTAGAAAAAGTCAAACTCAGTCTCAGCATGAATATACCGAACTAATGAGGATGGGGGCTATTAGGCTCAAAGCCGAACGATCCATTAGAGTTGAGAGTTATGTTCATAACAGGATTGAAGAAGAACTTATCCACATACTTGACAAAACCGGTCTTGACGATCTGACCTTAAAAGAGTCACTAGGTTTGTTTTAAATAATAATAATAATAATAATAATAATAATAATAATAATAATAATAATAATACTAATAATAATAATAACAACAACAATAATAATAATAATAAAATAAATTTTGGGAAACAAGGAGCCAAACATCGAAGACATCTCAAGATTCCCAAGAACCAACAAAAGTTGTATTTACCATTTCCATCCTCATTAACCTAAACCCTTGAACCAAAAACCAAATCCCTATACAACCAACCCATATTACCTTCTAATCTATGAAAACTCTTCACAAAGGTGGGGATTTGAAATTTTTACAAGCTTATTTTTCACATGTTGCATTTTGACTAAGAGTGTTCACATACATACAACACATGTATGATCAGATATATAAACCGAGAGTGAGTGAACATTGTGAGAACGTGACATTTTGCATAAACAGAAGCTCATAAAAATAAAATTGAATTTTTATATATATCACTACATATATTCTTATGATTTTAGGTTGGTTATTTTATTCCCATTTTCTTGGAATTCTTTTGGGGATGATTAAGCTATGGTCCTAACTTGCTATTTTTATAGAATACTTATTAGTAGCTTGCTTGAGGACAAACAAGGTTCAAGTGTGGAGATGTTTGATGTATATAAAATTATACATCTTTTAAGAATCAAATAATCTCTAAAAACTGCAACTTCTATCAAATAACATAGCACAAATAACTACTTATCATAATAAAATTTAATTTCAGGTACCCAAGCCTCAAATGAAGAAACAAGCGAATAGACGAAGAAAACACAAGAAAAACAAGTAACACGCCCCCATGCTTCTAGACACAAAAAAAGACAAAAAAAATAACAAGATTTTAAGCACATGTTAATAAAAGCACGGGGTCGTGCCTCCTTAGCCACGGGGCCGTGGTCACCTTCAGATAAAGACAAAAAGAATTGAAGCACACGTCAATAAAAGCACGGGGGCGTGCCTCCAAAAGCACACCCCCGTGGTGAGTCATCATGTACAATCTGACAACATGCAACCGGGACACATAGACACGGGGTCGTGCTCTTTCCTCCAGACAGCCTATAAATAGAGGGTCTTGTGTCATTTAAGAGGTGTGCTTGAATAAGAATTCTAAACGGTTTTCACTTATAAAACACCCACATTACACTTATATTGAAGATCTTGTGAGGAGTTTTGACCTTGTGTTTCTTGAGAACTAGCCATAATCATGATAGATGATTGTGATTGAATCTGAATAGGGTATTAGGATTGTTGATGAAGATCTGTGACTGAATCTGAATAGGGTATTAGGGTTGGCCGGTTGGGATATATGATAATATGAATCGACGCTTCGTTAATGGATTACGTTAAAAACTCCATAAATTACAAGAATTATCCCTTTAAATTGCAGAAACCTTTAAAAAACGTCCCCAAATTCTGGAAACGTATAGGAAACGCCCTTTGACTTTTCAAAACGGTCAATAAACGTCCCCAAATTTTTGGAAACGGTCAAGAAACGTCCTGACGGCGTCCCCGTGTGCGTTTCTGTCCCCGGCGAGTTTCCGGGACGGTGTACGGCGGGTTAGAGCCGTTTCCATGCATCAGAGGCAGTAGATCATGATCATGGGACATTGGGATGTCATTTATAATTTTTATGTTGAACTAGTGTTTCACCCGACGCGTTGCGCCAGGACAGGTTGGTAAAACTTAAGTTGTGGTAAAACCCAAACGTTGTCGGTCTCAAGGGTTAAGACGGTAAGTCGACACGAATTCAGTCGGTTTCGATAACGTGTACGTCTTATTGTACAAGAACTATAACAAAAAAACGAAGAATAGATACTAAGGTGGACCAATGGGGTGGTGATGTATATAAAATTATACATCTTTTAAGCATCAAATAATCTCTAAAAACTGCAACTTCTATCCAATAACATAGCACAAATAGCTACTTATCATAATAAAATGTAATTTCAGGTAAACCCAAGTCTCAAATGAAAAAACAAGCGAAAAGACGAAGAAAAACGGAAGAAAACACAAGAAACACGCCCCCATGCCTCAAGAAACACGCCCCATGCTTCTAGATACAAGAAAAGACAAAAAAAAATAACAAGATTTTAAGCACATGTTAATAAAAGCACGGGGGCGTGCCTCCAAAAGCACACCCCCGTGGTGAGTCATCATGTACGATCTGACAACATGAAACTGGGACACGTAGACACGGGGATGTGCTTAATAAAGCACGGGGCCATGCTCTTTCCGCCAGACAGCCTATAAATAAAGGCTCTTGTGTCATTTGAGAGGTGTGCTTGAATAAGAATTCTAAACAGTTTTCACTTATACAACACCCACATTACACCCATATTGAAGATCTTATGAGGATTTTGAAGGCTTGGAGGTTATCATCATCATCCATCATCAACAACACCATCATAGTCCATCATTAAGAGAGGAGATTCATCCACATTTGGTTAGATTGTACTAAGATTAATTATGTGTTTGTCATCATCATCTCTTATGTTCATAACAATGCTCATCATGAGCTAAACTCCTATTACCATCTATAATCTATGAAGAAGCTTTGTTTTACTTGATGATTACATGAAACATGTGGTTTAGTTTGGTATAGTACATGGTTATTTTGCAATTATCCATTGGTGAAGAAATATTTTATCACCTTAATTCAATAAATCAAGGTTGATGATTTATAATCATTCATGGTAATTCATGTTCTTGGAAACTAGAAATGGTAAAAAGAATAATTTGATACTTTATTCAAGATAAAATATGGATCCTTATGTTGTACTTAGAAATGATGAGATATAAGCTATGATCTATTTCTCTAGTTTTGATAACTCTAAAATAACATTGTTAACACGATTGCTTATGTTATCATGCTAGTTAAAGAAATCATATGTCAATGGAATGTGTAATTATAATCTAATCTAGTCAACCAAGGGGAGGTTGTGTGAGTTAACTACAATCACTCGAAGTTTTTAGGATTGGTATTTGAGAAATCGAAGTCAATTCTAATAGGTCTACTATACCAAAACTGCTTGTCTACTTAAATTGACATTCTCGTGGTAACATAACATTAGAAAAGGATGGCCTTTAAAATGCGCATGTTACTTTCTTTTATGTCATAGAATATGTTCACTTAGAAATGAGGGACTATTCTATCATATATTATTAGAACAAGTTTATCATATGTTTAACTATTAATCATCAAGTAATAATGGAGTGGATTCTTGATAATAGATGGTAAACCTTCATATAATTGAACTACTCATTTAGAATTTCTATTCTCCACTACGTGAATATTGGCTTTTGGCCACACACATGCTCTGGGCGGTTTGCCACACCTCGGTCTAAATGTGTGGCTAAAGGTCGCCTTCGCCACACATTTGTTATTTGTGTGACTAAAACGCACCTGTTAGAACTAAAAACACACCTGTTAGAACCTTTAGCCACATAAATTAGATTTTTGTGGAAAAAAATCACACCTGCTGGAACATTTAGCCACACTTTTTCAATTCGTGTGACAAAAAACACAGTTGTTCGAAACCGTTAGCCATACTTTCATAAAAAATGTGACTTTTACTAGCCACACTTAGTAAATTATGGCCAAATATGATCTACGCTCACAGTAGTTTGATAACGATGTGGTTAAAAACTAATACATGTGGCCACACTTACGGGTATATGTGACCATAGAGTATTGTTTGTTAGCCACTTATAAGTTTTATGTGTGGCTAAAAGTTAACGGTGACAGCAAACAAAACGTGTGACCGTTAGTAGCTAATGGCCACACTTTAATTGTTTCATATGTGGCTAAAAGGTTATACATATGGTCACACTTAAGGGGTTTATGTGACCATAAAGCATTATTTTATAGCCACTTTTATATTTTTATGTATGGCTAAAAGCTAACAGTTACATTAAAACAAAAGTGTGACTATTGATAATTAATAGCCACATTCTAATTCTTTTGTGTGACCAACCAGACATCCACCCTTCAGTAACCAATCTGAACCCTAATCCATCACCTGCTGCTAATACTTTCATCACTCATTAACATCGATTGAAGCTCATCTTGGTTAGGTAGGTGATTTATACTTTAATTTTGAGAAATTTGGGTGTTCGAGGGTTTGAATGTAAGCAATTAGGTCTTGGATTCAATCGATTAGTATTAGTTCTAATTTAAACAATCTTGATACAAGTTGCAAGTGATGTTTTTGAATCTTTACTTTTTATCATTTTTTGATTTATATTTTCTAACGGGCTGGTTTTTAACATGATTAATTAGAACCCTAGTGATGTCATAAACATGTTAGGGTTTGAGTTTTGTTGAGAACAGTTGGCTGACAGATTCGTTCTCATTTATTGATTGGTCTGTAAGTCGTTGTTAAACGATGATTATTGATCGATTGTTGATATTAGGATATAGTATTCTGAGTCTAGTTTCCAAAAAGGTAACTTTTGTAATTTTTGGATGGGTTTTGAATACCTTTTATGATTTTACAAAAATATATGTCAAAGCTGATTCGGGGAGTTATATTCTGGTCCATTTTTCGGACACCATAACTCCCTAATGACAAACCCAAACGGGTTGGTTCCACTTCTGGAACTTAGTATTATGAGTTTAAAAAGATAACCCACTTGGTCTTACACAATTTGGTTTAATGAGTTGATAGAACCATTAAACTAGTTTTTGTTGCGCAATCTGCTGAACTGTTAGTACATATCTGTAATGGTTGAATTATTGTGAGTTTTCTATGCTTGAGAAAAATATAATAAAAAATATTTGAGAAACATGATTCATATATCATATTGTGATAAATTTTGTAGAATTTATCATTAATAGGCCTGTAAACGAACCGAACGTTCGGTGAACTGTTCGTGAATTGTTTGGCAGGAAGTTCGTTTATGTTCGTTTATTTAATAAACGAACGAACATGAACACATGTTCCGTTCGTTCATTTATGTTCATGAACGTTCGTTTATGTTCGTTCCTGTCTGTTCATTTATGTTTGTTTATGTATTAATAAAAAATAATTAAATATTGTTTGGATGAGTTATTTACTAAAAGTTTTATATTTGTTAATTTTTCTTCATTTAAGTGTTTTCATTTATGCTTGTTATGTTTGCTTGTGTTCATATATGTTCATTTATCTTTGTTCAATTATATTTGTTTAGATTTTAAACATACGAACATAAATGTCCATTTTTAAATAAACAAACATGAACATAAATATTTGTTCGATTAAGTGTTCGTGTTCGTTTAAAGTTAAATGAACAAACACGAACATGCCCTTGTTTGTGTGTTCGTTCAATTCATTTACATGTTTTCATTATTTACATTGATGATACATCGGTTTTAGTCTCTAGGATATGCCGGTTTTATTTGTGTTCGTTTATGTTTGTGAACCGTTCGTGAACATATTAATTTCCTTATGAACGAACACGAACATAAAATCTCGTTCGGTAAGTGTTCGTGAACCGTTCGTGAACACATTATTTCCTTAACGAACGAACACGAACAAGGCCTTGTTCGTGTTCGTTCGGTTCGTTTACAGCCCTAATCATTAATCTTTCCTTTGTAAATAAAATCAGTTTGTACATGCCAGAATCTGTCTCGTGAACTGAATGATCATAAGTTAAGTTGTATGATGAATCTTTGGTTGCTTTGCCATGATATGATGTGTGGATACATGTTAGGACTTTCGGTACTGTTGACATTACTTATTATCACCAACGATTCGTGGGTCAAGTTTGTGTTTGTGTGTGAGTTCATACGTGGGTCTTAGAGTCATGTGTTGTTGAACTTACTCTCATAACTTAAAACACTTGTACTAGGTAACAATTAGCGAGTCAAATGCATTCATTTGGTTTTGAGAAAACTCTGTTACACATGACACCAGGTTTTGGATTGAAAACACCGACATACCTGGTTTTTAAAACACTAAACGTTTGCCTATACTTGTTTTCTGGATTGAAAACACAAAACGTTTTGAAGTATTGGTTATGTAACCTGCTGAAACGGGCAAAAACGAGCTGAACTGTTGATTTTTTATTGCTGAATTGCTGCAAAACTGGTCAAACGTGCTGAAACGAGCTGTTAAGTGCTAAAACGGACTGAAAAATCGATGAAACGAGCTGTTTAACACGCTGTTTGCTGTAAAAACGAGCTGTTACGTGCTGAAACGAACTGAAAACTTGCTGAAACGAGCTGTTTAACATGCTGTTTGCTGTTAAAACGAGCTGTTAAGTGCTGAAATAGACTGAAAAATCGCTGAAACAAGCTGTTTAGCATGTTGTTTGCTGTAAAAATGAGCTGTTAAGTGCTAAAACGAGTTGTTAAGTGCTGAAACGGACTGAAAAATCGCTGTTTAACATGATGTTTGCTGTAAAAACGAGCTGTTACGTGCTGAAATGAACTGAAAACTTGCTGAAACAAGCTGTTTAACATGCTGTTTGCTGTTAAAACGAGCTGTTAAGTGCTGAAACAGAATGAGAAGTCGCTTAAACGAGCTGTTTAGCATGTTGTTTGCTGTAAAAACGAGCTGTTAAGTGCTAAAACGAGTTGTTAAGTGCTGAAACGGACTGAAAAATCGCTGTTTAACATGATGTTTGCTGTAAAAACGAGCTGTTACGTGCTGAAACGAACTGAAAACTTGCTGAAACAAGCTGTTTAACATGCTGTTTGCTGTTAAAACGTGCTGTTGAGTGGTGAAACTGACTGAAAAATCGCTGAAACGAGCTGTTTAGCATGTTGTTTGCTATAAAAATGAGTTGTTAAGTGCTGAAACGAACTGGATTGTAACATGAACTTTAATGATAAAACTAAAACATTTCCTCCGTAGTCCTTGTTCAAAAACAAAGACCCGAAACCCGTTTTGACCCGTTGCGACCTTGACCCATTTTGACCCGGACCCGTTATGACCCGAACCTTTTAACCCTGACCCGTTCCGACCCGAACCATAACAACCTTTTTTTTAGTTGACCCGTTCCAACCCTGACACGTTTTGACCCTAACCCGTTCCGACCCATAACCCGTTCCGACCCAACCCAACCCATTTTCCACCCATATGTTTAATGTATATCGAAGGGTTAGGCGAGTTGTACCTCTTAAGACACAATTTAAAATTATATGCATAATGGGCCATTAGAGATTTCAAGGCCCAATATGGCCCATTAGGACATGTATGATTTTTTTTTTGTCTATTATGGTCTAATATGACTCCCTATAAAACGATATAACCATTAAATATCTAATGTTACATATCACATGCCATAATAGGCCACTAAGAGATTACAAGCCCTAATATGGCCCATTAGAGCGACTATGACATGAAAAAGGCTATAATGGGCCACTAACACCAACAAGGCCCAATAAGACCTATTGATGAAAGTATCACATGTTATCGGCCATTAACATCAAACTATGACTAATGACATTCCAATACAACCTTCTTAAAGCAACTATGATGTGATAAAGGCTATAATGGGCCAAAAACACCAGTTAAGGTCCAATAAGGCTTAGTGATGAAAGTATGACATATTATTGGGCTTTAACCAAACTATGACTCACTAAACTCATATTCAACCCTTTTAGAGCAACTATGATATGATAGAGACTACAATGGGTCACTAACAACAATCAAGACCCAAGACGGCCCATTAATGCAAAGTATGACATGCTACTGGGCGTTAACACCAACTATGAGTCACTACACTCCTATACAACCTGTTAAATTAACTATGACATGATATAGATATATTGGGCCATTAACAACAATCAAGGCCCAATATGTTCCATTAATAAAAGTATAACATGTTATTGAGCGTTGACACATGACTATGGCTCACTACACTCATATACAACCTCCTTGTAGCGACTATGACATGATAGGTGATATAATGGGCCACTAATACCAATCAACGCCATTTGATGAGACCAACTATGACTCACTACACTCCTATACAACCTGTTAACGTAACTATGACATGATAGACCCATAGTGGCCATTAACAACAATCAAGGTCCAATAAGGCCCATTGATGAAAGTATGACATATTATTGGGCGTAAACAAACCATGACTCACTAAACTCATATCCAACCCTTTTAGAGCAACTATGATATGATAAAGACTACAATGGGTCACTAACAACAATCAACGCCCAAGACGGCCCATTAATGCAAAGTATGACGACCAACTATGACTCACTACACTCCTATACAACCTGTTAATGTAACTATGATATGATAGAGACGATATTGGCCATTAAGAACAATCAAGGCCCAATATGGCATTTTAATAAAAGTATGACATGTTATCGGGCGTTGACACATGCCTATGGCTCACTACACTCATATACAACCCTCTTGTAGCAATGGGAACATGATAGATGCTATAATGACCAATAATACCAATCAATGCCCCTTGATGAATGTATAACATGTTGGGCCATTGACACAAATCAAGGCCAAATAAGGCCTATTGACGAAAGTATGGTGTGTTTCAGGCGTTAACACCTAACCATGACTAATGACACTCATATACAACTCTTTTAGAGCAACTGTGACATGATAGATGCTATAATGGGACACTAACACCGATCAAGAACTAGTATGACCCACTAATGAAAGTATGGTTTATTGGGCATTAACACTGATTACTACACTCTTATACAACTCTTTTAGAGCAACTATAAATATCACCTGTATTTATTTCATATGTTTTTATATTTAAAATAAAATTTTTTATATTATATAAGGTTTAATTAGTTGTTATATATATATATATATATATATATATATATATATATATATATATATATTTACACTAATAGCTCTTTATTTAAATTATTTAAAATAAATTAAATTCATTATTTAGTTTATATTAATTTCACTTCCCTCAAAATTTCAAATTAAATTCAACCCCCTATTTTCTTCAAAAAATTTTGAATTACCCTCTCATTCTTAAATTTAATTTGACCACATATTTAACCTACCTTTTTTTCTTTCTCTTCATTCCTTATTCTTCTTCTTCTTCTTCTTCTTCATCTCTTTACACCCACCATAATCCTCAATCATTAAATTCTCTAACTCACTCAATTCTTAACCAAATCCTTTGATTCCGGGCTCTAATCTAATTATTTTTACGAGAGGAATTCACGTGTGGTGTCGGTTTCCATCAATTCTATCTCAATTTTTGCCGGATTCGTGTTGAGTGTGAAGAATCCTAAGAACCAAGTTTGGAGATTTTCAATTTTAAGTGTTATTTCTTGTAATTGAAGCTTAGTACATCTTCTTTCATCGCTAAAAAGGTATGTATTTCACTTGTTTGATGACAACAGTTTGCTGACAGATTCGTTTTCATTTATTTATTGGTATGTAACTTGATGTTAAACGATGATTACTGAACTATTTTTGATTATAGGATATAGCACTATGAGTCTAGTTTCCAGAAAGGTAAAGTTTGTAATTTTTGGACACGTTTTGAATAGTTTTTATGATTTTACAAAAACACTGGTCAAAGCTAATTCGGGGAGTTATATTTCAGCTTGTCTTTCCGACACCATAACTCCCTAATGACAAAACCAAACGGGTTGTTTTCAGCTCTGAAAGTTAGTATTATGAGTTTTGAAGACAACCCAATTGGTCTTGCATAATTTAGATTAATGAGTTGATAGAACCATTAAACAAGTGTTTGTTGTGCAATCTGCTGAACTGTTGGTACATATCTGTAATGGTTGAATTATTGTGAGTTTTGTATGTATGAGAAAAATATAATAAAATTATTTTGAGAAACCTAATTCATATATTCTACTGTGGTAAATTTTGTAGAATTTATACTTAATCTTCTTTTAGTGAATAAAATCAGTTTGTACACGCTATAATCTGTCTCGTGAACTAAGTGATCATAAGTTAAGTTGTATGATGAATGTTTGGTTGATTTGTCATGATACGATGTGTGAATACATGTTAGGAATTTTTAGTACAGTTGACATTGATTATTTTCACCAACGAGTCGTCGATTAAGTTTTTGTTTGTGTATACATTATGTCTAATGTGATTGTGCGTGATAGTCGTCGTGCTTTGAGGTTTCGCCTCACATTAACCCTTTACTAGTTATGATGCTAATATTTTAACAATTTGGAAAAGTTAGAGCCGAAATGGAAAAAGATGAAAGGAAGTCAAGAAACGAGTTGGAAGAGCGAGTGCAACGAATGGAATAAATGGAAAAAGAACTTAAGGAAAATGAAGAAAAGAGGCAAAAACAATTTGATGAGTTTATGAGAAAGTTTGAGGTCTGTAGTAATTAGTAGTAGTTTCAAATATTTTGAAATCATAACTTATTAGTGAAGGTTTGTTAATGTAAACTTGTTTTGAATTTATGTTATTGTGTTTGTTAAACTTATGAAATAGCCACATTTATCTATGTGTGACCAAAAGTATAAGTATGATAATAGCCACACTTTATATTACAAAAGCATTATGTGTAACAAACGGTAAGACAATGGCCACACCACAAACTACAAAAAATTGTTTGACTGGCAAGTTCACATTTTTAGCCACATTGACAATAACCTCCAGTGTCTATATGATATTATTAGCCACACAATACCTCACTATGTGTGACGAAAAGTTTGACAATAGCCACACTTTAAATTACGAAAAGGCATTATGTGTGACAAACGGTAAGACAATAGCCACACTATAATCTACAAAGGAGTATTTGAGTGGCAAGTAAACATTTTTAGCCACTTTTAATGTAATATTCAGTGTCTATATAATATAATTAGTCACACTATTATTAAATTTAAGTGGTCATTGTTTTGCTATATCCACACGGTATAGGTCACAATGCACGCTTAACACAACCCTATTGGCCACATTATTATAAAATTCATGTGGCTGAAACATTAATTCATGTGGCTCTATACGTGCAATGGCCACTCATAGTAAATAGTCATGTGGCCATTTTCTACCATTTAGCCACACTTATTGGAGAGGCTTCTTGATGGCCAACAACTAATGCCTGTACCCTTTAGCCACACTTATTACCACATAAGGCCACTAAAAACTGTGTGTGGCCATATCATACCCACAGTGTCGCGACCTTTGGCTACATATGACCTGAACCAAATGTGTGTGGCTAAAGGCCTACGGCCACACTTTTTTCATGTGACCGAAGGTCAATATTCACTTAGTGCTCGTCACCTATATATATTATATATTTCTATTTTATAAAAGTTTAAAAATCAACCTTAAAATGACTAAAACTATCCGATTAAGCTAAAACAATGATTCATTATTAGAAACATTTGTGTCCACGAATCGATACTTGGTTCTTACCAATACTGTTCTACATATACGATATGTACACTTGCCTATTTTGTGTGTGTTTAGTTCTAGTAGAAATCACTTTTATAAATTTAAAACACGATCTTGTGCAAAGCTAAACATCCAATCTTTCATATTTTAAGCACACGCACGCACACATCAGGTGGTACTAGTCTAGTAAAACTCGATCGTTGGTCAAACCCAACCGTTATCGATCCCGGACGTTGAGGACTTGAGGTAGTCAGTCTATGCGAATTCGATCCAGTTCCGTCATATTCATTACAGTACCGGAACTAAAAAATAACACATTGGTTCTCGTTACGATATTAGAACTAAAAAAATGTTGTGAGTTTACGCGAATTTGTTCGGTTTCCATCACGTTCGTTACGATACCATAACTAAAACAAAACTGATTTTCGGTCGATTTTTGTTAAGTACATTACGGACCGGAACTAAAAAATAATAAAAAATACTACCAATAAGGTGCCGCAAAGTGGCACCGAAATTCTAAATTATTATTATATATAATAATTTGGTCGTTTTTTTCTCTTCACGAAATCCATATGTGGTTATTTAAATGTGTATTTGGGCCCAGTGATTATAATGTATGGGCTATTAAATGTAGTTTACTTAAACGAAAACCCACTCATATATCAATGAGTAACCAATTTGTAGCAAAACATGTGGAAACAATTTCATATAAAAAAAGTTGCTACCATTTCATATATTAATATTATATACTATTTTTTTAACGGCTACACACGGTCACCCATCTATACATACTTCTAATTCTAAACTACTCAAACAAATAATCTACTTTCATGTCATGTTTTAAACCCTTGTTTTCACTCTAAAAAGCAACAGTCTTTACCACCCATCCATGGGTGAAATAACTTATATTATATACTATACTATTGTTGATTACAATTTGCAACGCGATTCTTCAATGGGTGGAAATTCTTTCAAATTAAATTCCTTAAAAAATAACTGTGAACCAGACACCCTATGTGTTTGATTTCGACGTTTAATCTCTGAACCTGGCTTTCATTAGTGTTTAAACATAGTGATCAAAGAGAGATTAAGGGAAGAGAATGATGATTGGCAAAGGTGGTGGTGTCAATCGTGATGCTTGATGGAAGCCAAGCGGATAATATTGAAGGGAGAGAGTGACAATTGAAGATGATGGTGTTGGTTGATGATTAGTTGATTAAAAAACAGATTTTTAGACTATGCTTTTATAAAATAAAAACATTTGAAAATAAAATTAGTTACATAACATCTATCATAACTTTTGAGAATGTGAATTTCAAATTTAATTGTTTACGATTTCAAGTTTTCAACAATGTAATTGTTAAACATATAGTGTTTAGTTGTGTTGATATTAATATTCCTATTGTTTAGATTTGCATAAGGATTAGGTTAGAATTGGTTACTATGCGTATTTTACGGTTTTGGCGCTTACTTTTTACCAAATTACTAACATATGTTATAAAGATAGGGTAAAGTTAAATACAAAATACAATAAAAATGAAAAGAGTGAGAAAGATTTTAATTCATTGATCTTATATTTTGATGATAAAGATTAATTTAAGAATAAAAATTGATAAGAAAGTCATGAAGATAATAACCGACTTTCTCTATCCACATGCAAGACACATGTCAATTCCTCCATCATTTTAAAATGAGGATAATTTCATAAAATAGTAAACAAGTTTTAAAAGTGTTACAATTAGGTCACTCAACTTTAAAAACTGTTTCAATTAAGTTACTTAACTTTTATATTTTATTAAATTAAAGGTTTTAACATGTTTTATTAGCCTCTCTCTTTTTTGTTTCATATAGGAAATCTTTTTATCTTTTTTTTTATGTTGACGTTGAGTGGCGACGCGAATTTTATTTATTTTTTTGTTTTAATATAATTAACCTTTTTTAAAATTTTCTAAATTTAACTGCATATATTGTAAATTCCGACCCCCGCATCTTATCCTCCATTTCTTTATTGACGCACAAAAAAATCGGTGAGACTTTATTTGAAGATTTAGTGACCCGATTTGGGAAAAATATGCATGAGTGACCTAATTGTAACACTTTTGAAACTCCGTTACTATTCTGTAAGATATTCCCTTTTAAAATGTAAATAACTTGTCATACGACATTTAAAAAAAAATTACCATAATAACAAGCGTTTTATTATCTTTAATATGAATATCATATTGTTATATAAATATAAAAAAGTTAATTGGTTTTTTTATATTGTGTTATTTGGCTGTCCATTATGTTTTTAATTGAGTTTTTCTATGCATTGTTTTATATATTTTGGTCATTGTATTTTTCAATTAATACTCATATTAAATATAAAAATTAAAACAAAGATTACATTATTGTGACTTTTTGTTCGTGATGGTGTCTTTATGCTCAACATTTGTCTTTCTACTTATCATTATGTTTTAGTCATTGTGATCAATATTCACTTAAGTTGAGAAAAATAATATTATGTTCATTGTGTAACATGTAGATTCCATTGTGTTTTACGTTTCATGTCATGGTGTTATATACATTTACCATTGTGTCTTACGTTTCAAGCCATTGTGTTATATGTATTTATTATTGTGTTTTACATTTCAGGTTATTGTGTAATATGTATTCATCATTATGTTTTATGTATTAGATAATTCATTGATATTTTTCATTATATTTACATATTATTACACAACGGTGTTATTAATATTTAAAAAAACACAATGATCAGTTGAAAGACACAATGGCGAAAAAACACATTGACAAATAGAAAGACACAATGACGAAAAAAACCCCAATGGTAAGCAAAAAAGACACAATGACGTAATTTTTTTTATTTTTATATAACAAAATCATACTCATATTAAAGATAAAAAATGCTTGTTATTATGGTGAATTTTTTTTAAATATCGTATGTAAATGTTATAGACGTTTAAAAATGATGAAGAAATTAGCATGTGACTTGCATGTCAAGAGAGAAAATGTGTACTATTACTTTATACCCTTTTTCCTTTGGTCCAAACTTGACACATGTCAATTAATTATGGCTCCTCACACTTCTCATTTTTGTTGGTCTTTATAGAATAACTCAACCCTTTAATATCAAGTCAAACTGAACAATTTGATTCTCACATATTAATTCACGGTTTATCGGATTTTAATAATCCCTATTAAACAGTATTGGTCGATAATAATTTATATTCATTTTATCGCCTCTAGTGGTCCCAAATTTAATAAAGTTGGCTCCCAATGGTCCCCCGCTAAATAAGACTTAACTGCATTATACCCTTTTCCGAATTTCAAACTAATGTTTTTGGGCTTTTGATCGGAAGAAGGATACGAGCTGATTGATGTATAACTTAGTTCGAAACGGTGCTCCAAAACGACAAAATAATGCTTCAATCCAAGTGTTCGAACTTATAATTAACAAAAATCAAGCCGTTTGGATTACCATTTCGAGCTAACTTTTACATCAATCTATTCGTATCCTCCTTCCGATCAAAATCCGTAAGACATTAGTTTGAAATTCGGAAAAAAGTATAACGCCGTTAAGTCCAATTTAACCGGAGACTTCTGGGGCCAACTTTTTTAAATTTGGGACCACCAGTGGTGATAAAATGAATAGGGATTATTACCGGTCAATACTGTTCAATAGGGATTATTAAAATCCAATAAACCTTAATTCAACCTTTATGAATCCATGAAATTTTCATTCATCTCTTTAAAAACCATAATACAAAAGCGTATTTTATTTATGTCAATTTTTATATATGATTTTCTTTTTCAGGGTCAAGTTATTCTATAAAAGGGGACAAAAATGAAATGATGAAAATGATTTTTAGCCAAAAAAAACCTCCTCAACAAAAAATAATGAAAAAAAAATAATAGCTCAAAGTTTAATATAAAAAAATAAAAATGTAAAACGCAAAAATGTTTCCACCGTCTTTCCTGTTCTAAAACAAACGATGTTGAGGAAAAAAAAATCATTGTATCTTTTTATTTATCATTGTGTTTTGTGTATATTTTCGTTATTAATTATGTCTTTTTTCATTAACATTCTGTCTTTTTTCTTGATATAGTGTTGTATTACCCAAGATTGTGTTATATTTTATTCGGCATTGTGTTAAATTTTGCGACTTATTGTGTTTTTTTATTTATTATTGTGTTGTTTGTTCATTTTCGGCATTGTGTCTTTTTTCTCGATGTTGTGTCTTTTCGTCGTTTTTTTTCTTTTTCTTTTTGGATTATGAATGACGGGGGAAACATTTTAGGTTTTTAATTTTTTTTCAATTTTTATTTATATTTTGAGTTCTGATTTTTTTATTATTTTGTTTAAGTTTTTTGTTGAGTGGTTTTTTATGTGGTCAAAATCATTCTCACATTTCTCATTTTTGTCTCCCATTGTATTTTAACTTTACCCATGTTTAAGAGAGGTTCTCATTTGATCACACTCCTATACATTGATTTCTTTTGAAAACCACTTTGAGTTTTAAGAACTCGAAAGAACTCAACGTAACAATTTTTTTTTGAATTTTTTTTACACACATGTAATACGTAAGTGTAAGTAATGTAAAAAAAATTACAGTATTTTTTTACACACCGAATCGACTTATTAAAAATGCGTAACTAACATATAAACTTGTGTAACTATCAAAAATCTTTATTCTCTCTTCTGATTAACTATTTAATCAGATTTATTCTAAGTCACATATTTAATGTACCGCAGAAGCCATGATTTGTTTAATTTATTATTTTTCATAGCATTGTTGGTGTCTCCTAATTTCCTGATAATAATTCTCGTGGTTAAAAGATAGAGAGAAGATAAAATATAGACAATTAATACGTCGGTTTTTTATCAACAAAATATAGTTTTTAAAAGTTGAGATAAGAAAGGAGAATCTTACATTAAATTGAGTTAACGCATAAACTATGAGCATCAAACACGTGACATGAAATTTTATTGGTCAGTCAAAACGTAACCTTATGTTGTTTGTCATACCCTTTCCTCTATTGTAAAAGCCAACTTTAATATTACTTCTTGAAATTATACAATTACCAAATTAGCACAAAAATAAGAATTTCATATTATTTTTTTTACAAGTTGCGTTTTTTTATAATTTCGAGTTTAGGGTCTCGGGTTTAGGGTTTAAGGTTTAGGGTTCGGGTTTAAGGGTTTAGCGTTTGGGTGGTTTAGGTTTTCGGGTTTCGGGTTTAGGGTTTAGGGTTTAGGTTTTCGGGTTTAGGGTTCGAGTTTAGGTTTAGGGTTCGGGTTTAGGGTTTTCGAGTTTCGGGTTTATTTTGTAAAAGATAAAGAGGTAAAATAAAGATATTATAAATAAATATATTATTAAAATTAAAAAAAATATTATAAATATTTACAATATTAATACTAAAATAATAAATTAATAGTAATACATGATAGTTTTTAATTTGATATATGTAGTGGAGATTATTAAGTGAAAAAAATGTTGTAGGGACTAATATGTATATAAATAATGTTAAGAGGTCATAGTAATTTATCTAATAAGCTAAGAGAGTCTAATAAGCTAAGAGAGGGTGTATGTTTAGTAAAAATGATGTAAGAGAAGTACGTTTAGCAGCACCCAATTTTATCTTCAGATTTCACTTTATATTGTATGCTATCTTAGCCAAACATGTGCTTTACTTAGGTTTCGGTTTTTGCAGTCTTTTTTTGTTTTATTAATAATAAAGCATGTATTGATTAATAGGGGTGTGTATGGGTCGGTTTGGACGGATTTGAGTCAAATCCATAACCATAACCGATATGTCGGTTAACAGATGATCATAACCATATCCGATCTGTTATGACGGTTTTGGTTAATTTGTTTGAAGGTTAAGACGAACTAGTTATGAGTCGGTTAACCGTGACCAAAACAATGTAAATGGGCGTCACAGTGAACAAAAAAAGAGCGCTTAAGAATAAGAATAAAATAAAGTGAAAAAAGAACCAATCGTCAAATTGGTCGTCGTCTTCAACCGTTAAATGATCGATCGTCTCCTAAGAGAGTTACTTGCGAGTGGTTATTATATATTGATTTTTTGGAGTGGTAACATATTGGCTTTCTGATTATGGAATTCAAATATTTCAAACTTATATATAGATTTGCTTCTGAAAATTAATATTGTAATATGTAGCTACTAGTTACTAATCAATATTATCAACGTAAAGTAGGGCTATATTATGAAGCGTCCAATTGGAAGCCAAAGAAAAAAAAAATCCCCTTTCATACTAATCTGAACCTCTATTTCTTGCTTCTCATTTAAATTAAACGGGTCGGTTCGGTTATGACGGGTTTGAAATTATCTATAATCAAAACCGACCCGTATTTAACGATTTTTAAAAATTTGTAAAACCGACCCACCGGTTATGTTGATTATCAGATAAAATCGGTTTGGTCATGCCGGTTATGGTTTGGTTATCGGTTATGGTGGTTAACTTGCTCACCCCTAATTAATACCAAAATGAGATATCTAATAAGCTACCATACACTATTATTAAAGTCAAGGAAACAAGAAGTCCAACATAGGAAACGTAGGAAACTATGTTCTCCTTCGAAACAAGAAAACTCCCACGTTACTTGCAAGGCACAATCACATGTGCTTGTAACACATTCACAAATAACACCATCCTGCGTCCTCACAGTATGGAAAAACCACCTCCGTCAACCACCACCGCCATCATAAGCCCCACCACCCCGGTTAGCAACCTATATGACTCGTATGAATTCCGTGCCATCTCAAAGCAACTCAACCGGGCGATCAAAGGCTCCAATAGTCCTTTGTCTCCTTACTCGTGTTATCTCAAATCAGCAACTCCTTTTTACTCGAAGCAAGTTAGACGAATCTGCGGATCAAGTATGAGAAATAGGGTTTTGTGCACAAAGACGGACGTCTCACCACACGCCAAGGGACTCGTATGGCGCCTCTGGGCTAAGGTTAAAGGCACTTTTATACGAACTAATTGATCGATATCTAAATGCTTTATCCTTCTACATGTGTGTGTATAAATGAATGAAAGTTATACCGATTTGACCATTTGGCGCATGTATAAATAATTGGTCACCAATATTCTCATGTTTGTAATATATTTTTATTCTATAAAAGAGAATAAATGAGAAGGATAAAAATTATTTGTAATCATACAAAAAAAACCTCTAAAAAAATAACAAAAAAATCTAACTCAAAATTTAATTAAAAAAATGAAAAAAAGGTAAAAACACAAAAATGTTTCCACCGTCTTTCTCGTTCTAAAAAAAATCATAACTCAAAATTTGATTGTCTTTTTTCCTTGACATTGTGTCTTTTTTTTTCTTGATATCGTATTATATTACACAAAATTATGCTATATTTTGTTCAACATTGTATTATATTTTGCGATATATTGTGTCTTTTTAGTTATAATTGTGTCTTTTGTTCATTTTCGTCATTGTGTCTTTTCGTCTATATTTTTTTATTATTTTTTGAACTGGAATGATGACGGAAACATTATAGTTTTTAAAATTTTTTCGTTTTTTATTTATGTTTTGAGTTATTATTATTTATTTTTTTGAATATATTTTATATGGTTTTTTATGTGGTCACAAATCCTTCTCACACTTCTCATTTTTGTCTCCCTTTGTATTTTAACTTTACCCTTTTATTATATCATTCATAATGAAACATCTTATTATCTGTTGTTAGATTTCAACATTCCATTAAAAATATAATTACAACTTATACAATCACTAGGTGCATCTTTGTCGTGATTATAAGGGAATTGTGTGAAATACACCACGGATTCATATGAATATTTCATTAGATTATATAATTTGAACTTATAAAACTATTTAATTTCTCTATCTTATCTATACTTGTTTTAAGAATCGTGTGCATCACACGAGTTCTAAAACTAGTTAATATTATATACTAATTTTTCAACAGTTACTGTATCTTATCTATACTTCTTTTAAGAATCGTGTGCATCACACGAGTTCTAAAACTAGTTAATATTATATACTATTTTTTTTAACAGTTACACACGGTCGCCCATCTATACCTAAACTACTCAAAGAGATAATCTGCTTCATGTCATGTTTTGAAACCTTGTCTTCACTTCAAAAGACAAGAGCCTTTACCACCCAACCATGGCTGGGATGACTTATATTATATATTATATGATTTTTAATTAAATTTCAACACGATTCTCATAGGGGTTCGAAAATCTTCCGAATTAAATTCCTTCAAAAATAACTACTGTGAACTAGACACTTTATAGTGATTGATTTCGACGTTTAATTTCTGAATCTGGGTTTCATAGTGTTTAAACATAGTGATCAAAGAGAGATTGAGGAAGAGAATGATGACCAACAAAGGTGGTGATGACAATGGCGATGGTTGATGGAAGCCAAGCAGATAATAATGAAAGGAGAGAGTGACAATTGAAGATGATGGGTGTTGGTTGATAGTTGATTGAAAAACATATTTTTAGACTTTCTTTTAAACTTATTATGGGTTTATAAAATGAAAACATATGAAAATAAAATTAGTTACATGGCATCTATCATAACTTTTGAGGATGTGAATTTCAAATTTAATTGTTTACCCACCTCTCTATTATAATTGAATTGTTTTATTAAGCATATAACATATGATGTTTAACTCTTTAAAAAAATGCTTACTATTTTTAAAACCATATAATTGTTTAAGTTATAACATATTTGTGTTTAGTTGAGTTGATTTTAAATTTTTAATATTTAATATTCTGGTTCTTTAGATTCGCATAAATCATCAATTCAACCATCTAGTATTTCATAAAATGTCTGTTGGACCATTATGGATTAGGTTAGAATTAAGGGACTGTTGGGTAAGTACTGAACCATTAAGTGTTGAATGATTAAGAGCTTCTGAGCCAGTAAGTGCTAAACTTGGTTGGACCTTTAAATAACTATATATGCAAAATGACCATCTCACCCCTCTGAACTATTTCATGCTGAATGAAATGTATCTGTTTGGTTAGAAATTTGAATGATAAATAATTATAAAAAGATACAACAAAACGTGATAGAAAATCCAAAGTACGCGTTTCTTTAAAATCCATGAAAAAAATTACTAAAATCCAAATAGAAATTAAAAGTTTGTGTACATGTTGAATTTTATTCATGAAGACATAATATTCAAATAAAAAAAATAATAGAATCCATCATAGGCTCATAGCAATAACTAGTTATCACCCGCGCGATGCAGCGCGAACCGAGTTGCTTCCATGTTCTCTACACATTAGAGAGCGTATCCCTTGTTAATTATAACTTTCAAGTCTCATGACCGAACACCACTATTTCTTTTGATATCTCCATTGACTATCACTTTTGTTTCACTTTAGTCCACCGGTTGCTTCTCATATATCCCCCTGCAAAAGCAGTTCTAACCAAAAGTAAAGTTTGACCAAAAGTCAAATTTATCTAGAAAATAAAAAAAAATCATATATCCATGCATTAATACCTAAATCCATTCATACCCATACGGGTCATCAACAAAACAACTTCTTTAGTTTGTATTAACGGGTTACCAGTCTTATGACTTGTTTACCAGCATATTGATACAATTTTCATCATTCATCAATTTGTATGCTATACAACTATCATCTCTTCATAAGTAGTTTCAAAGAATGTGTGGTTGTTTGAAGCCAAAGGCTACAAAACATAGATACTAATGTCATCTAATTATCATATACATATAGTAGGAGCTTTAAAGATTTTTTTCTTCCAAATGCTTAAACTTTTTTTAAGATCGACATATATTTCTAGCTTATAAATTGTTGATCTTGATTTGGGTTATATGTTAGACGAAACCCTTAATTGGGGAATTGCAACTAAATCTAGCTGTTGAATCCCATGACATATGGTTCACCAGTACAAGTTCAAAGTCAGTCTTGGTTGATGATCTAGGGATCTAGCATTTGTTTCTGCATCCCCTTCAACTGAGTTTGATTTGATTCCTAGTCAATTATAGAGGTAGGGTACCGAAAAGACCCAAATACCCTTAAGTACTATCCGCGGGTCAATGGAGGATCACTAGTACAAGTTCAAAGTCAGTCTTGGTTGATCATCTTCTCACACCCTTCGGCTATAAATACTCTCTCAATTTACATGAGGTATTCATATACTCACTCCCACTGTACTCTCACTACTTACTTAAGTACTTTATCTTCGTCGGAATTGTACTTATTCTCACGCCGGAGGGTGGTTACGGGAAGACCTCCCCCTCTTGTCCTTCCCGTAACGAGCTCACGGTGTCTGTTTTGCAGGTTCACGTCACTGGACTTTGGGAATTGAGCTTGTATCGTACTGATCGTTAACCGTATCCTACCCTGTGGATTCATCGGATCTAGGACCCATCAAGGGGAGTAGATCCGTGTTTCTTCATTGGCGCCATCTGTGCTTTTGTTAGAACAGCAATAACTTTTTTCCGTTTCGTTGTACGATATGAGTCAAGTTCCTGAAGGGCCGACGGGGACCTCTGCGCCGGATTCACGTGTTACCGGAACAGAAATACCTGAAGGCTTTGCTTCAAGTATTTTTTTCACGTGTCTCGGCTCCTAATTCACGAACTAATGATGTAACACCTGAAGGACGTACCCTAGAGCGTATTACATCACCAGTTGGGTTATCCCCCACTAATTTGGGAAATATCACAGCACCAGAAGGATCAAATCTAGGTGACTTGGGACGAATTATGAGGGACACCCACCGGACTCGTTCGGAATTAGGTCTGGAAGATGATTCTAGTGAGTCTGATCCAGGAAGAACTCGTCATCAAAATTCCAGATCTACGGGACTGTTGTCTCCGGACGAGTGGCTTCGCATCCAGCAAGAGAACTTGGTAGCCGAATATGAGCGTAGAGTACGCAACGAGCGTTTCCATGCTCGAAATATGACTTATGAGGAATCTCCCAGGAGATCCCTTTCTCCTCCACCAATAGGGAGAGGAAGCCAGATCCGTTACAGTCAACGAACGGAACAAGATCCAGTTGAAGTAAGAAGGTTGCGCCCTTTTCCTCGTGTGGACATGCGGATGCCGTCTTACTTGGATGAGTTTGATGTCCAGGATTCGACGTAATATCCCGATGGTAGTTATTACACGGGTGATAGTCGACTCCATTCACGTGGAGGGGCTAGTCACCCGTGGCCAGTTGTTCGCCATGCGGAATATCATAGTGATGCTGAGCATGATTTTTCAAAATCGTATCGCCCAAAATCCTTTGCTGAAAAGTCAAAGTTTATCTCAAGCATTGCGACAGCTCCATTCCCGATGAACGTAAAAATTCCAACATCTATTGGGACGTACAATGGAATGACGGATCCCAACTATCATTTGCTGAGATTTGTCGCGGTGGGAGGAGTCAGCGGTTGGACTCTTCCATATTGGTGTCACATGTTTGCATTAACGTTCACTGGGGCTGCGCGAGAATGGTTTGAGAAACTACCTGGTGGGCAGATTACAAGTTGGAATGACTTTGTATCCAAATTTTCTTAGCATTTTAGCCAACAAAAGAAACATACTCGTGACCCTTCAGAAATTTTGGATGTGTCAAGGCGAAATAATGAGTCTATTGAAGACTTCATTACTCGTTTTAACAACGAGAGCTTTAACATCGGTGGGGTTAGTGATGATTTGAAGAGAGGAGCATTCCACAAGAACGTGAATGGTGATGCGTTGATCCGTACTCTTACGGGAAGAGACGGAATGCCTGAGTCATGGGATGAGATTATGAAGACAGCCAAATTGTATGCAAGAACTGAAAAAACTTTGGGCTCTAGTAGCCAAAAGCAATTGCCAAGGGTCGAGTTCCAAACTCCGAGACCAAACAGGTAAGCCAAGGGAACAATTTGGTCAAGGCTTCAACCAACCTCAGAACCATCAAAGCAATTCGATGCAAGGTCTTTGATAGGTAATAAGAACAAACAAAACTTTTCAGCTCGGTCTTCTAACAGCTGGACTCCGCTGTCAAAGACTCATTCAGACATTCTCACCACCGAAAATTTGACTTTTCGGAAGCCTCAACCATTACCAAGGAAATCGTTCCTTGATAACAAAAATCATTGCTCGTATCATAACGACATTGGACACAACACAAATGAGTGTGTGGCCCTAAAGAACGAGATCGAAGCAGCTGTGAAAATAGGCAAACTCGAACATTTGGTCAAAAGACCAGGGACTAGAAAACCACCCGCAAGGGATAGCCAGGGCCCAGCCAAAAGACAAGTTAAGGACCTAAACGTTCATAGATTCAAGGTGGACGTAGGGTTGGAGAAAAAAGAAGAGAGTTCTCGAATGAGGAGTGGAAAAATGAGCCAGTAATTTTTCCACGAATAAAAGGCGGACCATGCAACAAGAATCCGTTGATAATCACTGCTCTCTTTGGTCATTACTGGTCACAGTACGTATTCTTTGATACCAGCAGTACGTCCGACATCATGTACGATCAATGCTTCGAGCAATTGGATGAGGAAGACAAAGAGCGGCTAAAACCCATCCATGCCCCCGTTTCTGGATTCGGAGGGGAAGTAATGCACCCGCGAGGGGTCATATCCTTCCCAGTCACTCTTAGTGACGGGATCCATTCAAGAACTGAGGAAGTTGAATTTTAAGTCCTACCAGCAACTTCTAAACACGACATCATTCTAGGGCGAGAAGCAATTGGTGACTTCAATGCCCATCTGTCCACTGCCCACGGTGCAGTTGAGGTCCCAACACGCACCGGCGTAGCAATCATTCATGACAACCGACATTGCTTCGCAACAGAGAGCTCAAAACCCAGCAAGGTCCCAAGGCAAACTCAGAGGACCGAGCCGGAAAAGTGGGTATTGAATAAAAAGTTTCCTGATCAGACAGTCATAATTGGACCCGCTATTTCAGAAATAGTGATGACTTTCTTAAAACAACTGCTGACTAAAAATATGGACATCTTTGCTTGGCAGCCCGCAGACATGACTGGTGTCCCGCGGAGCATGGTTGAACAAAAATTGAGAGTAAACCCAATGTTTACCCCAAGTGTCCAGAAAAAGCGGAAGATTGGCCCAGAACAAACAAAAGCCATGAATGAGCAAGTGCATGATCTTCTTCACGCCGGAATCATTCGGGAAATCAAATACCAAACGTGGGTGGCTAATCTGGTCATCGTTCCAAAGAGCAACGGAACGTGGCAGATGTGCATTGATTTTAAGGACTTAAACAAAGCTTGCCCAAAAGATTGTTATCCGTTGCTAGAGATTGATCTTAAGGTAGTTGCTGTAGCTCCGTTTAAATTCAAGTGTTTCCTTGATGCCTACAAGGGCTATCATCAAATCCGCATGGCGGCCGGTGATGAGGATAAAACAGCATTCCGCACAGATCAAGGGACATTTTGTTATAAAATGATGCCCTTTGGATTGAAAAATGCGGGTGCCACATGTCAACGGCTAATGGATCAAGCTTTTAAAGGTCAGATAAGTCGGAATCTGGAAGTATACATGGACGACTTAGTAATCAAAAGCGTTGAAGAAGATCAAATGTTAAGAGACATCGAAGAAACTTTCGAAACTTTAAGAAGTATCAACATGAAGCTGAATCCAGCTAAATGTTCATTTGGGATGGAAGAAGGAAAATTCCTTGGAGTGATTATCAAAGGCGCGGGCTTCAAAGCCAATCCTGATAAAGTCCAGGCCGTAGACCGCATGCCTTACCCTTCTTCCCTCAAAGAGGTTCAGACACTTAACGGGAGATTAGTGGCGCTAAATCGCTTTTTAGCAAATCATGCGGCAAAATCTTACCCATTCGTCTCAACGCTGAGAAATTGCCTCAAAAAGGCACATTTCAAATGGACCGCGGAAGCTGAACAGGCATTCCAAGAAGTCAAGAAATGTTTTATGGAGTTGCCCACGTTAACAGCTCCTTATGCGGGAGAACCGTTGACGGTGTACTTATCGGCATCTGACATTGCTGTGGGAGCTGTACTACTGACTGACAGAAAGAACGTCCAAACTCCAATTTACTATGTCAGTAGGACGTTGTTAGATCCGGAGACCAGGTACTTAATGTTAGAAAAACTTGTCCTAGCACTTGTCTACGCTCCTCGACGGCTCCGCAGGTATTTTCAGGGACATCCCATAAATGTCTTAACGGGATACAAACTCAAGAATGTACTGAGTAAGCCTGAATTGTCTAAGCGATTGACAAAGTGGGTCATTGAGTTGGGTGAACATGCGATCGAGTATAAGCCCAGACCGCCAATCAAGGGACAGGTGCTTGCGGACTTCGTTACCGCGGTTCCGCAGCACAAAGAGAAAGAATGTTTGATCGAGCAACAACCCCAAGCACCTCCTGAGCAAGGGCAAATTTGGTCATTGTTCACGGACGGAGCTTCAAGCAGCAAGGGGTCTGGTGCAGGCCTCAAGCTAGTCAACCCCGAGAGCCATGAGTTCACATATGCCATAAAATTAGACTTCCAAGAGTACTAACAACGAGGAAAAATATGAGGCTTTTCTGGCAGGCTTGAGGATAGCCAATAAGCTCGGGGTAAAACATTTGGAAGCACAGGTGGACTCTATGATTATTGCTGGGCAGATTAATGGTACTTATGAAGCAATGAATGTTGTTATGGCTTCCTATCTGTCGCAGGGAAAGGACTTAATTTGCTAATTCTATTCTTTTAACGTTATCCACATTAAGAGGAGAGAGAACAAATCTGCGGACGCCTTTAGCAAGTTAGCTTCAACAAATTTCGAGCACTTTGCTAAGGATATCCGCATTGAAGTCTTGGACCACCTGTCCGTTCCACAAAATCAAGTTTTGGTAATCCAAACGGGCATCGAATCATGGATGACACTGATTAAGGCTTATTTATCATCCGGAGTCTTCCCAGCAGAAAAAGCTGAGGCACGAAAGATAAAACACAAGGCCTTGAATTACCAAATGAATGATGGCGTGTTGTACCGAAAATCGTTCTTAGAACCGCTGTTGCGTTGTGTGGACGCGGAAGATGCGAACTACTTACTACGAAAAGTACACGAAGGCATATGTGGCCTACACGCGGGTCCTAGAATGAGAGTGGCAAAACTCATGAATGCGGGGTATTATTGGCCTGGCATGCATTTAGACGTTGTGCAAGAAATCAGAAAGTGTGATTCTTTCCAGCGTCATGCCCCCAATACGTTACGCCCAAAGAACGAGTTGATTCCGGTAACATCCTCATGGCCGTTCCAGAAATGGGCTATTGACATCATGGGACCTTTCCCAGAATCTCCTGGACGAGTCAAATTCTTGATAGTGGCCATTGATTACTTCACCAAGTGGGTCGAAGCCAAACCGGTGGCATCAATAACGGTATGGAGTGTTTAGAAGTTCCTATGGGAATTCATCGTTTGCCAGTTTGGTCTCCCGCAGGAATTGGTAAGTGACAATGGGACCCAATTTGCAGATAGCGGACTACAAGAATGGCTGAAAGAACTTCAAGTCATTCAAAATTTCACATCTGTAGCGCATCCGCAAGCAAACGGTCAGGTCGAAGAACCAATCGAACTATCAAAGAAGGGATCAAAGCGAGGTTAGAAACTAAACGGACAGGCTGGGTTGACGAGTTGCCCCATTTACTTTGGGCCTTCCGCAACCAAAAGAATTCTAGCAATTCTGAAATGCATTTTAGTCTAACCTATGGCACGGAGGCCATAATCCCAGCCGAAATTGGAATTCCATCCGCAAGAGTTTTGTTGATCGATGACAATGATCATGAACTCCGGATGAATCTTGACCTCCTTGAGGAGAGAAGAAAATTAGCATTGGTCCGTGAGGAAAACTATAAATGCCATTTTCAAAAATATTACAACTCACGGGTCCAAAAATGCGAGTTCAATGCGGGGGACTTTGTCTTCCGCAATAATGAGGCTTTTGGCCAGGAGCCTCCGGGCAAGTTGGCCCCAACTTGGGAGGTACCTTACAAAGTCAAACAAGTGTTATCTGAAGGTGCCTACAAGTTAGAAAAATTGGACGGGACTGAGATTCCCGGAACTTGGAACGGAGCCCAATTGAAAAAATGCTACATATAATATGTACGTTTTTATTTTATGTTTTTGGTCTGCGTGCCCAAATAGACTAGCTGATGCTATGTAATTTCATTTTTTGTAATACGGCTTATGCCCCATCTATGGAAATATATTTTAGTCTCATGTAAATAAGTGTTGCTATGTAATCCTTTATTGACAAACAAGAAGATCCTACAAACACTTATATTATGAAGAATAAGACAAAGTGTACCGGACAAAACAAACTTCTTATTATTGATCAAAAGGGATTACAAAGGAAAGATGATTACAAGGAAGATAAATCTACATCTATGGGGCGGCATCTTCGCCTCCCGCATTATCATTATTCGCTCTATCTTGAGCCTCTTCATCTTCCTCAGCAAGTCCAAGGAGGTCCTTCAGCTGATCTATGCTGTCCTCCTCGTCCGCAAGCTTGGATATCTGCTCCGCAAGAGAAAACTTTAAAGAATCAAACGTTTTTGTCTTTTGGATAAGTATGGCAGCAGTATCCTGGCCGTGCATAATATATTCTTCCGGAGGCTTGCCTTCTGAAACGAAAGCTTTCTTGGAAGCTTATCTGAAAGCCAGCTTGTTTAGACGCATTCAAAAGAATGGCGACACAGTTCCCTAGCTCGTCACTATCCCGAGCATCGGGGATAGCCTGTTGAAATAATAAACATAAATAATTATGGGCTATTTGATTATTTACAGCAAAATAAGACAGATACCTTGGGAACTCCTTCCGCCAACAGCCACTTCTTTTCCGCCTTAGCCCGGACAAGCTCCATTTTGTGACCAGCGCATTCCAAGGCCTGGTCTTGACTTTTAGCAACAAGGTCGGCCAAACGCTTGTCCTTAGCTGCTGATTCAGCTTGAAAAGTTTTTATCAGCTCAGATTGTTCGTCCAACTGTTGTTGGAGAATATTCTTGGCCTCCTCAGCGGCAAGACGGTTAGACCTCTCCGCCTCCAAGGCATGACGGCTTTCCTTAGCCTTTCCCAAGGCCCCGAGGGCTTCCTTCTTGGCTTCAGCCACCTGAATTTCCAGATCATCCCACTCTTCATACATCGATAGCCAGTCTCGGCATATCTCCTGGCTAGTGGAGACAGTATTCGCCACGTGATAAGAATGTGAATTCAATACATCTTGGTGAATACGACGACATTGTCACTTCCTCTCTGCGGGAGGAAGGCTTTCCCGCAAGTATTCAAAACATACATCCGTGTCATTTAGCGTTGTATTTTAACGTAACGTCCAACGCGGATGATGTGGGGCGTCATCCTCTTCATGAGGAGATGGAGAGTTTTGATGCCCATAAGCAAACGTACTAACACCACCTTGATTTCTGAAGCGATGAACGTTGAAGGAAGGTGACATAGTAAAATCATCTGTATTACCTACTTCCTTACCCTTCAGAGGAGAGTCATCCGCAACATTGATCGGTTCTTGGACGATCTTAGGAGGAGAGAATGGTGGAGATGGAGGCAGTGGTGCAGTGGAACTCTTCAGACCTGAAATGTCCTCAGAAAAGTCTTTCAGGGCTACTGTACAACGTCAAATAGTACATCAGACATATGTTTGAATTATAGTAAGGGGACAAATTGGAAAAGAATTAAACTTACCCAAGGAAATGTCTTCAGAATCAAGTTGTTGAAGACGTGTTTCCAAGTTAGCGGGTTTTTGCTTCTTAGATTTCTTGGTAGGAGCAGCCTTAGTAGGTTGAGCTTTACGCTTACCAGCTGACTTGGTAACACCCGCATCAACGTCTTTAACCTCCCCCTCAACGTTGGCATCACCAATCGTTTCATGATCACCCATCACCGAGTCTGCGGTTGCCTTTGAACCCAGCTTGCGGGTTAAACCTATAGACGAGGACAAGACGTTTGGGGAATCAGTAGTATCAATAAGTGTTTCTCCACCACGGGGTGATGACTCTTCACTAGAAGATAGAAGTACTATTACCCCGCTAGGAGTCATGACAGTAAGAGGTTGAGGTTGTAGAATCCCCTCACCTTCGGTGATGATCTTCTCACCTTTCGCGAACATAGGCTCCGCGTGACGAGTGGAGAACAAAAAATTGCTCCTGGTACGTTCAAGAAACGGCAACTCGTTTGGATGAATGGGCCGGCGCACCATCAAACCCTCCACCTTATCCAAAAGGGAGTAAAGAATAGAGCCCTCACCTACGTGATTGAAGTTGTTAAGATCATAAAATAAAAATCAGGAAAAATAAAGTAAAGACATACCACCACCAGGCTTCTCAAAATATGGTTCCAAGTTCGGGAACGGCCATAAACGGCTCATCTTCGTGTGTACCAACGCTCCCTCATGAATCGCCCGCAGTGGCGTCGGTGTCTGGGTTAAAGTGGTATACCAAGGGAGGTTGATCTCAGTAGTGGCAGTGACAGAGGGAGAAGCATCACTCGCCTTGCGGCGAGTCATCGTGAACGGAATGACATCCTCCCGAACCCAGAAAAACTTGGGTTTCCACTCATATAGACTCCGGTACCACTCGTTCTTGGTAGCGGCCCAGTCATACCATCCATCATGGTTCGTTAACTTATAAAAAACGGTGAACCGGTCAACTGTAGGTTCAATAACGTGAGCCTGACAACAGAACTCAAAGTGACGAACACGTAATATCCCAAGGGGATGAATTTGAGACACGTGAAGACCATAGGACGTCAATATGGCCTTCATAAACTTCTTTATGGGTAACCGGAAGTTCCCCTTCGTGAAAAAGTCGGTATATACGGCCATTTTTCCCGCCGGAGGATTAGTTGCAACTGAACCGTCAGCCGGACGTTTCGAGACCCATTCCGGCACCAAGCCATAGACGTTGGCGACGTCATTATAGTCATTCTCTTTTAAATTCACGACAACCTCGTGAATCGCCGGAGTATTTTTCTTTTCACCAGCCATCTTGGTTAATCAGAAAATAAGAAAGCAAACTATAAAAGTTTTGAGAATCTGGGCGTTTGGGGAGAGAAAAGGATTCAGCGATAAGAACGAATCGAATGCCACAAGTGATCTATTTATACTCATCGCAATAATTGCAAACGACTGACTGACAGAAGAGAGAAAACGCGGGCCGTTGGATGATTGACACGTCAGGCGAGGAATTCGAAAAAGTGAGAACATGATGTCAAAAAACGTCATACACGTCTTGTCAGTTGTCCCTTAATGTTCCTCTCTCCGCCACGTCATCAAAATCATCCAACTTGCAAAAATTCAAATTTCAAAATATCTTGCAAAGATATTATTTCACAAACAAAGTGATATTCACAAAGAGAAAAAGTTTCTTTCTATTTATAATCAAAAGACGGTTACAAAGATATGAAGAAACAATTACAAGTCCTAAAGTCTAAACCTATTCTATGGGTCAGGGGCTGATATGTCTTCCGGAGCTTTCGGTGAAGTATCCTCAGACGCGTCGTCCTCAGACTCATCATCCAAGTAGTTCCTCAATTGTCGCACGCCATCATCAACATAAGCAAACTCCGGAAGCATATTTTGTAGAGGAAAGACCAGGCTGTTGATGACCGTCGTTCGAGTCATGCAAAAACCTAAATAACCTAAGTAGATAGGGTAAATAAGGTATCGTATCCACCAGGAGTATGTGGTCAATGCAATTCGTGTAAACAATTTTAGTATTATGAAGTGACAGGTTTTAGTGATGATCACACAAGCAATGGTTTGAATTTAGAATTAAACAGACAAACGAATAAACAAGTTTCAATCAATTAACAAAGCAAATCACACCCGGGGTTCAAGAATGCAAACAAACAGTAATCTCATGCAAACTAACAGATTAACTATTACTAATTAACACAGACTGATTAACGAGCTAAACCTTAGGAATCAACAATCGCTAACACACGGCACTGGTTATCAAACAGTCCCTGCCAATGTGACTCAACTAAGGGCAATTGTATGCTTCTTCGTATTCAACTAATCAAAACAATCCTATGAGCAATTATTATAGCAACCGACAAACTAATCGTTCTGATCAACGTAAACCTAAACCGACTGAAGGCACAACAATACTAAACATCAATACTCATAGATTAATCATCAACAGTTAAAAGTATGTGTTCTTAATACATGAGAAAACTGAAAGTAATACAAACTTTGCATCCCGGATATGATTCGAGAAGACTAGCCGAGCATCGTCATCGATAGATCTTCAATTATGATGAGGAAGGCCATTAGGATTTATCAAGAGATGATTGGTAGCCCTCGAATTCACCCAAAATCTCCTAATAGCTGCTGCTAGTCATCAATACTGATTAGGGTTCGTCAAATAGAAGATATAACTCAAAACCTGATTTTTCCCGTTTTTATGTCCATAGCGATACGCGATGGCCATAACCTCATGCCATCGCATATCGCGACCTAAGAAAACCTCATATTTGTATTCCTCTCATTGAGAAACCCAAAATTCATATATTATGGCTCCCGTAACTCATTTTCTAGCCCATGATATGCTCGTTTTACTTCATGGTCGCATTTTGACAACCCATCTTGTTCAGTTATAGCATCGGCTTATGATTTCTCATCCATACTCTTCCCGAATCCCTGTTACACTTCCCAAGACATCAAATCATGCTTCAGTTTTCCTGAGATATCATTCCATGCTCATACAGGTCTCCCATTTAGCATCTTTAACGATCAATGACCTGAAATACAAAAGCACGTATGAAGTACCAAAGTTCTAACAGTATACTCAATAAAACTACATAATTAATACACTAATATATATACAAAATACCCGACCATCAGCTGTCATACTCCTTAATCCGCATCTCATATTCTTGTTTCGCATCAAGGCTCTGAAGCGGATGATTCTCAAAGGTATGACCTGATTGAGCATACTCCATCCCTTCATTAAAGCCTTTCACACGGCCGGTCTGAGAAGAAGCAGTCATAAGGTTCGCAAAAAAATCTGTAAGCTCAGAACTTCCCTTAATATGTCGGATGACCTGACAAAGGTTAAAAGCAATTTATTAGCATCAAAACATGAAGAGTATAATACATAACATATGAGGGAAACTCACAGAGTCAAGCCATCAATGGAGGAACCATTGTCGATCTCGCTCGGCATGCTCCGCCTTGCTCCGAAGCTCCTGCAACTCATCAATCACTCTTTGTTTGTCATTGGTAGCTTCAGTAGCACGAGTTTCCACCTCCGTGCGAGATTGCAGCAACGAGTCATAAGCATACTGCATTTCAGGAGCAATTTTGTCTTTAAGCTCAAACTGCTCCTTCTGCAGCTTCAATTCTGCCTTGAGCTACTGGATCCGGTTGCCTTGGCGGGTTACCTGGATTCCCAAAGCAGAATTGGCTTGAAGGGCCCCTGCCAAGTCATCCTTCTTCTTTTGGGTCTCAGCGCGAGCAGCCTCAAGCACATAATTTTTTCTCTCGCAAGCCTCCTTCCATTGACGGGCAGTAGCAGCATTTCGATCTTGTTCACCCCTAAGGGCGATCTCTGCATCCGTCTGTTTCCTCTTGGATGTACTCGCTGCCAAGCGATGATCCTCAACTTCTTTTTTGGCAGTCTCGACAGCTCGAGAATCTTCACCTAGTTTCCCGCCCATTGTACGCCATTCGCGTAAGATTTCCTGGCTACAGGCAAAAGTGTTGGCCAGGATAAAGATAAATCGGTATGAAGATCGTGGCGGGAACGTTCACGTTGGTGCGTCATTTCGGCAGGTGGCACGCAGTGTTTAACGAAACTCATACAAGTTCCGGGGTCGGTAAACCGAGACCCATTGACGATGTACCAAGGTGGGACAAACAGATGGTAGTCCTCCCCTAGATTCGCCTCTCCGTAATAACGAGAACTTGAAGTTTCAAGACGAACAGGGATCGAGGAGGACTGTTGAGGAGCACCATGCATCGAACCTCTTCCGACATCATGGACAGTTGGCCCAAACTGGAAACTTCCTCCTGCACCCATAGTTAAAGGTGAGGAAGTAGAAAAAAGTTGAGGAGGAGATCGAGATGGGGATTCATGAATCCTGAAACTCTCTTCGTTGACTTATGGGTTATCATTCTGGGAACCAGCAACGTTCCTAGTCTGGCAAAGGTAGTCTAAGGAGTCGTTAGGTCCTTGGACCCTGATGGTCGGTTAATTTGTATATGTTTTAGTTTGTTTATTATTTAGTTTTAACTATTGGATTTCAGGTCATAGGCGTTAAAGTACTCAGTATGGACCTGTTGTGACACGGAATGAAGACCCGGGATGTCCAGCACGCAAAACGAGGAAAAGAATGGAGTTTGCTGTAGCAGAGTCCCATCGCGGTACGCGATGGGCTTGCTGAAGGTCCCATCGCGGTACGCGATGGGAGATTAAATGAAGCTTTGACTTTGTGTCAATCGCGGTACGCGATGGGCCCTAGAAGACCCCGTTGCATACCGCAACGGGTGTGCGGGAAAATTTGGTTATTATCATACTTTTCATAAGATGAAACCCTAACTCCGTTTTTGAAGAATAGAGGCGATTTCCAGCAGCTCCTATTGGCGATCTCACCATCCTAGCTCATGTGAAGGCCATATCTATGATCCATATCATCCGTATTGAAGATTCGATGATGTCGTGGCTCGGCTAATCTCCTAGAATCGCACCCGGGATGTATAGTTTGTAACCATTTACAGTTTTTCTCATGTGATTGAGAATACTTATGTTTTGATTATTGAAGATTGATATATGATTATTGATGTTTAGTATTTCTGTGTGTTCGATCGGTTTAGGTTTACGTTGGTCTGAACGATCTGTTACCAGTTGCTAGATAATTAGTCATATAACTGTTTGGTTAGATTGAATACAATAAAACGTACAATTACCCTTAACTGAGTCACACTGGCTAGGACTGTTTGATAACCAATGCCGTGTGTAAAGTAACTGTTGACGTCTAAGGTTTTGTATGGTTGACCAGTTTTCAGTTAATTGTTAATAATAAATCTGTTAGGTTGCATGAGAGACTGTTTGGCTGCTTACTTGAATTCCCGGGTGTGATTTGCTTTGTTAACTGTTTGAAATTCATTTACTTGTTCATTGCTTAGTTCTCTACATTTACAAAAAATTGCTTGTGTGATCAGCACTAAAACCAAACACTTCATAATATTAAATCTGTTACACGAATTGCATTGACCACATACTCCTTGTGATACGATACCTTACTTGCTCTAACTATTTAGAATAATTAGATTTTTGATTGACTCAAACGACGGTCATCAAAATGGCGCCGTTGCCGGGGAGTTAGTGCACTTTTTGTTTTTCGTGTTTTTAATTTTCAGTTTTTAGTTTAAATTTTATTTTACTTTATTTTATTTGTATTTTTTTTCATTTTACGCGGGTTGTGTTAGTTGTGCAGATTACAGGTTTATGCGCACCCGCCATTCGGGCTGACAGTCTCCGTTAGTTTACGAGCCCGAAATCGAGAGAGTAGCTCGGCAGAACCGAGTACAAAACAGAAACTCACAAATGGAAGACCAGAACCAGAATCAAAATCAGAACCAGAACCAGAATCAAAATCAGAACCAGAACCAGAACAATAACCAAAACCAAGATCCACTTCCACAAACCAACATGTTTCACCCAGCCAACATACCCGACCCATCAAACTTCAATAACCAGAATAACCTAAACAACTCAGCTCGTGCCTCCAGAATCCGAAATCAAAACCGAAACCGAAACCTTAACCGAAACCTAAACCTCAACTTTGATCAAGCCGGACCATCCGCTCCAAACAATAACCCCAACCACCGAGTTCGGATAAATATTGATGATGTTCAATCGAGTGTTCCGACTGAAGATGAGTATGAGGGTGAAGATAATAATGGAAATGAAGGTTTTCGGGCAGCTGACGATGAGGTAGATCGATGGGTTAGGAGGAATCGGGCGGTTGAGCCCGAGAATGAGGTTGATGAACCAGAGATTGAGGGTGATAATCAGTATGAAGAAGAAGTGGAAGAGCCGATAATTCAAAGACGGGCTGAACCAGTTAACAAAACTGGAAGGGGTCGAGACAGGGTTAATCGGACGGAACCACCCGAAAGAGTTCTTGGTATTCCGGTTAACCGGGGTGGTATGGGAAACCCCGGGGGGCAAAGGGGAAATTACATAGCCCGGCTCATGGTGTTAACAGTCGGTTCATACCGGCTATCTCAGACGGAGCATCCCCGTTGGTCCCACATGAACGAGTGCCGGGACAACAAACTTTCAAGTCCCGGCCATCTTACATCAACATCGTTCCTCATTTTCACGGGATGGCTTCGGAAGACCCGTATTCGCACTTGACCGATTTTTCAGCTATTTGCGGGTCTATTGGTGATGGTACGTTCGATCAGGATGAAGTCCGGTTGCGGTTATTCCAGTTCTCGTTAAAAGACAAAGCGAAACTGTGGTTTAATTCGTTACCAACACACAGTATCAGAAACTGGGCTGAGATGCAACAAGTCTTCCTAAACGAGTTTTATTCACAGATGAAGACTACCGAGGCCCGTTCAGACATTCGTCACTCTTCACAGTTTCCAGGTGAGTTATTCCATGAAGCTTTTACCAGGTATAAGGATATGATCAGAAAATGCCCACATCACCAAATCGAACTGTGGGAACTGGTAAAGTGCTTTGTTGATGGTTTGACGTACGAGGACCGAAAGCATCTTAAGGCCTCGTGTAATAGTCAGTTGTTGAATCAGCCGAAGGAAGATGATTGGGAATATTTAGAGTTCATGAGTGAAGATTCGAAGGCAGAAGCAGCAGCTGAAAGACGAAGACGAGGTAATTCATCCAGATCGGTTAAGTCAGTCACGAGTGAGTCTAAAAGAATTGCTGAGTTAGAACGTGAACTGGCTGGGTACAGAAAGGGTAAGAAGAAAGAAGTCGGGAAAGTAGGAGTAAAATTCCCGGTTTGTGAAGATTGCGGTGAACTCGGGCACAAAGCAGAAAATTGCCCCGAGTTTTATGATGACGAGGAGGACGATCTTGAGGAAGTCAGTTATGCTTACGGGGATTCCAAAGGCCAAGGGTTCAATTAGAACACATATCACCCGGGCCTGAGGAACCACCCGAATTTTCGTTACGGGAACGCGTCTTCTCAGTTGAACCCGAACTTTCAGGGATCGAGTCAGAACAGATCGCAGGGTAATTACCGCCAGAGCGGTTATCAGCAGGGCTCGACTAATCAGAATCGGGGGTATAACAGAGACGGTAACCGGGGGGAAAATTTTTCAGGTAATCAGGATAAGCAGAAACGGTCCTTGGGTAATTCGGATGAGTCCGTACACTCGAAGTTGGATGCGTTATTGAAAGCCATGACTGATCAAAAGGCCGAGACGAAGCAGCAGTTCGAGTTACGGGATAAATCATCGGAGGCAATGATGAAGCAAATTGGTCAGCTCGCTTCAGACATGGCGAGATTACAAAAGAATGCGGGCCAACTTCCGAGCGACACCACAGTCAACCCGAATCATCACAGTTCAAGTTCGAAAAAGCATGTCAATCAGGTAAGTATTTTACGTAATGGTAAGAAGTATGATAATAGGTTGGGGGTCCACCACCTTTGGTTGATGGGGTGGTGGAAGAGATTGATGAAAATCTCGTCAGTGACGACGAGCCGGAACCAATTGAATTAAATAAACCTAACAAAAGTGAAACTAAAACTAATAAATCGGTTCTGAATGATGACACCAACAATTCTAAGGATAAGGAAAAGGTGAAAACTGTTCCATATCCCGATGCTTTGTTGGCGCCATCAAAGGCAAAGATGGCATCAAAACGAGGCTCGCAACAAGAAGAAATGTGGGAAACGTTTAAACAAGTCAAAATTAACATTCCTCTTTTAGATGCCATAAAACAAATTCCCGCCTATGCTAAGTATTTAGAAGAATTGTGCACGCAGAAAAGGAGTCATAAGATTCCTAAACAGATTGATTTTACCGATAATGTGAGTGCAATTCTTTCGGGTGCTCTTCCACCCAAGCTACAAGATCCGGGAACGCCCATTATACCCATTCAAGTGGGTGATTTTAAAATGACTCAGGCGCTTCTAGATCTTGGAGCTAGCATCAGTATTCTCCCGAGCAGTTTATACGACCAGTACGATTTTGGCCCGCTTCGTGCGGCTGCCACCACGGTTGTCTTGGCTGACCAGACACCGAAACTGCCTCGAGGATTATTGACTGACGTTATCATCAAGGTGGAAGACTTTTACTTTCCAGTTGAATTTTTAGTCCTCGATTATGTTTCGGGTGAGAAGACTAAACAGCCTACGGTTATCCTCGCTAGACCATTTTTGGTTACCGCAAATGCCAACATTAATTGTAGAAATGGTACTATTGACATGGCATTCGGTAACCGTAAGCTGATAATTAATGTTTTCACACGTGGAGATAACTCTCCGGTCGATGACGAATGCTTTATGGCCGATGTCATTGACGAGTGCATTCCGCTATATGACTCTGTCGTTAGTTCGGATGGTACAGCGGAGACGTGTTTTTCGTTTGACAGGTTACAGGTGGAAACAGACAAGTTGCTGGAAGATGAGGAAAGACAGATGGAGATCGCAGATGTGCGAGGAGACCGTCCACCATGGTCAGTTCAGGTGGAACCCCTTCCCGAGAAGATTGATACCGGGTTGAAGCCGTCAATGCTGTATTTTCTTGGTAAGAATAATACATTGCCTGTTATTATAGCTTCTAACTTATCTGTTGAACAGGAAAATACTTTGATGGAGGTGCTGGTTGCGAATAAAGAAGCAATCGGGTGGACGATAGCGGATCTGAAGGGAATCAGTCCCTCAATTGTGATGCACAAAATTTTAACAGATCCGGTTGTCAAACCCGCGCATGATGCTCAGCGGAGCTTGAACCCGAACATGAGGGAAGTGGTGAAGAAAGAGGTGCTGAAATGGTTAGATGCTGGCATTATATTTGCCATATCAGACAGCACGTGGGTGAGCCCGACACAAACAGTACCAAAAAAAGGCAGGCATCCAAGTCATCAAGGACGACTTAGGTAACGAGGTCGCCACCCGGCTGTTAACCGGGTGGCGCATTTGTATTGATTATCGTAAACTGAACGCGGAAACATCAAAAGATCATTTTCCGCTTCTGTTTATTGATCAAAATGTCTAAAAGCTATCTGGTCAAAAATTTTATTACTTTTTAGATGGGTATTCCGGGTATAACCAGATAGCTATTCATCCTGAAGATCAGGAAAAGACCACGTTTACGTGCCCGTATGGCACATTCGCGTTTAGGAAAATGCCATTCCGGTTATGTAACGCCCCTGCCACCTTTCAGAGGTGCATGATGAGTATCTTTTCAGATATGGTGGGGGAGTCTTTGGAAATTTTCATGGATGATTTTTCGATTTTCGGCACATCTTTCGAGTTGTGTTTAAACCAACTCGAAAGAGTTTTGAAAAGATGTGTCGAAACGAACTTGGTTCTTAGTTGGGAAAAGAGCCATTTTATGGTCCAAGAGGGAATTGTATTGGGCCATCTTGTTTCGAGTCGAGGGATTGAGGTAGACCGGGCTAAGGTCCAAGTTATTTCCACTTTAGCTCATTGTTGGTGCATTTTGTGACCGTCGCTATGCAATTCTGGTCAGCGGAGACGAAGTACGAAGTTAGAACAACTTCGCCATAGGCGAAGTTGTAACAACTTCTGCCGTAGGCGAAGTTGTAACAACTTCTGCCGTAGGCGAAGTTGTAACAACTTCGCCGTTGTAACAACTTCTGCCATAGGCGAAGTTAGAACAACTTCGCCTACTGGCCCAAGCCCAAGCCCGCGAAGTTGTTTCGATATATATATACGTGTCTTGTTTAGGTTTCGGGATCCAGAAAGTTAGAGTTTTGAGTGTTCAGTTCAATTGTCTAGAGAGAAACAGAGAGGGAGAGTCGTGTGGGACGGCCCGAGGTAGAGCTCACCTCGGGTCGGCCGTCATTTGTTTTCGTGTTGGTATGTAACGTGTTTGGTTATTATATAAATGATCTGCAGATGTGTTTATCCCATTCGTGTGTTTGTTCGTGTATGTGTTTGTGTGTAATTGTGTTCTTCGTCTTCTACACCATTAAACGAGTCTAGGAGGATTCCGCACTCCTAGACCTCGTGCGGATCTCGTATCGATCGGCGACGCCCCGGGGGGACTTACATGTGGTATCAGAGCCTTAGGCTCTTATGCTATGGTTCGAGATCTGCGTTTTGGTGTTTCTGGCACGTTTCTGATGTGTTTTTGACCGAACAGCCGCCGCAGGCGAAGTTATGGGGTTCAGGCGAAGTTGTCGCTTAAATTTTAGGGTTTAGGCGAAGATATAAGGTTAAGCGAAGTTATGGACAGGCGAAGTTATGGACAGGCGAAGTTAAGGAAATGCGAAGTTGACTTTAGGCGAAGTTAAAAAAAAAAAAAAAAAAAAAAGTTTTCGTCTGTATGGCCAGGTGTACGCGATTATTGTGAGACCGAAGACGTTGTTCCGTCAACGAGTGAAACTTGTTATCTCTTGGTCTTACGTGTGAACAAATACGTGTCAACTCTGGATATGGAGTTGAGGTTGTGAATGGGATATTGATTGAAACTGGATATTGACACATATTTGGGTGTTTGTGGGCAATGAAATTGTTGTTGTTCGAGGTTGACCAACTGAAGAAAGTCAAATTGAACTGAAGGTTTTCGTCATTACTGGATTGCGGTCAGAGCATATTATTTATGTTATTTTCAAGGCGTTCGAGAATTGGATCCTGAAACGTGATGCTTATTTATTAAAGTGAAAATTCTGGAACAAGTTGAATTTAATCAGGAATTAAAGTGTTTATGTTCTTGATCGTTATCCCTGGTGATTGAAGATGCTTCGGATTAATTAATGGTCATGTGTGTTAGATTCTGTCAAGGTGGTTTTGTGATGAAATTGATCACTTGATGTTGAGTAGTTGAAGATTAAACCTTATCGTATGCCGACGTGTTGGTGAAGTTGTGGAGGGAGCCCAACTTCACGTGTTGGTGAAGTTAGAAGAACTTCACGTGTTGGTGAAGTCAGAAGGACTCATGTGATTGGTTGAGATGATCAATTAGGCACGGGGATGCATGCATTTCAAAGACCTCAATCTATATAGTCGGAGAAGCTTACACTGAAGGGGAGATCTGATATGGAAGACGCTGGGTGATTGGTAGATTTGTGAAGCTACAAGACAGTTTCAGACACGGCTGGTTGAAGAGCAAACAGAAGATCATCAGTTAAGAGGGAGTCTGTTGGTGCATGTTTTGTAACAGATGATCTTTTGTGTTTGTTAGAATTGAAAGCAACGGTCAAAGGGGAGTCTGTTGGTGCATTTTGTGACCGTCGCTATGCAATTCTGATCAGCGGAAACGAAGTACGAAGTTAGAACAACTTCGCCATAGGCGAAGTTGTAACAACTTCTGCCATAGGCGAAGTTAGAACAACTTCGCCTACTGGCCCAAGCCCAAGCCCGCGAAGTTGTTTCGATATATATATACGTGTCTTGTTTAGGTTTGGAGATCCAGAAAGTTAGAGTTTTGAGTGTTCAGTTCAATTGTCTAGAGAGAAACAGAGAGGGAGAGTCGTGTGGGACGGCCCGAGGTAGAGCTCACCTCGGGTCGGCCGTCATTTGTTTTCGTGTTGGTATGTAACGTGTTTGGTTATTATATAAATGATCTGCAGATGTGTTTATCCCATTCGTGTGTTTGTTCGTGTATGTGTTTGTGTGTAATTGTGTTCCTCGTCTTCTACACCATTAAACGAGTCTAGGAGGATTCCGCACTCCTAGACCTCGTGCGGATCTCGTATCGATCGGTGACGCCCCGGGGGGACTTACACTCATCCCACAAATGTTAAAGGCATTAGATCATTTCTGGGGCATGCCGGGTTTTATAGACGGTTTATTAAGGGTTTTAGTGACATTACCAAACCCTTATGTAATTTATTACTTAAGGATGCCCCGTTTGACTTTAATGACGAATGTGTTAAGGCCTTTGACATTTTGAAATTAAAATTAGTTGAAGCCCCGATCCTGCAATCACCCGATTAGAGTTTACCTTTTAAAAAAAATGTGCGACGCAAGTGATTACGCGGTCGGGGCTGTTTTGGGTCAACGGGTTGACAAGAAACCCGTTGCTATATACTATGCAAGTAAAACCCTCTCGGATGCTCAATTGAATTACACCACAACCGAGAAGGAGTTACTAGCGGTAGTATATGCTTTAGATAAAATCCGGTCTTATATTTGGGGTAGTAAAGTTATATATTCTGACCATTCTGCTGTCAGGTACCTCATGGATAAAAAAGGATGCAAAATCGAGGCTTATCAGATGGGTTTTGCTGTTACAGGAATTTGATCTAGAGATTTGGGACAAGAAAGGGAGTGAAAATGTTGTTGCAGATCACTTGTCCCGAATTATGACGGAAAATGGGAACACTGATGGGCCCATTAACGAGTCCTTCCCGGATGAACATATCCTGGCAGTTTCACAAAATCCTTGGTTTGCTCATATTGGTAATTTTAAAGTTGCAGGTGATTTACCAGAGCATTGGCCAAGGAGAAAGAAGAAATAGTTGATGTCCCAAGCTAAACAGTACATCTGGGGCGATCCGGATTTGTTTAAAATTGGTCCAGATCAGATGATCAGACGATGTGTACCCGAGGAGAATGTCAGATCAGTGTTGGAACATGCGCATTCGTCTGCGTGTGGTGGTCATTTTAGTGGCTAGAAAACCGCTCGAAAAGTTTTAACAAGTGGTTTCTTTTGGCCTTCATTGTTTAAAGATGCTCACGATTTCGCGACACACTGTTTAAAGTGTCAACAACTCGGGAGTATTTCTAAGCGGGATGAGATGCCCTTGAACCCGATCCTAGTTGTTGACATTTTTGATGTTTGGGGGATCGATTTCATGGGCCCGTTTCCGAATTCACACGATAATTTGTATATCCTAGTGGCCGTCGATTACGTTTCTAAATAGGTTGAAGCGATAGCCACTAGGACAAATTATCACATAGTCGTTTGCAATTTCGTTCAAAGTATACCAGATTTGAGCGAGTTCGACAGATGCAGCTGCTTCGCCACCGTTCGTTTGACTGGACATTGTTGCGTGCTCTGGTGATTCACGACCAGGTACGTGATTTATTGACAGGTCCGTGGGCAGCTGTGCTCGCGTGTGACTCGCGTTCATACGTCGAGCTCACACGTGAGTTCTACTCGACCTTTGATTTTACGCCCACGGATTTCAGTGGGCCACGCGCGGTATCATTCTCACTGGGACGAAAGCTGTACGAGATGTCATTCCAGATTTTCTCGTGGCCACTGGATTTTATACGGCCGAGGAGGTTCAGGCGCCTGCATTTCTGCAGAGTATACGAGGGTACACGACACATGCTCAGGAGCCCCGTGAGCACTGGCTCACGGAGATCCAGCTCGGCCAGTATTGGGAGGAGATCGCCGACGGGGCCCACTTCCAATTCTGTTGTGGAGTCGTCTATTCGGGACCCCTTCCATTGCTACATTCACAGGATCGTTGCCTGTACTCTCGTAGGCCGACATTCAGGCCACGAGAAGTGCAACAATTTAGATCTGCTGTGTTTATATTCTATCCTTGGCCAGCGACCTGCCAATGTGGCGATGCTCCTGCTCACATCTTTCGCTCGGGGTAGCAGACTTCAGGGATCTTCAGCACGCTTACCTTTAGGGCCGTATATTACGAGGATCGCCGAGAGGCTTGGGGTCTTTGAGCGTTATCCGACTAGATATTTCACGCGGGGGCCAGATACAGGTGTTTTGGGGACATCGGAGGCCCCTTGGGCCGGGATCATTGAGGAACATGATCCACTAGCTTTAGTCCAGGTTCGACAGGGCCCACAGGCACCAACACCAGAGGGATCGGATGCGGCACTTTCTCTTCAGATGGGTATTCCGACACGCCGGCAGCGTCGTCCGACTTCACACATTGAGCGCCCTCAGCAGCAGCATCCGCTGAGACAGGCATCGGCATCATCATCTTCACAGCCGCAGCAGCCAGTCACATTACAGATGATATATCAGCGACAGTTGTAGATTCAGCAGGAGCAGCTAGCACAGCGAGAGGAGACGCGGGCCCAATGGGCCCGTTATGATGATTACTTTCGTTTATTATTTGTTGCTTCACAGGTACCACTTCCACAGTCGTTGATCATTTCAGTGGAGCAGCCAGCAGATCCACAGGACGAGGCAGATGATGATCCGCTAGTAAAGTAGCTTTTTGGTTACCCTTTTTTCATTTTATTTTGTTTTTATTAGTATCATGGTCTGTATTATATTATATTATATTTTGGGGGATCATGTTTGGGTAACTGGTTGGGATTATATGTTTATATATCTTTTGATTGCTGTTGTGTTTGACTTTATTTGTACATTTTGTTGTAACCGAACTTTGTGGGTGTAGTTCACTATAAACACTCACGAGACCCCACTCGTCCTCCCGGGCTACCAGGGGTTTTACAGGGCTTGTTGCATATGCTAAATGCAATCGTGATTCCTACGAAAGTGAGTTAGGTCTTTTAACGTTTTTAACTAACTTAACAGAATTTATTATGAAACGAATTAATTTGGCTCGGTAATTGTTTTAATAAAATTAACAATTATTCATTTTCGAAACTCTTAAAAGACCTATGTCTTACACTTGTGAGAAGCTTGCTTCTACACATCTTGAGATTTTGCATGTTCGATTGTCTGTTTGGTAATTGGATGAGACGAGAGTACACGTGTGCTTTTGAGAGTTCACGAGCCGACTGGTCCTTCTCTAGTCACGTTGATATCAGATGATTTCAATTTCATAATTTCATTATGTTTATTATTTTAAACGTTAAAAGTGTAATTGTATAATTGTTAGTAGAACCGCCACACATAAGCCCCGAAATTTTAAAAATTGCTTAATAGTCAAAAAGTCAATTTCAACATCGTCCCTCAAATGTTCGTTAATTGTTATATCATTTTTAACTTTGAGGACAATGTTACGTATTCTTACATTGAGGACAATGTAAACCTCAAGTGTGGGGATGGGGGAAATTTGAAAAATTTTAGCCCGATAGTACCTCGAAGAGTGTTCAGAAACCAAAGTTGTTAACTGTTAATTATTGCCATTAATGCCAAGTCATAGGTTTCTGGTCATGGTTGGTTTTTTAGCGTCTCATTAGTCTTACTCACAAATGTTTTAATTACGAGAAGTTGAAAATGGGGTCGTTTAGGCGGGGATAACGAGTCATGGGGACAGGTACACATGTTTATATCGTCAACCATATTCCTCCAGTACGTGTGTGAGTTGACCCAAATATATATAATACACATATAATATATAGTACACATATGTCTTTTGAGTGCTTTCACTGATGTTCATGGATTACGAGATCATAGTTGGCAAAATGCAAAAGTGATAGAGGCAACTAGGTTAAGCCTCGTCTGGATGAGCGTGAGTGTGGGTATTGGGGGGTTGGGGCCTCATTATTACACATATGAGGTGAGGTTAATGTGAGGGGCGGGGGGTTTGGTCCCTTAGAAAACATTTCTTGGACTTATTTTTCGTTTGTTTAACCCCGACATTATGTTACGAGACGATCCGGCTTACTAGGTTTATTTGTATCTGTAATTGTATTTGTTTTTGCTTTGTACTTGTATTTATCTTATTGTTAAGCATCGCGTTATTATGCTTAAAAAATGTCTGGTTATATTCAGTTATGTATTCTTTAGTTCGTTGAAGTTCGTTTATGTCAAAAAAAAATAAAAAAAATAAAAAAAAATTGTGAAATCAGTATGTTGATAGTTTGTTTATTTAGATGTATATAATCAGTCAGTTAGTTGTACAGTAGTTTCGTTTATTTAGATGTTTTGTAACAAGCCGGGTCGGATCGTTTGAGCTACTTAAATATTTCCCTTCCATACCCTTACACCTGGCCCCGTTACAACCCTTTTAAAAACCTCTTGATTTGCATTTGTGCCAAAGCGGCTTGATGGATTAATATGTACTTATGAGTGATATTGAGAGCTGAGTGATACTGGCACATCTTTTTCTAGTCCATATATTAAACCGAGAGGAGAGATGTTATATTACGAGTGGTATGAGCATGTGTGCCTTAACCGGAAACAAAGTACACCTGTCTGGGCGGCTCTGTTGTTTTTATTATAGCATTTAACTGAGTCAGTCTGGGAAACTGGGTATGACCTTAAACCTTACTAGTGTTAATGGCGATAATCTACATACCTATGATGGAGGTCAATGTTTGCTTTAGAGTTTTGCTTGAGAGCAAGCAAAAGATAAGTGTGGGGATGTGATGGTCGGTTAATTTGTATATGTTTTAGTTTGTTTATTATTTAGTTTTAACTGTTTATTCTAGAACTATCGATACTTCATACGTGTTTTATTGGATTTCAGGTCATAGGCGTTAAAGTACTCAGTATGGACCTGTTGTGACGCGGAATGAAGACCCGGGATGTCCAGCACGCAAAACGAGGAAAAGAATGGAGTTTTCTGTTGCAGAGTCCCATCGCGGTACGCGATGGGCTTGCTGAAGGTCCCATCGTGGTACGCGATGGGAGATTAAATGAAGCTTTGACTTTGGGTCAATCGCGGTATGCGAGGGGCCCTAGAAGACCCCGTCGCGTACCGCGGCGGGTGTCCAGACGGGAAAATTTGGTTATTATCATACTTTTCATCAGATGTAACCCTAACTCCGTTTTTGAAGAATAGAGGCGATTTCCATCAGCTCCTATAGGCGATTTCACCATCCTAGCTCATGTGAAGACCATATCTATGATCCATATCATCCGTATTGAAGATTCGATGATGTCGCGGCTCGGCTAATCTCCTAGAATCGCACCCGGGATGTATAGTTCGTAACCATTTACGGTTTTTCTCATGTGATTAAGAATACTTATGTTTTGATTATTGAAGATTGATATATGATTATTGATGTTTAGTATTTCTGTGTGTTCGATCGGTTTAGGTTTACGTTGGTCTGAACGATCTGTTACCAGTTGCTAGATAATTAGTCATATAACTGTTTGGTTAGATTGAATACGATAAAACGTACAATTACCCTTAACTGAGTCACACTGGCAAGGACTGTTTGATAACCAGTGCCGTGTGTAAAGTAATTGTTGACGTCTAAGATTTTGTATGGTTGATCAGTTTTCAGTTAATCGTTAATAATAAATCTGTTAGGTTGCATGAGAGACTGTTTGGCTGCTTACTTGAATTCCCGGGTGTGATTTGCTTTGTTAACTGTTTGAAATTCATTTACTTGTTCATTGCTTAGTTCTCTACATTTACTAAAAATTACTTGTGTGATCAGCACTAAAACCAGTCACTTCATAATATTAAATTTGTTATACGAATTGCATTGACCAAATACTCCTTGTGATACGATACCTTACTTGCTCTAACTATTTAGAATAATTAGGTTTTTGATTGACTCAAACGACGGTCATCAAAATGGCATCGTTGCTAGGGAGTTAGTGCGCGTTTTGTTTTTCGTGTTATTTGATTTTCGTGTTTTTAATTTTCAGTTTTTAGATTAAATTTTATTTTACTTTATTTTATTTGTATTTTTTTCATTTGTGTTAGTTGTGTTAGCTCTGCCAACAGGTGCGAGACAGATAAAATTTCATAAGCATCATCAAAGCTTTCTTCCTCTTGGGGTCAAAGAATCGTCACTCGACGATAAAATGACGACCACCCCATCAGAGGTAAGCATATTAAGAGGAGGGGGATTCAAAACATACGCACCTGTCTCAAAGGTAGCGTCCGAAATCACAGGCTCGACTTGCACATTTGTCGGGAAATGGAAGTTGTCCTTGGTTTTTTCAAAAATGGGCGTCCCCGGCATCGCGGATGCTTTTCCGCGTGCAACCTTATCCTCAAAGAGTGCATTCAACATAGGCCTGGGACCTGAAAGAAACATAAGAGCTTTTAAATCACAAATTTCTAAAACGAGGAAGAGAAAAGATGGTAACTTACAACCATGTAAACCGATGAAAACGGGCTCCAAATATGGAGATGGCCATAAACGGCTCATACCCGCCCATACAAGTGCCTCCTCGGGTAACGCCCGCATTGGTGTTGGTTCTGATACAAGGATACAGAACCATTCCTGACCCTCATGCGAAGCAGTAATAATCTCAGGAAGTGCTTCGGTGGCCGGGCGACGGACCATAGTATTGGGAACTACGTCCTCGGATATCCAGAAAAATTTATTACGCCAATCTTTCGAACCCTTATCAACTTCATAACCGATACACCTATCGGAAAATCCCTGACAGGTGAACCAACCCCCACGATTGGCCACTCGGTAGAAAACGGGAAACCGGTCGATGCGGGGTAGCATCCCATGTGCAGTACATACAAACTCGTAGTGACGAATTAGCATGAAAGCACGAGGATGTAGCTGGGATAAATGGATCCCATAAGCGCTTAGCATCTTCATGAAGAACTTCGTCATGGGAAAACGGAAATTTCCGTAGACAAAGAAGTCAGAATATACAGCCATTTTGCCAAGCGGTGGCAGGCTGGCAATAGAACCAGGAGAGGGAAACTCCGGTCCCCACGCCGGTGGAATACCGTACGTATCAATCAATTTTTCATACTTAGACAGATCCCATTGAACCTCTATCTCATCAATTTCGGACTGAATAGTGGCCATGACAGTAAGATCTGATGGAATAATGAGCAGTTATAAGAAAAATGGAGTGGTTAATCGAAATCTGCAGAGAGAAAAAGAAGAAAGATATTCAGAAATCAAAAGTGATAAAAATTCGAAGAGAAGTTAAACTCCACTATTTATCCCCATCGCAATTAATGCAATGGGATATGAACAGTGGAGATAAGGCGGCGAAATCCAATCACGAGACGCTACGTCACACGGGAAATTCGAAAAATCAAAAAGGTGAACAGTCGGGTACAGCGACAGCCGGCATAAACGTCACATTTTCTAACACACGTGCCTGCAAGCTGTCACCTCGTACTAGTGTGTGGTTATCCAATACGAAAATATCATCACCACAACTTGCAAATTCAAGGAAAATTTACAGAAAACACCCTTAAGTCCAAAATTTCACTCGCATAAAGTACTTCACGCGGAAGAAACACTGGACTGGGGGGACTTATAGAGGTAGAGTACCGAAAAGACTCAAATACCCTTAAGTACTACCCGCGGTTCAATGGAGGATCCCTCATAAGGCACCCGCGGGACATATGGATCACCCGTTTAACCATCTGAGGAAGAAGCACCCTCACGGTACATGCGGAAGCATCCTGGGACCCTCAAAGTCATCCGCAAGACGAAATACCCGTCCGCGTAAATGACCAAGAGGTAATGCCCCGGGATAGCTGTCAATAACTAACTACCTTCTAGAAGATTTACCAAGATGCTTTCTTGGGCAATATGTGATCTCTCACCCAATGAGTAAAGGACACCTGGCAAAGCCGCTATAACCGTGCACATGGTGTAACACCCCGTCTAAAGCGGAAACGCCTGAGTGTGACGTACAGATTGCTCAAAATACATGTGACACTATTAAGTGACAATATTATCATTAATTAATTTAAGCATCAAGTACACAAATTTGCAGCAAGAAATACAAGGAAATATACAAGAACAATTAATACTTGTCAATTTATTAATATAACCTAAGTTCTAGTGTCTTCGTCACGGCCACATACTCTACATAAGGTACCTATAGCATATATATAAAATAAATGTCAACTATATGAATAGTTGGTGAGTTCACACAAGTTTTGATATAAATATATAAAAATCTACAATTCCATAAACAAGTGAAAAACACATAAGGGTTCTTTACACTAGAATCAATGGTCCATGAGTGTAAAGAATAAATGAAGGTCTTTTCCAGTTGGAATTCTGCACCAACGTACTAAGATCGGAGTCCCTTTTCCACTAGAAACAATGGTCTCGAGTGCAAAGGGGGGCGTATGATCATACTTATCGAAGAAATCCATGCACGTAATATTTGGGCAAGTAGCAAGTAAACACACAAGTCCATGTAACGAATTGTAGTTTGTAAATAATAAATAAAAGAAATTGAATTGCTGATAGGATATATATGCTACCCCTAAAATGTATGAAAGAGATAAAAAGGGGGTGTGAGAAACTCACATTTGATATTGGAGACAACTTCAAATAAAACCGAAATTGCGTAAATGAAACCGAAGCAATTGAACTTCACAAACTAAAATTAAAAGTACAAAATCAATATTAACTAACGACCTATAAAAAGTAGATAAATCGGGTTGTCGTGTTCTAGAAGTATTGAATGTACATTTAATTATAGAGTTGGATATTATAATATTAATTTATACATTAACGAATGTTAGAGTTTAACAAAATATTAGTTATTAATATAATATTACTTACGAGATTAATATTAACTTTGAATACATTAATGTTTACAGCCTTTACCGGTATATTTTAGTTTAGTATAAACGTTGTCGTTTGGAATTTATAAATTTTACGACGATATTGTATATATATTTATTTATATATTTATTTCACGAATTTTAACAAACGTTTCGGTTGGAAAAAGTTTGGTTTTCGGATGAAAAGGTTATAAAATAAACTAAAACAAGTTTTATTAAATGATTTTATTTGATTTATAATAATTTTTATAGATTTAATATATATTTGGAAATGTTTAAAAAGAAAATTAAAAACCAAAAATGGCATGACCAGGGTTCGAACCCAGGTGCTACTGCCCACATTAACTTGAGCTAACCACTAGACTAGATGGTTTGTTTGTTAATAGTTTAGAACAAAAAATTATAAATTATAAGCCAAGTTCATCATCTTCCCCATCTAAACCCTAGGTTGCAATTCCATTAATCCGATCAATGTTTGTTAAAAGTGAGTTAGGGGTTTTACTAGACGGCCAAAAACAATAACAAAATATATATGAATTACCTCAAATGATTTCGGATTGACGGTGAACAAGGGTTGGCCGGAATGAAACTTTGACGGATTAATTAAAGATAGTAGAGTGTATATTAGATAAAAGTGTTGTTGTGGACGAGTTTATATGAAGGATTAGAGGCTATTTATAGTGTCATTTGGGTCGTATTACGTTTAATGATTGTTAATTTGATTTTAAAATTATTCCGGCCGTTTCGCGGCCGTTTCGGGTTGATTGATCTTAAATCACGAGTTAATATAACGATTTGACCGGTCATTAACGAGTCTTGGTCAAGGTACAAGATCATCAAACAATTTAATTGGATTAATACGAGCAAAAAGGGGTTGAACGGCCTTCGTCAGAGCCGCCGGAGTGTCGCCAGAAAACCGGCCGTAGGTGACGGCTGGGAGCTGCTGTTGCATCTTTATTGTTATTATTATTACTAGACGGGTGCCCGCGCGATGCAGCGGGTGTTTGAACCTATTAATCACGTACAAATATAAGTGTTTATGGTTCGGTTAAAACCTTGAAATCGTTTAAACCGGTCATTGGTTTGACTTCCTTTTTCTTTTTCTTTTTTACTTTCGGTTTGTTGGTCGGTTTCAAAATTTTCAAAACGTAGTGAACGGTTGGTTCGCGGTTTATATCGGCAACCGGCCATATGAAACCAGAAAAGACTGTAAATTAACCTAATTGCAGTATGATTCTTTTTGTAATATTTGTTGTTATTGTTTCACGTCCTAAATCTTCCATTAATATTTACCATTTATGTGACTAAAATTATCATTTTTTATTTATGATCATATCAAGTATCATATTATGTTGGTTTTTAGTTAACATTGACGGTACATTTACATTATTAATTATTTTAAACTAAATTTATTATTAAAGTTTAAACTGTGAAACCAAACCAGAACCAGGCCGTTAGTAACGATTCAGTTTCAACTTTCAATGGTTGAGTTTGGTTTTGGACGACAAAAAATCATTATTAACGGTTGGACTCACAAGTTTAACTTAAAAACAATCAAAACCGACACTGAACACCCATACGTAACATATTAATTTATTTAAAATGAAAAAAAATTACAACAATATTATATCCAAATTAAAGAGAATAAAATGCTCGTTTTTATGGTGCAATTTGTTTATAAAAATATTAGCGTATGAAAAGGCTATAGTCATTTAAAAATCATGAGTGGGAAGTTAGTTTACAAGTTAAATTAAAAACATAATATGGTTAAAGATGAGGGACCAAACTTGTAAGTTGAATAGATTGTGTTTATAAGACATATTTACCCTTACTAACATACGTACCTCATGCTTTAAGTGTTGTAAATTACTTAAAAATGGATGTCTTAATTTACCATTGTTTGATGTATTATATATAGTATAAAAAATTTAATATAAACTTAATTTACCAAATGAACCTTATACTTTAAAGGTTATATAAATGAAATAAAAAGTTAATGATTTTGGATTATTTTTCCGTATTATACCCGACTCGATTAAATAAATACTTTAAAACTTTGAAATTTCGTTAATGAATTACACGAAATAGACATGAGTTAATAATGATAATAAAACATCATAATCATTATTAAACTATCGAATGATATTTACGAATACATTGAAATGACGAAACATGTTGGTTTAACAAATTCAATACAAAAATACATAAACGAATTTGAAATATATGTATATATATAAATATAACAAAACCGAAAATTTAAAATGGGTCGGGTTTTCGGGTTTGAAAAGTAACGAATGTTACACATGGCCAGGGTCGTCTATCATCCTATCCCATTATAACACGTGTCCAGGTTGTTATACATGCACATGCAATGTATAACTGAACCTATCATATGAGGACACGTGTCCAGGTGGTTACGAGAGCATATTCTAAAAAGGACAGCTGGCCTAATCATCTTCTCACACCCTTCGGCTATAAATACTCTCTCAATCTACATGAGGTATTCATATACTCACTCCCACTATTTACTTTATCTTCGTCGGGATTGTACTTATTCTCACGCCGGAGGGTGGTTACGGGAAGACCCCCCATCTTGTCCTTCCCGTCACGAGCTTACGGTATCTGTTTTGCAGGTTCACGTCACTGGACTTTGGGTATTGAGCTTGTATCGTACCGATCGTTAACCGTATCCTACCACCCATCAAAAGAAGTAGATCCGTTTTTCTTCATCAATAATTAAAAGATACAATGAATGAACACAGCTGGCCAAGTTCCTCTGTCTCCTCACATGTAATGTTTGCCACATTTAATGTTTTTTTAAAGTACTACTACCATATATCAAAATCACAACTTTTCAAAAACCATTATAGCAAACCTACAAAACACCCATGTCACATGTTAAGACATCTATGCTGTCTACCTCAATTTTTAATAAGTCATGACTAATAATATTGTTGCATATGAACGAAATTATTAATCATAATTGCATACCACAATACTGATATTAAACATGATAATAGAGTTTTGAAACAGGAAAGATACTGGTAATTGTCACATGGCAACAAACACAAACATAACATCAATCATAATCCAAACACAACCACAATCTTATCTAGTACTCATCTCCTTCATCACCTTCATCATCGCCACCTTCAGCACCAACCTCTTCGTAATCCTTCTCCAACGCAGCAAGATCCTCACGAGCCTCGGAAAACTCTCCTTCCTCCATACCCTCACCGACGTACCAATGAACGAAAGCCCGCTTAGCATACATCAAGTCAAACTTATGGTCAATGCGGGAGAACACCTCCGCCACACTAGTCGAGTTAGAGATCATGCACACCGCCCTCTGCACCTTAGCCAAATCACCACCCGGCACCACAGTCGGTGGCTGGTAGTTGATACCACACTTGAACCCGGTCGGACACCAGTCAACAAACTGAATCGTCCTCTTTGTTTTAATGGTAGCAACAGCAGCATTCACATCTTTTGGGACCACGTCACCACGGTACATCAAACAGCAAGCCATGTACTTGCCGTGTCTCGGGTCACACTTAGCCATCATGGAAGACGGCTCAAAAGCACTGTTGGTAATCTCAGCAACCGATAGTTGCTCGTGATACGCCTTCTCGGCTGAAATCACAGGTGCGTAAGAGGAAAGCATGAAATGGATACGCGGGTACGGGACCAAATTGGTCTGGAACTCAGTCACGTCAACGTTTAACGCGCCATCAAACCTCAAAGACGCAGTCAATGATGAGATAACCTGAGAGATCAGACGGTTAAGGTTTTTGTAAGTGGGGCGATCGATGTCAAGCGATCGTCTGCAGATATCATAAATGGCTTCATTGTCGAGGAGAATGGCGACATCAGTGTGCTCCAAGAGCGAGTGAGTTGAGAGGACACTGTTGTAGGGTTCAACAACAGAAGTTGAAACTTGTGGCGACGGGTAGACAGTGAACCCGAGCTTTGACTTTTTCCCGTAGTCAACAGAGAGTCGTTCCAGAAGCAGGGAGCCCAGACCAGATCCGGTTCCACCACCAACCGCGTTGAAAACCAAGAAACCCTGGAGACCGGTGCAGTTGTCAGCGAGCTTTCGGATACGGTCCAAGCAGAGGTCAACAATCTCCTTCCCAACTGAAACAAACAAAATGAATAAACTTTACTATTCAAAACTACAAAAAGGAAATAATAATCCATGATGAAGGATTCTTTATTCATTGATTCATACTTGTGTAATGACCACGTGCGAAGTTGTTGGCGGCGTCTTCCTTGCCACTGATCAACTGTTCGGGATGAAACAATTGGCGGTATGTACCGGTCCTCACTTCATCAATGACCGTAGGCTCGAGATCAACAAAGACCGCACGAGGAACGTGCTTTCCTGCACCGGTTTCACTGAAGAAAGTGTTGAAGGCGTCATCGCCGCCTCCAATTGTCTTGTCACTAGGCATCTGGCCATCAGGCTGCAAAAGAACATCAAGAAATCCACATAGCATTAGCATTCATTTAATAAGCTTGCTGAACACAAGGTGTTGAGACATTTGAAATTATTTTCAATTCATAAAGAATAAAGAGACATAAAAATTAAATAACTTTTGGTAATTAAAAACTGTACTCAATTTTGCATTTTTATAAGCCTAAAAATTCGGATTCAACAAGAGCGTGTAACAATTGTCACGAAATTGGAGCAATTAGATAATTTTTTTTTAAAAAAAAAACCTAAATGTGACAAAAAAATATTCATTTTTTTTTACCAAAAATGCCATAAAATCATCCAACACCCAATTACTCTATCCAGATCTAAAAACATATTCAGTTTTTTCACAAACAGAATCAATCTATAACTAAGTTAAACTCGAATATTGTGTATCTTTACTTAAAAGAATGCAGATCTCTAAGTATCTATTAAAATTAACACACATCTCCATAAAAAAACTTAATATCTTAAAAGCAGGACACATGGACAAAAACATTAAACAGAAGACTCAGATCTAACATATAAACCACAGATCTAAGGAAGAAAATGAAAAAAATAGAAACCTGAATGCCGTGTTCGAGGCAGTAGAGTTCCCAGCAGGCGTTTCCGACTTGGATTCCGGCTTGACCGATGTGGATCGAGATGCACTCTCTCATTTTAATTGACTAGAGAAGACTGGATTTGTTGACAATAATAATACTCGAATCAGAAGGCGTTTATCAAGACGCCTTGAGATGTAACAGAGATGCGGTTTTGAAATGTTAAGGTTTCGGTATTTATATAGTCAGTGAGTGAGGGCCTAACTGTGGTTAGGTTAATTGACTATGGGTGAGGGTTAACCATGGTTTTTGTTGAGTTGATGGTTAGATATTATCATATTATTATGTTGCATTTTTAATTTCGCCTGTTTATAGGATTCTGTTTCAAAATTAATTTCTTAACCACCTATTTACAAGTTTTAACTAACTTTTATAGTTAGAAGGATCGAAAAACATCTCTCTTTATCCTACTCTCAAGCTTAAAATCTATATTATTAGATTGTTCACAAAACTCAAACTCTCAACCTTATTAAAACAAATATCCTTATGTGGGGTGCAAACAAGCCGAGCCGAACCCAAGCTCGACTAGGCTTGAGCACGGCTCGTTTAACTTATACGGGCTCGAGGCTTGCTTGTTTCAAGTTTTATTTTCAAAGATCAAGCTAGGCTCGTGGGTAGATTTTCAAGCTTGAGCTCTGCTCGTGTAACATCAGACGTTTTGAAATTAATAAATAAAGAAAAATTTATTACTTAGTTACGCGTTATTAATCATCATCAATTAAATAATAAAATAATATAATAGATGATAGACTTAAATGAGGGTGAACTCAGAGTAAATCATGGACTCAGTGTGCCAATAAGTCTAAGGTCCATGGGCTTGAGGGTATATATATATACTTTAAAACCCTAGCCACTATCCATTTTTACCAACACACACTTAATATGGGTGTTCAAAACTATCCGAATTATCCGACTATCCGTATCCGAACTATCCGAATCCCGGATATCCTAAAATTCGGATTCAGATAGCATTCAGATTTTTCAGATATCAGAATTATTCGAATTATCCGGTATTTTAATTTTTTTTATATTATATATAATATAAAACCCTATCTCTTATAACACACACAACACAAACACATAACACAAGCATCAGCCAAGCGCGTGTTCTTCTCTTTCAATGTTCACACATTAACCCTAACTCCCTCTGTCCTCACTCCTCACGGCAACCGCAGTAGCTACACCACCGTCGCAGCACCACCACCATCCGTTCCACCATCACGGCAGCACCAGAACCACCATCGTTCGTCTCCGTCAGTCCCACCCTCACAATTTTTTTTATTTCTATTTCGGATATTTGGATATCGGAGGTTCGGATATCAGAACTTTCGGACCCGGATTCAGATAGTGATTTTCACTATCCGAAAGGTTCGGATATCCGAAAGTTCGGATATCCGGTTTTGAACAGCCCTAACACTCAAAACACACACACGCAAACACTCTCTTCCACTCGAATCCAGATCCGAGGAAGAACAGAAGCGCGTCGGTGCTCGAGCATCTAGACAATATAGAAATACAGCAAGATTCGACTGTGTTTGAGAAATCGATTTGAACTGGTTGTCTAAGGTACGCTTCATAACGGAAAGTTCGTTCATTTAAGTTCGGCTCGTATAGGAGATTCATGATCTAGCTAAACCGGGTTTTGAAATCGATAAAGGTTCAAACTTTATCCAAAATGAGCTAAATCTTGGTTGAGTATAATGATAGAAATAATAATGGTTGTAGCATCTCGGGTTTTCGTATTTGAATTCGTTTATGTTTAACCCGACTATGAATGTAATTCGGATCTTTCGAATTATTTAATTTTTGTAATTATTAGTATTAAACTTGGTTAAACTTAATTTATATTTTCTTAACTGTCAATCTCGTCAAACAACTCTTAAAATCCCTTAAAATGGCTAAAAACGCATTTATCAAACTTCAGGGACTAAAACTGTCAAAAATCAAAGTCTGGTAGAAGTACACCCTAAATCACTAAATTTAAGGTCCAAGTAATGTAACCAGATATTATAAAATTGTCCACATTCATTTCTTGTTGAGGGAACGAAATCCCTTGATTAATTTACTTGATTTTGTCATTAAAGGCTTATTCGGTTTCCTAATCGAACCATATTTTCTAATAAAAGAATATGGGGCATTATACTTAATCAAAACATATTTCTAAACCCTAAAATAATCTGGTAACTCATCCGCCAACTATGAAAAATTCATTCATAATTTTTTATGGTGTTTTCTTCAAAAACTTTCATCTTTCGGTTTGACTTTGCTTCAATACCCTTTGACTCGTATTTTCACATTATTCAGTAATCTTTCCGGGTAAGTTTTCTTCATGAAAAATGTTAGTTTTTATTTAATTAACAAAAGGCCTTAATATATTATATTTCTACTTGTTTGATTTTTAATTAATGTTTTACTTATAATTTCTTGAATATTTTATAACTCAATTGCCAAAATGATTTTGTCCCTTCCCCATGGATAGCTAGGATAAATGAGACAGAGATTAAAAAATTAGGAGGAAAATTTAATTATTTTATAACCCAATTATCAAATGGTTTTAACCTATGATTTATGGATAGGTAGAATGTATGAGAAGAGAGATTAGAAAAATTAGATAAATCATTAAAATAATTAAATTTTCCTTTTGCGCCCATTTTTCCCTTTTCTTTTTTAAAAAGGTTTTCAAGTTTAATAATAATAATGTTTAATAATGATTATTTCATTAAAAACCGACCCTATAGTACTCGTTAATCCCCGTTTCCGTTCAAATATAAATATTTCTAATGCACGTTTTTTTCGTATGTATATATAAAGATACATATATATAAATAAAGAAAACTATGGCTTAAAAACCAACGTTTAATATATATATATATATATATATATATCTGTAAATCAAGTAATGACACTAAAGATGTATTTAATTAAATTATGTTTTCTTAAATCAAAAATAATAGTTTAATAATAAATCCTTACGAATATAATATTAACGTAATATTATATGGCTATCGTTTAACTCATATCGTGTTTAAGATTCTCATTTTAAGTAAATCCTTTACTCTCTTAGGCGTTAACGTTCGCGTGTGATTCGTTTCTCTCTTTCTCGCTACCTTAATCATCCCCGTTCATCTTTGAGGTGAGTACCACATTCCCCCTTTTTACTCATTTTCATACTGTTTTGGGGACATATGTGTAACCTATTATATTTTCACACTTTATCTATATACAAGACTGCAATCGTTGTCTATGTGTTAACTAATCTCATGCCATACTTGTTATATGTTTATGTGCTCAATGTGAACCGCATTTGAAGAGGTCCAGCATAATCTCAGAAAATAGTATAATCATACGCTAGTCGTTATAGCCTTGTGCTTTTTGACATCTCATTTGATTTGCTCATTGGTTGATTTGTTAATCTCATTTGACTCGTTGCAGCTACGTATTTTATTACATATGTATAACTGAACTGGTGTGTTGCTCACTCAACCTCGTGTTGACAAACTATATTATTTTCACGCATATGCAGGTTACCGTTTGATGTGAAGTGTGGACTTAGAAGGATTGTTTTTAAGGACTTAATGCTAGAAGATTTATTTGAGACTTTAAATTTTCTTTTGAATTATTTTGATGTTTTGTTTACTTTTAATTTCTTTTTGTAATGAATAATGGTGTTTTTATGAATTAAATAAATAGATATTTAAATTTTAATATTTGCGTGATAGTAACCTTGTGAGCTGTGACAATCAGTCCACGCCCCGACATTTCCGCCGTAGGTTGGGGTGTGACAGATTGGTATCAGAGCCGAAGGTTTAAGATAGGTTGTTAGAGATTGCCTTAGACACATGTTAGGAGCCCTATACGTGGTTATCTTCTTACCTTACGTGTTCTAGTTGACTGTTATTGCTTTCCCTTAGTTGATAAGTTTTCTTAATATATTATTGTCATGCACACACGCACTGCTCCGAGGCTATGCCTCAAAACTTAAAATTTTATTTAAATTTTAAATCAATATTAGATTGCCTTTTATTTACGCGAAATTCCTTAAGAATTCCCACCTGTTGTTTTCATTCGTTCTCCATAGGGCTAGGTTATATGGCATGTCCCTATCATAAGAAAAGGGGAGAGAAACTGTGAGTTGGGCATTGGCAAAACGATTCCAAGAACCAAAGGTAAGACGCTAATCCTTACCTGGGTGATAACCTGACCACGGTACTCAACCCTATGGACCCGAGCGAGACCGATGAATGCCATGTGACCGATACCCTAAGCTGTCAATCGTAACCACACTAGTGGTTGCATTCCTATATACATTTTTAAACCGAATTCACGGTGATCCGTGGCTTAAATTCGGTAACCTTCCGATTATGGTTTTACGTTATTTCAAGTGGTTAGTCGGGAATCCCGACTATCCATCTGTTAACTTGTTTTGTATTTTTGTCGGATACTCCGACTACCCATATTTTGTTTCGATAGTTCGTTATTTAGTTTGGTCGGTCAAAGACGCTTATCGGGCCGAAAAACTATATTACATCGATAATTTGTTAATTAGTTGGGACAACCAAAATTCCATGTAATGCATAATGGGTTGTCCAACTCACATGTGTTTTCGTTAATTATTGTTGGGCCATTCAAATTGCCATGGAAAGCTCATGGGAGGCCAACGTCCCTAGATGCATTTCGTTATATTTTTGTGAAACTAACCTAACAGAAACTTAATGTTTTCAACTAACTTTGCTTTCCTCATGAATATTTACACATATGATCCACCAACTCATAAATCTTTACTCTTATTTTCCCGTAAAATGTCATCACTCAGAAATCACCGTCGTCACCAATGATTATCTGGCTCACGTGACGCTGTCTGGCTGCTAGAATCACGAGAGAGTTTATTGCTTCTATGCCTGCTATTGTCACCCAAATCCAAAGCCTCATTTCTAATGGTTCAGCCACTTCGGCCACACCCAACAACTATGATTTTCGTAACTTTTTGAGAACCAAACCTCCATCTTATCATGGTGAGGAAAATGCCACCGCCTTGCTCCAATGGTTGGAAGAAATGGAGAACATATTTATCCACTGTGAATGTCCGGATGTCAAACGGACCAAATTTGCTTCAAGCTGCTTTAAGGATCAAGTTGTTGTATGGTGGAATGCCCTAAGGAACGACCAAGGGTCGGATTTGGTCATGGCTATGCCTTGGGAGGAACTAAAGGAGGCGATGAAAAAGGAATTTTGCCCAGAACATGAACTGCAGAGGTTGGAAGCGGAGTTTTGGGATCTTAAGCAAATCGGGGGCGATAACTCCACTTATTCTAGCCGATTTCGCGAACTAAGCCGTATTGTGCCGCATCTGGTAACTCCCGACACCCGCGGAATTCAGAAATACATTCGCGGTCTCCCGCTCACTTTCCGTGATGCCGTAATGAGTCGTAACCCATTAACCATCAGTGAGGCAATGAAGTCTTGTCCCGCAAGGATTCCAAGCCCACACCCGGCAAGACAAAGACCGACTCCTACCGATGCCGAAGTTAAGGCCAAACCCTCCCACTACAACAACCGCTTCAACAAGAACCACCAAAAACGTAAGCCCAACTACCAAAACTAATCCGTCAACCAATCCAACAACCAAGCCCCAAATGACCCTTATGCCCCAAACAAGAAAGCTTACTTTGGCACAGATCCCCTTTGTGCCAAATGTAATCGCCATCACCCGATTCAATCCCGTTGCCGGTTGTGCACTCAATGCAACCGTTACGGCCACCTAGCCAATACTTGCCGAGCACCGCCTGGTTCTCAAGTTGTCCAAACCCGCTCTGCACCCCATACTGCTAGACCTGCTGCTAACCCTGCACAGCCCGGTGTTCCTAACACCCGAGCTTGCTACCACTGCGGAGACCCTAATCATTTCCGTAATGCCTGCCACTACTCACCCATGCTAACCAAGCCCATGTCATGCCTGCACCACCTTATGTTACCCATCCACCACAAGCCTAAGTATACCATGCACCGTCTACACTGCTCAAGCCTACCAAGTGCAAACCTACCAACATTAAGCCTATGCACCCCAAACCCATGCACCTCCTGTACCTCAACTCATGGCTCCTCAATAGGCATCAAATCAAGCCCCTGCAATTCAAGCTCCTCATTTGAACCAAGTTGCTCAAACCCCTCAAGGGTCCAATGATCGTGCGTTTATGATGAATGTGAATCAAGCTCAGAGTTCTAGCGACGTGGTGAATGGTACGTTTTTCATTGATAATCATCATGCCTCAGTTTTGTTTGATACGGGTGCCGATAAAAGTTTTATATCTTTGGATTTTGCGTATATTATTGATAAGCCTCGGGATAAGTTGTCTAGACCTTTTACCGTAGAAGTATCCGACGGGAATTCTATTATGATTGACTCGGTAATCAGGGATTGCGTCATAGTCCTTAACAAATTCGAGTTTTTAATTGACCTCATTCCGATGCAAATGGGTAGTTTCGATGTAATTATAGGGATGGATGGGTTAACTCTTAATCGTACGAAAGTTGTTTGCTTCGAAAAGCTCATTCGTATACCTCTCAAAAATGGTCGTATTCTTAAGGTTTACGGTGATACTCCAACGTCTAATATTAACCTCATGTCCTGCTTTCAAGCTCAACGTTATTTGCGCAAGAAATGTGTCGCCTTCCTAGCACTCGTGGTAGAGAAAGAGCGAAAAGAGAAGAAATTATCCGATATCCCGGTTGTTCGCGATTTTCCCGATGTTTTTCCCGATAATGTCACTGGTCTTCCTCCGGTTCGTCAAGTCGAATTCCGAACTGATCTCATACCCGGAGCTAACCCCGTAGCTAAAGCCCCTTACCGTCTTGCACCCTCTGAGATGCAAGAACTCTCGAGTCAACTCCAAGAACTTTCGGACAAGGGTTTCATTCGCCCGAGTTCTTCTCCTTGGGGCGCACCTGTGCTATTTGTCAAGAAGAAAGATGGTTCTTTCCGCATGTGCATTGACTACCGTGAACTCAACAATCTTACCGTTAAGAATCGTTATCCGCTCCCTCGAATCGACGATCTTTTCGATCAACTTCAAGGAGCCGCATGCTTCTCGAAGATCGATCTCCGTTCGGGTTATCATCAAGTCCGAGTGAGTGATGATGACATTCCCAAGACCGCCTTTCGTACTCGTTATGGTCATTACGAGTTCTGTGTTATGCCTTTTGGGTTGACAAACGCACCTGCGGTGTTTATGGATCTCATGAACCGTGTTTGTAAACCTTATTTGGACAAGTTCGTTATTGTTTTCATCGATGATATCTTAATCTATTCGAAATCCGAGAGCGACCACAAGAATCATCTCTATACCATTCTTGATCTGCTTCGAAAGGAGCAATTGTATGCCAAGTTTTCTAAGTGCGAGTTTTGGTTGAAAGAAGTTCAGTTTTGGGCCATATTGTTAACGAAAAGGGTATTCATGTTGATCATGCAAAGATCGAAGCTGTTAAGAATTGGAAGCCGCCTACGAATCCCACCGAAGTTTGTTCTTTTCTCGGTTTGGCGGGTTATTACCGTCGTTTCATTCATAACTTTTCCAAGATCGCATTGCCCCTCACCGTTTAACACCCAAAGGTGAAACCTTTGTGTGGGGGTCAAAGCAAGAAGAAGCGTTTGAAACTCTTAAGGACATGCTTTGCAATGCTCCTATCCTTGCTCTTCCTGAAGGAAATGAAGATTTTATCGTTTTCTGCGACGCTTCTAACCAAGGTCTTGGTTGCGTTCTCATGCAACGAGGCAAGGTTATCGCTTACGCTTCGAGACAACTTAAGATTCACGAGAAAAATTATACGACGCATGATCTTGAACTTGGTGCTGTCGTATTTGCCTTGAAAATTTGGAGACATTATCTCTATGGTACGAAGTGTGTGGTGTATACCGAGCACAAGAGTCTCCAACACATTTTTGACCAAAAAGAACTCAATATGAGACAACGTCGATGGACCGAGTTGCTTAGCGACTACGAATGCGAAATTCGCTATCATCCTAGAAAAGCGAATGTCGTGGCCGACGCTCTCAGTCGTAAGAAGCCATTCAAATCGATACTTCTTACTTGTGTTCTTGTTCAAAATGATCTAGAAAAGCGTGTTTTCGATGCTCAACACGAATCCGTCACCGAAGGTAATATGTATGACGAGATGTCGTGTGGTGCCGAAACCCAAGTTGAAACTAAACCCACTGGTCTGCTTTACTTTCTGAACCACTTGTGGATCCCCAATCGTGATGATCTTCGCACATTTATTATGGACGAAGCTCACAAGTCATGATATTCTGTACATCCCGGTGCGGATAAGATGTATGGCGACCTTCGTTATGTCTATTGGTGGCCTGGTATGAAGAAAGATATCGCTCTGTATGTTTCTAAATGCCTCACTTGTTTCAAAGTGAAAGCCGAGCATCATCGACCTTTTGGATTACTCGAGCAACCTCCCGTCCCCGAGTGGAAATGGGAAGGTATTGCTATGGATTTTATCACTAAACTTCCTTCTACCCGCAAGCAACATGATAGTATTTGGGTAATTGTTGATCGTCTGACCAAGTATGCTCATTTCATTCCCATCAAAGAGACTTATACTGTAGAGCAATTGGCGCGCATTTACGTTGAGAAAATTGTTTGTCATCATGGAACTCCGTTATCTATTATATCTGACCGTGATGGTCGTTTTACTTCTCGTTTTTGGAAGTCGCTTCAATCCGCTTTGGGTACTCGATTGGATCTTAGTACTACTTATTACCCGCAATCTGACGGTCAATCCGAGCGAACAATCCAAACTTGAGAGGATATGCTTCGTTCTTGTGTCCTCGATTTTGGAGGAAATTGGGATATTCATCTACCACTTATCGAGTTCTCTTATAATAATAGTTTTCACTCTAGTATTGGTATGGCACCTTTTAAAGCGCTCTATGGTCGTAAATATCGATCTCCGATCTGTTGGAACGAAGTTGGTGAATCTCAAATCACTGGTCCTGAAATAGTCCAAGAAACGACTGATCGTTTGCTCAAATTCGTCAAAATCTCGTTGCCGCTTGTAGTCGTCAGAAGAGTTATGCTGATAAGAGACGTAAACCCCTTGAGTTCAGTGTTGGTGATTTTGTTTTACTCAAAGCTTCCTCTTGGAAGGGAGTTGTTCGTTTTGGAAAGAAGAGAAAACTAGCTCCTACTTTCGTTGGCCCTTTTGAGATTATTGATAAAGTTGGTCCTGTTGCGTATCGTCTCAAACTTCCTGTTGAACTCTCTAATATCCACCCGGTGTTTCATGTTTCTAACCTCAAGAAGTGTCTTGCCGAGGGTAATCTCCACATCCCTCTCGATGAAGTTAGTATTGATGAGACTACGCATTTCGTTGAGCAACCCGTTGAGATTATGGATCATATGGATAAAGTTACTAAGCGAAGCCGCATTCCTTTGGTTAAAGCTCGTTGGAATTCTAAGCAAGGCGCCGAGTTTACGTGGGAGCGTGAGGACCAGATGAAACTTAAGTATCCTCATCTTTTCATTGCTGATTCTCTAATTTCGGGACGAAATTCCCAAAAGTAGGGGATACTGTAACATTTCATTTTTTCCACTTTTTCAATTGTAACCGTTACCCGACCCATTTACGGGTTCGGGCTCGTTCTTTAATAATAAGCCGCATTTATCGAGTTTTAATTATCATTATTATAATATTGTTATAATCCATATTACAAAGTGGATACCCAATACCAAGACCCGACCCATATTCAACTTATCAACCCTCAATCAATCAACTGAATGTCCAAATCCGTTTGTAATCAAGATTTAAGTTGGAAAATCGTTTAATTATGCTAGGCGCGGCCTCTCTGTCATCGTAATTACGTTAATTACACCCAAATTAACTCGTTTATCCTTTATTAAACCTAACCGACACCCTAATCTTGGTATACACGATAACAGTGACATTAATCCAATTAATTGCATAGAATCCTTCCTTGTTTGATCGCCGACAAAACCCCCCGTATTTAATTGAATTCATTCGACCATTTCATTACTCGTTCTGTTCATTTTCTTGGCCGGCCATGCTCGTGCTCGTTCTACATCTTCTGTTCTTCGTATAAGATAATTGAATATATGTATTGAATCGTGTTTACATGTGGAACAATACCCCTAAACCTGTTTTAATCAATTGTAAACGTATTGGGTTAATTGCATATTCTAGGGTTCTTGGATAAAGGGGGCAAAATCAGATCTTGTTTATAGTTAAACAGTATGGGTTTTAATAAATATGAACACGCAGAGCAATTGGTTGGTCTGTGTGTGTCTCAAACTTGGGTCGCGGGTTCGAGTCCCTCTGCGCCCGTTTTTCCCTTTTCTTTTTTAAAAAGGTTTTCAAGTTTAATAATAATAATGTTTAATAATGATTATTTCATTAAAAACCGACCCTATAGTACTCGTTAATCCCCGTTTCCGTTCCAATATAAATATTTCTAATGCACGTTTTTTTCGTATGTATATATAAAGATACATATATATAAATAAAGAAAACTATGGCTTAAAAACCAACGTTTAATATATATATATATATATATATATATATATATATATATATATATATATGTAAATCAAGTAATAAAACTAAAGATGTATTTTATTAAATTATGTTTTCTTAAATCAAAAATAATAGTTTAATAATAAATCCTTACGAATATAATATTAACCTAATATTATATGGCTATCGTTTAACTCATATCGTGTTTAAGATTCTCATTTTAAGTAAATCCTTTACTCTCTTAGGCGTTAACGTTTGCGTGTGATTCGTTTCTCTCTTTCTCGCTACCTTAATCATCCCCGTTCATCTTTGAGGTGAGTACCACATTCCCCCTTTTTACTCATTTTCATACTGTTTTGGGGACATATGTGTAACTTATTATATTTTCACACTTTATCTATACACAAGACTGCAATCGTTGTCTATGTGTTAACTAATCTCATGCCATACTTGTTATATGTTTATGTGCTCAATGTGAACCGCATTTGGAGAGGTCCAGCATAATCTCAGAAAATAGTATAATCATACGCTAGTCGTTATAGCCTTGTGCTTTTCGACATCTCATTTGATTTGCTCATTGGTTGATTTGTTAATCTCTTTTGACTCGTTGCAGCTACGTATTTTATTACATATGTATAACTGAACTGGTGTGTTGCTCACTCAACCTCGTGTTGACAAACTATATTATTTTCACGCATATGCAGGTTACCGTTTGATGTGAAGTGTGGACTTAGAAGGATTGTTTTTAAGGACTTAATGCTAGAAGATTTATTTTGTCTTTTCTTGTAGACGACCTCGACCTCGTGTTTGAGAGGAACGACCCCGTGCCTTTGTTCTCAGTTTTTGTCCTTTCTTGTAGATTTTTGTCTTTTCTGGTGTTCAGAAGCATGGGGGCGTGTTTCTTGAGGAATGGGGGCGTGTTTCTTGTTTTTCTTGTGTTTTCTTCCGTTTTTCTTCGTCTTTTCGCTTGTTTCTTCGTTTAGGGCTTGGTTTCACCTGAAATTACATTTTATTATGAGAAGTAGCCTTTTGTGCTATGTTATTTAATAGAAATTGCAGTTTTCAGAGATTATTTGATGCCGAAAAGATGTATAATTTTATGTATATCAAACATCCCCACACTTGAACATTGCTTGTCCTCAAGCAATCTTTTTATAAATATTCTCTAAAAACAGCAAACTCGGATTATAGCCAAGAAAATGGAAACAAAATAACTAATCTTAATTCGTATTAGTGATGAATAATAAGGAAGTTTTGTTTTTATGAGCTTCCATTTATGCAAAACGTCACGTTCTCACAATGTTCACTCACACTCGGTTTTATATCTGATCATACCTGTGATGTATGTATGTGAACACTCTTAGTCAGAATGCAACTTGTGATAAATAAGCTTGTAACAAGTTCAAATCTCCACCTTTGTGAAGGGTTGCATAAATCAGAAGGTAATATGGTTTGGTTTTGTGTGAGTTGGGGTTTTTGTATTTTGTGGTGGATAAGGGTTCTTGGTTAATGATGGTGAGGATGGTAAATACAACTTTTGTTGGTTGTTGGAAATCTTGGATGTCTTCGATGGTTAGCTTTTCTTCCCAAAATATATATGCTAAGTTTTTATTATTTTTTTTATTTTTTATTATAGTCCTAATGACTCTTTTAAGGTCAGATCGTCAATACCAGTTTTGTCGAGGATGTGGATCAGTTCTTCCTCAATCATGTTCTGAACATAACTTCCAACTCTAGTGGATCGTTCAACTTTGAGCCTAATAGCCCCCACCCTCATAAGTTTAGTATATTCATGCTGAGACTGAGTTTGACTTTTTCTACATCTTCCTTTGTGGGACCAATTTCCGCAACCTAAGCATTGTTCGTATCTTTTTACTCTTCTCTTCATTGCGTTTTTGGAAATTCCACAAAATGATGGCCTTTGTTCGTCTTGGCACCACTTTTTCCTCACCTCATTGCTAAAGAGAAGGATTCTCTCCCTAATTTCTGGAGGCAACCTAGGTTTTGTGAAATGTATGCAGCGAAGGAAATTGAAATCGAAAGAATGCATTTCCAGTTCTTTAGGGTCTGCCGGTAAAAGACCAGTGTTGTATTTTACCGGTGAGAGGATAATGTGGTATGGTAAGGTTTTGTTTAGGGTTTTTGGGTATTGTAATTTGGGGAATGGTGATAACATTACCTTCTTGTTTATACAACGCTTCGTGCGGTCTTTAAATGAATAATTGCGACAAGTTCTAAATCACACGAAACATATGACTCACTCAAAGCTTCCGAAAAAACATATTTATATTGCATGAGGTTTTATCTCACAGTAACGGAGGGATTGGGTATAAACGCCATATTTTGCATAAATTTCTTCTCAGTATTGCAAAATTTCTTTTTACTTTTTCACTTTCCTTTGGTTATTGGAGTAATTGGTTATTTGCGAAAAAAATTACTTGGATTTCTCTTGAGGTTTTGTAAAAATAATTTTTGTTTGTTGCAAAAATATTTGTTGGTTAGAGAATTTTTATAATTATTTGAACAAACAATTGGTCAAGTAATTACCCTCCCCACACTTGAATCTCACATTATCCTCAATGTGAAAAGATTCATGAAAAGATAAAAATTCTAATTAAGTATGGTGGGTTAAATTGGAGAGGTACTTCCCTACGGGTTAACGAAATTTCGACAGAGCGTCCCTTGTTTATCGTCCGTTTTCCTGTTTTTGTACCTGTATATTATAAGACTTCAAACAACCACAAACAACCAAGCATAATTTGCTGAAAATCCGGTATGGAATCACCCATCCCTTGCCCTATAGGGCTAAATAAGTTCCTACCATAATGTCTTGGCACCTACGGCCATAAAAGTGTCCAACCAAACAAACAAATAAACAAGTACGACAGAAAGTAAATTGTTTAAAACACACATAAACGATAATTTCATAAAGATACTACCAACTCCTACCCATGCCCAACCTACCAGTGCCGCCAGCCATCAGTTACCTGTTTCCAGGTCAAATGGTCCCCACTATCTATCCATGCGATAGCCCAACCGATCAATCTCTCTCCTCGTCTCCTCATACTCTGCTGCTCTCTGTGCGTCCGAGGCTGCGATCTGACTTGTGATCCTGTCAAATGAGGCGGTAGTGTTAGTTGAGAATTGATCGATGAGTCCGTACAGACCCTCAAAAGAGTATCGGCTGTCGTATGACAAGCTTGGGCCGGCCCCTGATGAAGATGGGCCTCCTCGCTGATGGTAGGTGCGGCGGAGATACTGTCTGGGTGGTGATCCTCTCCTCTTGTGAACATCTTGAAGCATCATCTCTGCCGGGTCTTCTAGATCCCAAACCTGGTTATACCTGTCACAAAATCTCCACACATATGGGTTTTACCCAATTCGCTGAATCATCTGCATGCTTTCACAATAGTCAAAGTTGAGAGCTATTGGATCTGGGCTTTGGGTCCCTTCTCTATGTTGAAAGAGGCCAAGAACTCCTTTGTTAGTTCTTTTACTGCCTCTCCCGTTTGATCAAAGACCCTTCTCCACGGCCCTTTCACAAATGTGATATATCAGTCCCATTGATTAACTTGGCGCAATGTGTTTTGGCAAACGTAGAAGTTCGGTTCTGGAAATCTTCTTTATAGGTAGGTTAGTCTTGCGTTAGCCTGTCTGTCCCTTGCCCTCCGTCCAGGGAAGACTAAAAATGCATGAACATCGTCTTCATACTCGGCCATCTGCAATTCATACCCAAATTAGTCAAAATTCGACAAAAAATTTCAATGTGTTGGAACAGAGAGCAAAGCACGGCGGCGTGCTTTCAAAATCACGGTACCGTGCTGCTGCTACTATTCATTTCCTATTGATTTTGAATTTTGGTTGACCACGATTCGTGTTGTTTAAGGCACAGCTCGTGTTTTTAATACTAATTTCCACTTTATTCAGACTCGAACCTTCGTTTCTAACCGGTTATAACAATTGGGTTTATTAGTTTGTTGTATATTCATCTCAAGATCCAAAACCCGAATTGTTCCTTTCAATTAAACCTTAACAATCAAATATTCAACAATTTATTCATCCTATACTAATAGAATAACCCATATCATTTTCGGGTTTAGACCCGATTTGGTCGATTTGAGAGATTTTAGGGTTAAACTAAACCTAGAATGATGAATTTGAACAATATAATTGTTAAATTAACATACCTTTTGTTCGAAATTGAAGATTTGATGAAAAACTTAGTATAATAGAGGTTGGTCGACGGTTTAATGTTCAGAAACGAAGTGGGTGTTAGGGTTGATGGTTGGGAAAAGTTATTTTAATAATTATTAAATCACCTGACGGTCCCCTTGCAGCTAAAAGAATGTGATAGAACACCTTTTCTGACATCAGGAGATGAAAGCAGTCAAGCAGGCAACAAAGTCGACTATTCGTCTTCACTTCCTTAAAAGTGCTATAAAGAACCCCTGCGCGCAGACCCATCCCCAAAGGACTAAACACATTCAGTTATCTTTCAAAGAGCTTATTCGAGAACAACCTATTCTAAAAGCAACTTATTTGAATTTGAAAATAGCTTCTTTTAGGGATGACCATTCTGCAGCGGTAATTGCAAACAGAAAGGGAGCACCGCTTACTCAACCACTAGTACCGTCTAAGCATCCCACAGCTGATGAACAAGTAAGGTGACTGCAGGGTTAATAGTAGGACCATGCACCTTGTCTCCTACGGTATACATACTTTCGTTTATCGAATCCCTGTTCATTTTATGTCCTGAGGTCTGCTAATTATCGAAACCCAATTCTTCGTCCACCTTCATTCAATCAAATCTAAAGCACAAGTAAGATAATAAGCATCAACTCACGCTTCCATATATCAAAGGGTACCGATTCAGGCAAGTGGAAGTGAGATTGAGTACATGTTAGGGGAGAAATGAATTGCCAATAACTGATTCTCCGCAATCAACAACCAATTCTCCGCAATAAACTGCGGGCACATGCATAAAGGCATGCTTAGCTCGGTTAAGAACAACGATGATTCAACCGCTTCGTCTAATGATCGTTAGCCGATAAGAGCGATGAATAAGGGAGGGTATATTTCTCCGACGAGCTCGATGACCACGAAAAAGAGATGAGGGCTTTCCTAGGCCTTGCCGGGGGTTCTTTGTCTTCAATAAGTATTGCATGACCGAATAGTTCAAGGAAGGGCGCACCACAGGGAGGGTCCTTTTAAGTGGATGACTCGCTGGGCTGTAGGAGGGGGACTTCTTTGACTTCTTTGAGAAAAAGAACTTGAATAACTAATGTACTGGGGTTAAAAGCACGGCGCCGTGCTTTTGGAAGCACGGTACTGTGCTGCATGATGCAGACAGTTTTTCTTTGATTTTGTTTATTTGTTGAGCTGGTTCGTTTTTAACTGATTTTCTTTGCTGGTTAGTTTAAGATAGTAATTAAAAGTCCTAAATTTCATCAAAACATATAACATAAAGACACAATTAAACATAGTAGAAATGAAAGTACAACAACAATCCTAGATCCTGACACATAACACTAGCGGCAACAACTTCAACGTGAAACAAAGTCGGGACTTCAACGAGCTCGGAAAGCTTTTTGTCAAACTTTACGATTTCTTGGTTGAGAAAGTTGAGCTTGGAAGCCACATCTTTGTGGTGGCCATCCACAACATGGAAGTTTTCAAACCTAAGTAGTTCGACTTTGTTTATTAGCTCGATTACGCGAGCTTCGGTTTAAATGTTGCTTTCAACTTGGTCCCTCATGATGCATTGTAGCCTCATAACCTCCTCCTCAAGGTATGAGGAAGATTCATGTTTCTTGCCTTTCCTCACTGGCTTCCATTTAACCTTCTTGCTTTCCATTTTAGTAGTGTTATGTTTGGTGTGAATGGAATAGTGAGTTTATGCATGCATTATATAGAGACTAAAAACTTGAACATGACCCCGTGCTTTTAGAAGAACGGCCCGGTGCTGCTAGGGGAATAAATGTTTATGAGTCAGAGAATTGTACGGAGTCAGCGCGTATCATGCTGAAAATTCTAGGGTGACCACGGCCCGTGCTTTTGGAAGCACGACCCGTGCTTTTTGTCACTGATAATTCTTGTATTTTTCAGCAAAATACGAGAGCTGGAATTCTTAGAATGATGTTCAGTATGTTAATTTAGAAGTTTAGTCATCCTAAAAATTACTTTTCATTTAAATGAAAAGGTCCTAAAACAATTACGGGATAAGCCTGGTTTTTCTAGAAATAAGAAAATATTCGGGTTAAGCCCGAAGTTCCTAGAACATTGTGCATAATGCACTTGTTCACACATAAGAACAGAAAATTAAGTTTCCTAGATGTCCCCGAAAGGCTCTCCTCCTCCAAATGGTCTTGGTGGTGGAAAGTACGTGAAACCGAGAACTTGAAACTGGAGTTGTTGATTGACATTTCGAAGTTCCATTTTCATGTTTTCCACTGATTCGGTGAGTTGAACGAGGCGCATTTCAGCAAGGAGATTTATTTCGGTGAGTTCCTTGACGAGTTCTTGAAGTTTCAAGAGAAGCTCGGTTTTGGAAACGTGGCGGGAATCGTTTCTCGGTTGTCGAGTAACGGGAATCGCTTCGTTCCTTTCAGTAGGCATGTCTGATTTTTAGAGAGGAGTGTTTTGGTTTTGGTTGGTGCATGGAATGCAATGCCAAGAGGTGCCTTTTATAGCCAACCAGATACCTAAACACGGCCCCATGCTTTTGGAAGCACGGCCCGTTTTTTTGCTCTAACAATTCTGTTATAAGCCAGTCTGACTGAGATTTTTGCAGCGAAGATTCTGGTCCGCAATTTTTTGCACGGGACCATGCTTCTGGAGGCACGCCCCCGTGTTTTTGTAGTTTTAATATTTTTTTTATTTTTATTTACAAGGTGTAGTTAGTGAAGGTCTTGGCCAGACCTTGTTTCCTTAATTTCCTATTCAAGGAGTTTGATGGTAAATACCTCCAAAATTTCTACAAATGTTCTATCGATATATGGCTTTAATCGATGCCCATTTACTTTGAACTTTTGGCCATTTAAATTTGAAATCTCGACTGACCCATAATCAAAGACTAATTCAACTATGTATGGACCTGTCCATCGTGATTTCAATTTTCCTGGGAAAAGACGTAAACGTGTGTTGTATAACAGTACACGATCACTAACTTGAAATTTCTTGTTTCCTTTTAAATGGGCGTCGTGCAAGCGTTTAGTCTTTTCCTTGTAAAATCAGGAATTTTCATAGCCTAATGTTCTTAGTTCCTCGAGCTTGTGAATTTGATCTTCCCGGTTTATACCGGCGGACGTTAGATCAAAGTTTACTGCTCTGAGAGCCTAGTAGGCTTTGTGTTTTAATTATACTGGTAGATGACATGCTTTACCGTAAAAGAGTTTGAAGGGGTCATTCCTATGGGGGTTTTGTAAGCTGTCCTGAGGGCCCACAAAGCGTCTTCTAGCTTATCTGCCCAATTTTTGCGATTCATCCCTATGGTTCTTTCTAAGATCCTGTTGATTCCTCGATTCGAGACCTCTACCTGCCCACTAGTCTGAGGGTGATATGGTGTTGCCAGTCGGTGGTGAACTCCATATCGTGCTAGGACTTTGTCCAGTAAACTATTACAGAAGTGAGTACCTCTATCACTAATTAGGGCTTTTGGAGTGCCGAATCGTGAAATAACTTTTTCAGAAATCATACAACTACTCGAGCATCGTTAGTGGGAAGAGCTTGTGCTTCTACCCATTTAGATACGTAATCGACTGCTACAAGGATGTATTTATTTCTGAACGAGTTAGGAAATGGGCCCATGAAATCTATTCCCCATACATCAAAGACTTCACAAATTTGAATGCCTTTCTGAGCCATCTCATTTTTGGCTGAAATGTTCCCGGCTCTTTGACAAGCATCGCATGCTTGGATCAAAGTATGTGTATCTTTGTATATGGTGGGCCATAAGAATCCTGCATCAAATACTTTCCTGACCGTAGTGGCGGTACCATGGTGCCCACCAGTTGGTCCTTCATGGCATTGTTTAAGAATATCTAAGGCTTCCTTTCCTGCTACACACCTACGCACAACCTGATCGGCACATATCCTAAACAAGTATGGGTCTTCTCAGAAGTAGAACTTAAGGTCGGAGAAGAATTTCTTCCGCTGTTGATGAGTAAGTCATTTGCTAGGTAATTTGCGAAGTCGGCATACCAAGGATTTTCGTCTTTCTCCTCTATGACTGCTTGGATGCGCATGAGAAATTCATGTGGGAAATTATCGTTGATAATTTTCTTTTGAAGTTCTTCTGAAGCTGGGCATTCTAAACGTAAGAGGTGGTCTGCGGCGACATTCTCTGCTCCCTTTTTGTCTTTGACTTCTATGTCGAATTCTTGGAGTAGTAGGATCCATCAGATAAGTCTGGGTTTGGCGTCTTGCTTATTGAAGAGGTAACGTATTGCAGCATGGTCGGTGTAAACTATGGTTTTGGAAAGAACGAGGTATGATCTAAATTTTTCAAAGGCAAAAACTACTGCTAGTAACTCTTTTTCTATTGTGGTGTAATTTTCTTGTGCATCATTAAGAGTCTTACTGGCATAGTAGATTGGGTGAAAGTGTTTTTCCTTGCGTGTCCAAGTACGGCTCTAACTACAAAGTCACTTGCATCGCACATGATTTCGAATGGAAGGTTCCAATAGGGTGTAGTCATGATTGGTGCGTTAACAAGTTTATCTTTTAATATGTTTAATGATTCAACACATTCTTCAGAGAAGACGAATGGTGCGTCTTTCTCCAGAAGTTTGGTCATAGGTCTAGCAATTTTGGAGAAGTCTTTTATGAAGCGGCGGTAAAAGCCTGCGTGACCTAGAAAACTTCTAATGGCTCTGACTGAATTTGGGTGCGGAAGTTTGGATATGGTTTCTATTTTGGCCCTATCAACTTCTAGTCCTGCTTGGGATATCTTGTGGCCGAGAACGATGCCTTCTTTAACCATAAAGTGGAATTTCTTCCAGTTGAGCACTAGATTTACTTCCTCACACCTGGCTAACATTTTGTCGAGGTTTTTTAAACAATGATCGAAAGAGTCTCCAAAGACTGAGAAGTCGTCTAGGAATACTTCCATAAAGTGTTCGATCATTTCGTGAAAGATGGCCACCATGCAACGTTGGAAGGTGGCTGGAGCATTACATAGTCCAAATGGCATTCTTCGGTAGGAGAAGGTTCCGTATGGACATGTAAAAGTGGTTTTCTCCTGAACTTCAGGAGCGATAGAAATTTGAAAGTATCCAGAAAATCTGTCAAGAAAACAGTAGAACGTTTTCTCAGATATCGTTCAAGCATTTGATCGATGAAAGTAAGTGGAAAATGATCTTTTCTTGTGGCGTCATTAAGCTTCCGGTAGTCAATGCAAACTCGCCAGCCTGTGATGGCCCTCATTGGTATTAGCTCATCCTTTTCGTTCATTACGACCGTCATTCCTCCTTTCTTGGGTACTACTTGAACGGGACTAACCCAAGGTGAATTTGAGATTGGGTAGATTAATCCGGCATCAAGGAGCTTGATTACTTCTTTCTTCACCACATCTTGCATGTTGGGGTTGAGACGTCTTTGATGTTGGACCATGGGTTTGTATTCTTCCTCCATGAGAACTTTGTGAGTATAAAAGAAAGGACTGATGCCCTTGATATCCATGATCTTCCTTGCGATGGCCTTCTTATGGTTTTTGAGAACCTTAAGAAGTTTGTCTTTCTCTTCTTTAGAAAGGTGAGATGAAATAATTACTCGAAGTTGATAGTCTTTTTCTAGAAAGGCGTATTCGAGATGACTTGGAAGTTCTTTTAACTCTAAGGCTGGTGGTTCTTCGATTGATGGTTTTGATTTTTCATTATGTTCAGTGATCTCATATACTACTTTTGATGCTTCCTGATAGTTATTGACAATATTGAGATTATCTTTTTCTAAAATGGGGTTGGTAATAGTGTCAGTTAAGATTTGTGTTTCTAATGAGGTATTAAGGGAAGATTTCCGCACATAGCAACTTACGATAGAATCGATGATGCCAACACAGCATAATGTGTCATCATAATGTTGCGGATATTGCATATATTTTTCTATGTCAAAAGTGATTGCCTCGTCATTGACCCTGAGAGTGAGTTTGCCGATGCAAACATCAATAATAGCCTTTCCGGTGGCTAAAAAGGGTCTTCCTAAAATCAGAGGTACACTTTTGTCTTCCTCCATGTCTAGAATTACAAAATCTACTGGGAAAACAAACTTGTCAATTTTGATAAGCATGTTTTCAACAATGCCTAGAGGATATTTAACAGATCGATCAGCTAATTGAATGCTCATGCGGGTGGGCTTTGGTTCTCTTATCCCTAGTTTTGCAAAAAACTCGTAAGGCATTAAATTAATACTAGCTCCTAGGTCGGCCAGGGCATTGCTAACAGATAAATTTCCTATAAGACAAGGGATAGTAAAGTTCCTTGGATCGGTCATCTTTGTTGGCAGCTTGCTTTGGAGGACTGCTGAACATTCTTCACTCAGAGTGACATGCGAGAGTTCCTCTAGCTTCCTTTTGTTTGTCAGTACTTCCTTGAGAAACTTGTCATATTTTGGCATTTGAGCGATGGCTTCGACAAAAGGAATGCTGATATGGAATTGTTTGAAGAGTTCTAAAAACTTCCTGTACTGAGCTTCCAATCGTTCCTGCTTCAGCCTCCCTGGGTATGGAATAGGTGGAACATAAGTTCGGACTGGCTCTTTGGGTTGTACGGTACCTGTTGGGGTCAGTATTTCCTATGTTTCATCAGGAGACTTCTTCTCCATAACTGGTTCTGAAGTTGGTGAGGCAACGGTGGTCGTACCGCTTCTAAGTGTAACAGCGTTAGCTATCGCATTCGGGTTAGTGATTGTGTTGATTGGAAGAGTGCCGGGTGGTCTCTCGGATAATTGTCGGGCAATTTTTCCGATTTGAGTTTCTAGATTCTGTAGTGATGCTTGTTGACTTTTGAGGTCGGCTTCATGTTTCAATAGTACTCCGCTGATATCAACAGCTCTTGATTCGGCCTTCTTTTCTGCTTCATTTGTTTTGGTCATGAGCTGGATTAGAATTTCTTCGATCTTTGAGTAGCTCGGGTTTTGATGGCTACTAGAACTTTGATCTTGAAATTGGGGATTAGGCTGGAAGGATTGATTCATCGGTCTTTTCTCGAATCCGGGTAAGGGTTGAGTGTTACCTCTGTCTTTCCAGCTGAAATTCGGGTGGTTTCTCCATCCTGGATTGTAGTTATTGCTGAAAGCGTTGTTCTGTCGAGCGATGAAATCGACTTCTTCCATAGCCATGATGACTTGTTTGCAGTCTCTTGCTTTATGACTTCCTCCACAAGTGTCACAGGTGGGTCTGGTTTTTGATAGCTCGGCTTGAAGTTGTTCGAATTTTTTAGAAAGCGCTTCAAGTTGGGCTGTGACAAGAGTATTGGAATCGGCGTGATGTATTCCTTTATGGGCTGGTGTAGATCTTGGTGGGTTGTAAGTGAAACTCTTCTTTGCGGCTTTCTCCAGGACTTCAAATGCTTCGTTAGGTGATTTGGATCCCAAGTCTCCACCAGCGATTTGGTCGATGGCCTGTTTGTTTTGACTGGATTGTGCGTCAAAGAAGGTTTGTACTTGTAACCATACGCTCAGTCCATGGTATGGGCGTCTTCTTAGAAGACTTTTGTATCTCTCCCATGCTGCGTGTAACGACTCATCATCATCGGTCCGGAATCCGGTAATGCTGGCTCGGTATTTGGCAGTTTTATCAGGCGGAAAATATTTCAGGAGAAACTGTTCAACCATCTGGTCCCAAGTGGTGATGGAACCAGAGGAAATAGATTCTATCCATTCTAGGGCTTGACCCCTTAGAGAGAAAGGAAAGAGTTTGAGTTTGATTTGATCGTCTGAACAATTTTGAATTTTAAAGGTTCCGCAGATTCGTAAGAATCGAGATATGTGAGAAAGAGGGTCTTCGTCGAGGAGACCATGAAATTGAACTAAATTTTCCACCATATAAATGGTGCTTGATTTGATTTCGAAATTTTCGGTGATTTCGGGTGGAGCCACTCCATTGCTGTAGCCTTCGAGAGTTGGCTTGGCATACTGGCTCATATTCGACTCATTGTTCTGGGCCGCCATCATTTCTTCGGTTAGATTTTTTCCTGATGTGGTGGCTTCTACTGATTTGTCTTTGATTGTTTCGGCGGTTTCTGCAGTCCGTTTACGTGCTCGTCGACGAATTAGACTAAGCTATTTTATACTAAACTAAGGTCTAGGTTAATTAAGCTAAAGTAAAGGTAAATAAAGGTTAAAGTTAGGTTAGCCGTAAAATTATATAGTTAGTAATTAATAAAAACAAAATAAAATGAAAGTTAAAAATTTTTACAATTATAAACAATGATTAAATTAAAACTTTGATCATTCTTAGAAACGTACTGTGTTCCCGGCAACAACGCCAAAAACTTGATGCGTGAGTGCGTGGCTTGTAAAATAAATATGATAGATGGGATGATTTCCTTTTTCACAAGATCGAGTTTTAAATTTATAAAAGTGATTTCTACAAAGACTAAACACACACAAAATCGGCAAGTGTACCTATTGTATATGTAAAATAGTATTGGTAAGAACCAAGTATCGATCCGTGGACACAAATGTTTCTAATAAAAAATTGTTGTTTTACTTTAATCGGGGTTTTAATCATTTTGGGGTTAATTTTTTGAACTTTTTATAAAATATAAATACTTATACATAATATATAGGTGGCCAAGATGAGAGATTCTAAACGAGTAGTTCAATTACCAGAAGGTTACCATCTAAGATCAATAATCCACTCCATTTTAGCATTGATAATTAATATTCAAACATGTGGTAAACTTGCCGTAACAATATATGATAGATATCTCCTTCAACCATAAGTGAGCATCTTTGGCATAAAGGAGGTAACATGCGTATTTTAAAGTCCATCCTTTCCTAATGTCATGCTACCTCAAGAATGTCAATTTAAGTTGGCAAGTAGTTTCGTAAAGTAGAAAGATTAGGATTGACTCCGATTTCTCAAATACCAATTCTAACAACTTCGAGTGGTTGTAGTTAACTCACACAACCTCCCCTTGGTTGATTTATGTAGGTTATAATTACACATTCCATTAACATATGACTTCTTTAACTAGCATGATATCCTAAGCAAAGCCATTTTCAGATTACCAAGACTTAGAGAAATACATCATAACTTATATCTCATCATTTCTAAGTTCAATATAAGGATCTATGTTTCAATAATGTATGAAAGTATTTCTATTTTTCAAGAACATGAATCGATCATGAATGATTGCCAATAGAATTGACAATCACTAACTTTGAATTAGTGATTTAAGATGGTGAAACATTTCTCATCAAAAGAAAATTTAAAAATAACCATGTATTTACTAGACTACACCACATATTTTATATAATTATCAAGTAAAACAAAGCTTCTTCATAGATATTAGATGGTAAATGGAGTTTAGCTCATAATGAGCATGGTGATTAACACTAGGATGGATGATGATAACAAACACATGATTAAACTAGAACAATCTAACCAAATGTGGATGAATCTTCCTTCTTAATGATGATGATGATGGTTAATGAGGATGACCTCCAAGCCTTTAAACTCTTCACTAGATTTTCAAAGTGAGTGTTAATGTGTGTTTTTATAAGTGAAAAACCGGATAGAACTCTCTTCAAGGCACATCAAATGAGTGCAACATGAGCCACTATATAGGCAATCTGGAGTGTGAAGAACGGCCCCGTGCTTACGTAGGCACGCCCCCGTGCATTTTTATGACATGTGCCAAATTCATTTTGTCTTTTCTTGTAGATGACCACGGCCCCGTGGTTGAGAGGCACGACCCCGTGCTTTTGTTCCCAGTTTTTGTATTTTCTTGTAGATTTTTGTCTTTCTGGTGTTCAGAAGCATGGGGGCGTGTTTCTTGAGACATGAGGGCGTGTTTCTTGTTTTTCTTGTGTTTTCTTCCGTTTTACTTCGTCTTTTCGCTTGTTTCTTTTTTTTGGGCTTGGTTTCACCTAAAATTACATTTTATTATGATAAGTAGCCTTTTGTGCTATGTTATTTATTAGAAATTGCAGTTTTTAGAGATTATTTGATACCGAAAAGATGTATAATTTTATGTACATCATCCACCTTGTATGACATTTTAACCAATCAAAATGCATGCATAAATCTTATTGGCAACCTTTGTTTTTTCAACTATAAATACAAGTCTAATGCACCAAATTTTGTTGCTTATTCTTCCTCTAAACTTTCCCAATCTAGATCTAAGTATTTATTTTCCAAACTCTTGATAGTTTGACTTCTCAAAATCAAACTAATGCTAATCTTTGTTCTAACTAATTCTTGTTAGTTAACGCTTGTTACTATAGTTTGTTTAAAACATACTTCCTTTGTTTCCTTGGCCTTCCCTTCTCCGGCCATGGTCGGTTTAGGTGTATTGCTAGGAAAGGCTACATGGAGGACTATTATAGTCCTTGTTAACACTTTAAATTTGTTTAAACTTATTATAACTGTTTAGTTTCTAGTCATTTTAGTTTCCAAATCATTTTAATAGTTCAATGGTATTTGGGTATGTGGCAACCAACCTCGGTTTCATTCTGAGTCAAGGACCGAACCAAAACCGAACTCTTGTTTAAATACTTTATTGTTTACATGTTGTATGTAAGACTTACGTATTATCATTTCTAAGCTATTTTTATAAGTTCTATGATATTGGGTATGTCGTAACCATGCTCGGTCTTATTCCGAGTCAAGGACCGAACCAAGACCGAACTAAATCGGGTTTACTCGCTTAAAACACACTAGTTGTGTTTTGGGCCACTGAATCTCATATTTTTCTTTAAAACTATATTATAAACTAATTTAAATTATTTTCTCAAAATACTTGGTATGTCGGATCCAACTTGATCTTATAACAAGTTTGGACCAACAATGCCAAACACTCGCTTAACGGACGTTGAGATTCTTCTTAATAGAACTACATACTTGGTTAAGTTTCTTTTGATTTCATTGAGTTATCTCATTACATTTATCACTTTGAAATCTCGGATTCAGTCTTGGCCAATTATCAAGACTCGAACCGACAAATCCGAACACTCGTAAAATCTCGTTTTGGTATCTATTTAACTTTGCAATATTGCAATTATACCCATATATTTACTTAACAAAGGTTAAGTAAAAATAATGAATAGAATACCGAGACCCGATTTCGAGTAAACTTACTTTTAAAAACCATTACTTAAATTTCTTATGTATTTACATTCTAACCCTCAAACTTTAATTATTTATCTTGCTTGTCATGGTATTTTACTTAAAAGCTTTTAAAACCATCTACTAACTCAAGACCCTCTTAAACTAGGTATTGCTTGTTGAACTAACTTTTCCGGTTTATCGCCAACTAATCCTTCAAGTTACTTATTTCACGTAAGTACATTTCATCCCCCGTTTTCCCTTTTCATACTTTGGTGGTAACATGCATAGCTATTCAAATCAAGAATGATTTAAGATTTTCGATCCTCAAGCCACAAACTCTAGGGTGTATGATACTTAGAATACTTGCTCTATTGTGTGCTATATGTTTCTTATGCTTTACGTGCACGAGTGTTTATTTTGTTGTTGTTGAGCCTCAATAAATATGATCATGCGCTCCCCTAAATATTTTAGCCTTAGTGCTAGTAGAAAAGGGTCTCATTATCCGAGTATGTTGGTTATTACCAATTAGAAAGCATCCTCATTTATTTATGAATTATATATCGCAATTTGTTGCTTTTATTTATAGTTTCATATACGAGTTGTGGATTTTGCCTCATATTATATATATTCCAAACTATGAAATTGCTCACCAACATTCGTGTTGATAAATGTTATTTTATGCATTGTTACAGGTTTGATTATTGGTTGATTGGAGTTTGAAGACGCTATTTTATTTTGAGACCGTTTAGGTTATTAGAAGAATGAACAATTAAAATATTTGCTTTTGGTGTTATTTTGTATGAACGATTTTGTGTTACTTTTGATGTTTAAATGAAGTCAATGAGTTGTTTAAATATTGTCACTTTAATAGTGTCTTGTGTTCTTATGCAATCCGTTGCACCCCGGCATGTTCTGCCGCCTTTGGTCAGGGTGTGACAGATTGGTATCAGAGCCATGACTATAGGATAGGCGGTTAGACGTAACGGCCAAGTATAGTTTTTGCTTTAGGGTCCTTATACGTGTTGCCTATACGTGTTTGCCCTACTTGATTGTTCATTACACTTATTTATTTATTTACTTACTTAATTATTTCTTTTAATCCGAAAAATATACACATTCACACACTCTCATAATATTCCAAGGTATCCTTACCTTACCGCAAAAAGTAGGTTTTTATGGATCAAAAACTTAATTTGGATCCCGTTATTTAAGATCCCTTAAAGGTTGAATTTATATCGGGTTTGTAGCCATCATAGAGGGTGAAACACAATGAAAAGATCATTTGACAAAAAGATTCCAATGATCGAAGGTGATTTACTTACCTCAGATGATTGAGTTGTAGTGTTCTTTCTCTAGACCAACAAACCATGTTATACATGTTAACACTTTAAGTTGTCGAATGCAAGCGTTCCAGTTGCCTCCTTATATTTTTGTTGGAAGCATAAAATCCACGGTGATACGTGGACTAGTGTTTTCGACATCTCAACTTCCTCATTGTTTACTTTTATTGCTAGTATTACGATATTTGGGACAAAACGTGTAAAATACGGTGATACGTTCACATGTTCAACTCCCCACTTTACCACAATTTTTTTTAGATTTAATATTGGGACAACAAGTCATGGGGGTTCATGAAAGTTTCCCGCTTTTAAATCCTAACACATTATTCTCAAATTTCAAAGATTTAAACTATTTAACATTTTATCTATTTAATTGATTTACAAACAGTTTTTTTACATCCTCATCCTCATAACTTTAGGACTCACAATCATTAACACTCCATGTTTACATATAATCCTTATACTTATATCAATTACCCCAAACTTACATCACCTCTCTTTTATTATTTTAGAATGCTTCCTCTTCATCGCCACACTCGCAAGCCTAACTCAGGTCGTCGGATGGCCGCTATGGTTGCTAAAGAGATCGCCGTTGTGATTCCCGGACTGATAACTCAAATTCAAGCCACCCAACCCACCGTTACCCAAATCATGCCTAACCCCACACCTTTCGCCTTGAAACAATTCACCGGTGCCAACTCATCTTTGTTATATGGCAAGAATTGTGCCACTACCTTATTGCAATGGTTTTAAAAGATATAAAGTGTTTTCAGTCTCTGTGAATCCCCCGAATCCAAGAAAACCACATACGCCTCAAGCATGTTCGAGGAGACCCCCCGCACCTGGTGGATAGCGAAATGTTCACCAATGGGACGGAATGCTATGGACTACCCATGGACCAAGCTCAAGGAAGTCATGATGAAGAAATTTTACCCAAAACATGAAATCCAAAAACTCGAATCCGAATTTTCGGAACTTAAGCAAGAGAGTGGTGACAACTCCCCCTACTCCAACCGCTTTCATCAGCTTAGTCTCTTGGTTCCTCACTTGGTCACTCGCCTAGAACGGGCAATTGACAAGTATGTCGGCGGTTTGCCTATGCAAATTCGTGACTCGATGATGAGTAGTAAACCGCAAACCCTCCACGATGCAATTACCTTAGCCGGTGCTCTTTGCGAAAACTATGTCAAAGCCGGTACCCTCAATATCAAAAGCTCCAGGAAACCCAATGAAAAGAGTACACCTGAACCATCAACCCTCACCAAAGTTGACCCTCAACCTCAATCCATAAACTAATCCAACTCATCCCACCACTCCAAGAAGAAAAGCAAACCCTAACTACCAAAAATATGCCGTCACTCATCCATTTCAACCTCAATCTGAATCCCAAGCACCCTAAAACCGAAAACCGTATTCCGGCTCGCATCCTTTGTGTAACACTTGCCAACTCCATCATCCTGCTTACTCCGATTGTCGCCATTGTACGAAGTGTAACCGCTATGGTCACCTTGGCAACGTGTGTCGGGAAACCTCCTGTGGGCAACCCGCTCCATCAAGGTTTGCTCCATCAGACCAAAACCATTCCATGCCTTTTTCTCAAACTCCTCCCCATCCTAGTGCTTGTTTCAATTGTGGAGATCCGAATCATTTCCGCAATGCTTGTCTTCGACTTGTGTTTGTTAATCAAGCTCAAATCATGCCTACACCGTATTACCAAACCCAAGCCTACCAAGTTCAAACCTATCAACCTTAAGTCCCGCAACTTTTGGCTCCTCCGGCTCAACCGCTCCAAGCGATGAAAGCCCTCCCGCAAGCAATGCAAGCTCTTCCTCATCCTCCTCCAGCTCAACAAGTCAACCACGGCAACCAAGGGCGTGATTTTATAATGAACGTCAACCAAGCTCAAGTTGTCAACGATGTGGTGAACAGTACATTTTTAGTAAATGAGCATTTAGCTTCAATTTTATTTGATACTGGAGCTGATAAGAGTATTGTTTCTTTTAAATTCGAATCTTTCCTTGCTGTACCTCGCACTAAACTTTCTCGCCCTTTTTCTGTCGAAGTCGCCAATGGTAGTTCCATCAACATCGATTCGCAATTGCATCCTCACTCTTTGCAAGCACGAATTCTTGATCAACCTCATCCCGATGCAAATGGGAAGTTTCGACATCATAGAAGGTATGGATTGGTTAGATTTGCACCGTGCTGAAGTCGTTTGTTATGACAAATTTATTCGCATTCCGCTCATCAATAGCAAAACCCTCAAAGTCTTTGGCAAAACGATTCCCAAGAAACTCAACCTCATGTCATGCTTTCAATCTCGAAAGTACTTGCGCCAAAAGTACGTTCCATTCCAAGCCCAAGAAATGGTAAAGGACTTCGAAAAAAAAGAAAATTCAAGAAATTCCCGTTGTTTGTGAATTTCCCGGAGTTTCTCCTGAAGACGTCTCTGGTCTCCCGCCCATTTGTCCGGTTGAATTTCAAATCAACCTTGTGCCCGGCGCGACTCCCGTAGCCAAGGCTCCCTATCGTTTAGCTCATTCTAAAATGAAAGAGTTATCGAACCAACTTAAAGAACTCTCCGATAATGGCTTTATCCGTCCAAGCTCTTCCCCTTGGGGCGCTCCCGTTCTCTTCGTGAAAAATAAAGATGGCTCGTTTCGCATGTGTGAACTCAATAAACTCACCATAAAAAATCGTTACCCTCGAATAGATGACCTCTTCGATCAACTCTAAGGCGCAACTTGTTTTTCCAAAATTGATCTTCGATCGGGTTATCATCAATTGCGTGTTCATGAAGACGATATTCCTAATACCGCCTTTCGTACTCGGTATGGATGTTACGAGTTCATCGTTATGCCATTCGGATTAACCAATGCACCCGCGGTATTCATGGACCGCGTTTGCAAACCATTCTTGGACAAATTCGTAATTATTTTTATCGATGAAATCCTCATCTTATTCAAGACGAAAGCCGAACTTGAGCATTATTTACGTTCCATCCTTGATCTCTTAAGAAAATAACAACTTTATGCCAAGATCTCAAAATGTGAATTTTGGTTAAAAGAAGTTCAAGTTTTTATACACATTGTCAACGATAAAGGTATTCATGTTGATCCCGCCAAAATCGAGGCCGTAAAAGATTGGAAAACTCTATCCACACCCACGAAAATCCGATATTTCCTTGTTTGGCAGGGTATTATCGGCGATTCATTCTAAACTTCTCCAAAATTGCGTTACCCATCACCGCATAAACTCATAAGAGAAAACTTTATGAACGGGGACCGAAACAAGAAGAAGCTTTCCAAACCCTAAAGTGTGACATTCGTCATTTTCGGTTTAACTCGTATTTGTTTTTGTATGATAAACCCGACCTGTTTTATAAATTGGATTCTTTGATATTAATAAATATAGTGGTTTTTATGTTGCAAATTGGTTTCACACATGTTAGATCGCGAAACGTCTCTTTCGGTACGTTAAAACACCCTTTTATGATCGAAAACGACTTAAAACGAACTTCAGGGGACCCGAATCGACAATTAATAAAAGTTGGAGACCAACCCCCACCCATAGAGGCGTTGCGCCGCGCGACCACTTTGGGCAAGGGTGGTCGTGCAGCGCCTAGGCCTATCTGCAGTGTTTTCCCAGCTCATTTTTGTTTTTTTTTGCCTTGTTTGACCAAATTAACCTACCCATTTGCATGTAAACTCTTGAAAGAAACACTATCCACAAAGCCTTACTCTATCCCCATATAAACAAGACCATCTCTCTCATTTTTGGTTGCTCATTCTTCTCCAAACTCTCTCTCAATCTAAGATCCAAGTGTTCATCTTCAACCTCTTGTTAGTTTGACTTCTCAAGGTCAAACTAATGCTAACATTGTTTATAACTAATTCTTGTTACTTAAAGCTTGTATTATAACTTGTTTAACATACTCTTTTTTTCCCATGGCTTTCCCTTTTCCGGCCATGTCGGTTTAGGTGTATTTCTAAGCAAGGCTACATGGAGGATTATTGCAATCCTTGTTAAACACTTAAATTTAAGCTTTAATTTTGTTTAAGCTTGTTAATATTTTTTAGTTCTTAATTATTTTAGTTTCCAAATCATTTTAATAGTTCAATGTCATTTTGGGTATGTGGTAACCATCTTCGGTTTCATCCCGAGTCAAGAACCAAACCAAAACCGAACTTTTGTTTAAGTACTATATTTTTAACATGCTGTATGTAATACTTGAGTATTATAATTTCTAAAGTTACTTGATGAGTTCCATGGTATTGGGTATGTAGCAACCATCCTTGGTCTTATACCGAGTCAAGGACCGAACCAAGACCGAACTCTCGTTTAAATGCTTTATATATTTAAAATGATTTAATAATGTGTTACATGTAAGATTTGCGTATTATAATTTCTAAAGTTACTTGATGAGTTCCATGGTATTCAGGGCCGGCTCCGAAAAGACTAAAAAAATTTTGGGCCAAAGGTGAACTTTTTTGGGCCTTAAGTAAAAGAAACATTTTGTTGGGTTTAAACAATTTAATTATAAATGAGCTTATTTGATTATGATTTAAGTTGTGTAAAAACTTTTGTATAAAAGTAAGCTTAAAAATGTCTCAAATAAGACTAGAACCCACAACTTTTTGGTTAGATGTCATACCCCTGTACCATTAGACCAAGCTAGTGATTATGTAATTGTATTGAAACATTGATTATATAAAGTATTTTTGATAAAAATACATATAATTTTTTGTTGAAAAAAAAAAATTCGGGCCTAGCGGGGTGTCGGGCCTGTGGCCATCGACTACCCTGCCATGCCTCAAAGACGGCCCTGATGGTATTGGGTATGTGGCGTCCATCCTCGGTTTCATTCCGAGTCAAGGACCGAACCGAAACCGAACTCTCGTTTTAACTCGTTATTTAATTGTTTTAAGACAAGTTGTATGAAAGATTTATGTGTTTAAGTTCTTTTATTTACACTTTTGTATTTGCTATTTAATATGGATTTGTTGGACCCAAACTTGGTCACATATCAAGTCTTGGACCAACTAAACCAAACAAACCGAACTAAACCGGGTTCACTCGCATGAAACACACTAGTTGTGTTTCGGGCCACCAAACTTCACATTTTCTTTTTGAGATCATTTACAAACTAATTATAAATGTTTTTTTTTAAAGTACTTGGTATGTCGGATCCAACTTGATCTTATAACAAGCTTGGACTGATAAAACCGAACACTCGCTTAACGATGATGTTTGGAGTTTCTCCTTTAATAGAACTTCTACCATTAGTTAAGTCTTTATTTTAAGGAATTTATCTCATGATATTTATCACTTTGGAATGTCGGGTTCAGACTTGACTATTTATCAAGACCCGAACCGACTAACCGAACACTCATTAAAATCCCGTTTTGGTATATCTAACAAGGGGTCGTGCACTATTGCATTAAACCAATCCCCACATATTTACTTAAAAAAGGTTAAGTAAAACTAATAAGTAGAATACCGAGACCCGATTACGAGCAAACTTACTTTTCAAAAACCATTACTTTAATTTCTTACGTATTTACAGTTTAACCCTCAAACTTTAATTGTTTATCTTACTTGGCATGCTATTTTACTATAAAGCTTTGAAGATCTTTTACTAACTCAAGACCCTTTTAACTCAGGACTTGCTCGTTGAACTTACCTTTCCATTTTATCGCAATCAAATCCTTCAAGTTACCTATTATATGTGTGTAATCACACTCCCCCCTTTTTACGCGTTTATACTTTTGGGGGGTGGCATCCATACATATTCAAACTAACTTGTTTTATGATATCATTATCAAATCCACAATTCAACATTATGTTTTGTATGAATATTTGCTTGATATTTGTTTATGCCTCAAATTGATTAAGTGCATGAGTGTTTGCTTTTATGTTGTTGTTGAGACTCAACAAGTATGATCATACGCACCCCTAACTACTTAGCCTTGTGCAAGTAGCATAGGGCATCATTATTCGAGTATGTTGGTTGTTACTAATTAGAAAGGATCCTCATTCTCCAAGTATTTTGGTTGTTACCAAATAGAAAGGAACCACGATTATTTGCTTTACCTTTACAATGTTTGTTGCATTATTCTATTTACACATGTGAATTGTGATTTTTTCCTCATTATATACACACATCAAAAACTAGTGTATTGCTCACCAACATTCGTGTTAATAAAATCTATTTTTATGCATGCTACAGGTTTACTTTTAGGTTGCTTATGAAGATTGAAGACTCATCACTTAGATTATACATTTAGGATACTTTAATAAATTGAGTGTTGGCGTAATTGTTGTATTTTATCTTGAACAAGTTGTATTTGTGATTATTGAATGAAATAAACGAGTTGAGTAATTATTGTCACTTTAATAGTGTCATAGTGTTCTTGAGAAATCCGTTGCACCCTGGCATGTTCCACCGCCTTTGGTCGGGGTGAGACATAAAGCATATGATTTGCAATGCTCCCGTCTTAACCCTTCCCAATGGAAACGACGACTTTGTGGTATTTTGTGATGCGTCCAACCAAGGTCTCGGTTGCATTCTCATGCAACAAGGTCAAGATATCTCATATGCCTCGAGACAACTTAAGGTTCACGAAGAGAATTACACGACTCATGATCTCGAACTTGGTGCCGTCATTTTCGCTCTCAATATCTAGAGACATTATCTTTATAGCACAAAATGGAGCCCAATGCACCTCTATTGATGAAGGCAATATGTACGACTAAATGTCATGTGGAGCCGAACTTCAACTCGAAACCAAACCCTATGGCTTGCTTTATTTTCTCAATCGTTTGTGGGTTTCCGATCGTGATGAACTTCGTACTTTCATTCTCGATGAAGCTCATATGTCGCGATATTCTGTGCATCCCGATGCGAATAAGATGTACTTCGAGCTTCGATCTATTTATTGGTGGGCGGGGTATGAAAAAGGACGTGACTCTTTACGTCTCAAAATGCCTTACATGCTCAAAAGTTAAAGCCGAACATGAAAAACCTTTTGGTTTGCTCAAGCAACCTCCTATTCCCTTTTGGAAATGGGAAGACATTGCTATGGACTTTATCACCAAATTAGCCCCCACTCAAAAGCAAAATGAAAGTATTTGGGTAATCTCTATCGATTAACCAAATCGGCTCAGTTCATCCTGATCCGAGAGAAGTACTCTGTCGAACAAATCGCTCAAATCTATGTTCGTGAAATTGTATGCCGCCATGGTATTCTGTTGACCATTATTTCCGATCGTGATACTCATTTCACCTCCGTTTTTGGAAATCTCTTCAAGAAGCTTTGGGTACTCGCCTTGATATTAGTACCTCTTATCACCCTCAAACCGATGGTCTATACGAGCGTACAATCCAAACCCTTGAAGATATGCTTCGATCTTGTGTACTTGATTTTGGTGGAAATTGGGATTCTCATCTCCCGCTTATCGAATTCTCATACAACAATAGCTATCATTCTAGCATTAGTATGGCTCCTTTCCAAGCTTTTTATGGTCGTAAGCGTCGTTCCCTGATTTGTTGGAACGAGATTGGTAACACCAAATCACCGGACCCGATATGGTCCAAGACACTACCAATCGTATCAATCAAATCCGCAAAAATCTTCTAGCTGCTAGAAGTCGTCAAAAGAGCTACACCGACAAACGGTGAATGCCTATCAAGTTCAATGTTGGCGATCTCATCCTTCTCAAAGTAGCCCCTTGGAAGGGGGTATTCCGTTTTGGAAAGAAAGGAAAACTAGCTCCTCGTTTCGTAGGCCCATTCAAAATCCTCGAAAGGATTGGAAAAGTGGCTTATAAGCTCGATTTACCGCAAGAACTTACCGGTGTTCATCCAACCTTTCATGTCTCGAACCTCAAAAAGTGCTTAGTCGAAGGTAACCTTCATATACCTCTCGACGAAGTGAGTATCAACGAAAACTTGCAAATGATCAAAAATACCGTTGAAATCATGGATCGCAATGAGAAACGAACCAAAAGTAGCCGCATCCGTTTAGTTAAAGTTTGTTGGGAATTACGGCGTGGCGCTGAATTTACTTGGGAACAAAAAGACTCTATGAAGGAAAAAGTACGCGCATTTGTTTATTATGGATTCTTCCTAATTTAGGGACGAAATTTCCTAAAGTAGGGAAGACTGTGACATTCGTCATTTTCAGTTTAACTTGTATTTGTATATGTATCGGAAACCCGACCCATGTTGTCTTTCGGATCCTTTGTTATTAATAAAATATTGGGTTTTATGTTTCATTTATGTTTCAAAATTGTCGGATCAAGAAAACAACCTTTACGATGCCTTAAAACACCCTTTTATTATTAAAAACGACTTAAACCGAACTTTAGGGACCCAAATCGCCAAACAACCAAACATAAATGGGTGTTTTAAACTAATGGATAACCCTTACATTTTTCACCACCATCCACCTTGTTTGACCATTTTAACTAATCAAAATGCATGCATAACTCTTATGGGTTACCTTTGCTTTTTCCACTATAAATACAAGTCCAATGCACCAAATTTTGTTGCTTATTCTTCCTCTAAACTTTCCCAATCTAGATCTAAGTATTTATTTTCCAAACTCTTGATAGTTTGACTTCTCAAGATCAAACTAATGCTAATGTTTGTTCTAACTAATTCTTGTTAATTAAAGCTTGTTATTATAGTTTGTTTAAAACATACTTCCCTTGTTTCCTTGGCCTTCCCTTCTCCGGCCATGGTCGGTTTAGGTGTATTGCTAGGCAAGGCTACATGGAGGACTATTATAGTCCTTGTTAACACTTTAAATGTGTTTAAACTTATTATAATTGTTTAGTTTCTAGTCATTTTAGTTTCCAAATCATTTTAATAGTTCAATGGTATTTGGGTATGTGGCAACCATCCTCGGTTTCATTCTGAGTCAAGGACCGAACCAAAACCGAACTCTTGTTTAAATACTTTATTATTTACATGTTGTATGTAAGACTTAAGTATTATCATTTCTAAGCTATTTTTATAATTTCTATAGTATTGGGTATGTGGTAACCATCCTCGGTCTTATTCCGAGTCAAGGATCGAACCAAGACCGAACTAAATCAGGTTCACTCGCTTAAAACACACTAGTTGTGTTTTGGGCCACCGAATCTCATATTTTTCTTTAAAACTATATTATAAACTAATTTAAATTATTTTCTCAAAATACTTGGTATGTCGTAGGGGTGTGCAACTTAACCTCCATAACCGTTAACCGAACCATAACCGATATAACCGAACCAATTTTAATCGATAACCGTCATATCCGATGGGTCGGTTTAACAAATTTTTAAAAACTGCCAAATACGGGTTGGTTTTGGTTAAAGATAATTCCAAAACCACCATGACTGAACCGACCTATGTATTTAACCAACAATATGTTTGGGATTAACTTTCACTAACATATTGTTGGATTATATCATTTGATGATTTTGGTTCTACGTTTGTTATAAAATGAAGTTGAATTTCATTGTTGGATTATATAATGTCATTCTCTTTGTTTGATAATTTGGTATTAATATTATGGATTATATACTTTGTTGTATTATGTCATGTCGTTTTTTTTATAATAATTTTGCCAAACTTTTAGGCCCAGTTACATTGTTTTGGTTATGGTTAATCAACCCATAACCTACCCACAATAACCTTCAAAACCGATTAACCGAAACCGCCATAGCGGGTCGGTTATGGTTATGATTATCCATTAATCGACATGTCGGTTATGGGTTTGGCTCAAATCCGCCCCTAACCGACCCATGCACACCCCTAGTATGTCGAATCCAACTTGATCTTATAACAAGTTTAGACCAACAAAGCCAAACACTCGTGTAACGGACGTTGAGGTTCTTCTTAATAGAACTACATACTTAGTTAAGTTTCTTTTGATTTCATTGAGCTATCTCATAACATTTATCACTTTGGAATCTCGGCTTCATGCTTGGCCAATTATCAAGACTCGAACCGATAAATCCGAACACTCATAAAATCTCGTTTTGGTATCTATTTAACTTTGCAATATTGCAATTATACCCATATATTTAACAAAGGTTAAGTAAAACTAATGAATAGAATACCGCGACCCGATTTTGAGTAAACTTACTTTTGAAAAACCATTACTTAAATTTCTTATGTATTTACACTCTAACCCTCAAACTTTAATTATTTATCTTGCTTGTCATGTTATTTTACTTAAAAGCTTTTAAAACCATCTACTAACTCAAGACCCTCTTAATCTAGGTCTTGGTCGTTGAACTTACCTTTCCGTTTTATCGCCAACTAATCCTTCAAGTTACTTATTTCACGTAAGTACATTTCATCCCCCGTTTTCCCTTTTCATACTTTGGGGGTAACATGCATAGCTATTCAAATCAAGAATGATTTAAGACACTCGATCCACAAACCACAAACTCTAGTGTGTATGATACTTAGAATACTTGCTCTATTGTGTGTTATATGTTTCATATGCTTTACGTGCACGAGTGTTTATTTTGTTGTTATTGAGCCTCAATAAGTATGATCATACGCTCCCCTAACTATTTTAGCCTTGTGCTAGTAGAAAAGGGTCTCATTATCTGGGTATGTTGGTTATTACCAATTACAAAGGGTCCTCATTTATTTATGAATTATATACCGCAATTGTTGCTTTTATTTATAGTTTCATATACGAGTTGTGGATTTTGCCTCATAGTATATATACTCAAAACTATGAAATTGCTCACCAACATTCTTGTTGACAAATTTTATTTTATGCATTATTACGGGTTTGATTACTGGTTGATTGGAGTTTGAAGACGCTATTTTATTTTGAGACCGTTTAGGTTATTAGAAGAATGAACAATTTAAATTCTTGCATTTGGTGTTATTTTGTATGAATGATGTTGTGTTACATTTGATGATTAAATGAAGTGAATGAGTTGTTTATATATTTCCACTTTAATAGTGTCTTGTGTTCTTGAGCAATCCGTTGCACCATGCCCTTTCTCCTTTGGTCGGGGTGTGACTGTTATGTTAGATATACATGCACACAGACACAAACACCACCACCATCGTTTCATAAACAAGGTCTACACCACCACTCACACGGACCTCCACCATTTTCGGCCTCTATCGCCACTTTCACGACTGCCACCAACCTCACTGCCTTCACCACCAGTAGCAGCCTCTGCCGCCTCTATCATTATCAGTCATGTTCAAATGAATTTATTGTTTGCAGATTGTGATCGATGGTTGGATAACAATAAATGAGGTAGTTGTTGGTCAAAATCTCAAACTCAAATGAGGGTGTCGTCGTCGTCGCCTCGTTTTCCGGCGAGTTCCGCCGTTAACGATAGAACAACGATTCGAGGTAATAAACATTGCATTCTACTCGTTTTCTTATTCCGATCAAAAGTCCTATGCTAATGTATTAAAACTATAAACAAAAAGTTTGAATTTTAGAAAAGTAAATTGGGCTGGTCTAGAGTTTGGCTATTGATGTGGCTGCTTACAGTAGTGGTGGTGGTGGTGAAGGCTGGTGGTGATGATGAAGGTGGTGGAGGTTAGCAGTGGTCATGAAGATGGTGGCAGAAACAAAAGGTGGTGGAGACCGACGTGGTGGTGCAGATGATGAAATGTGGTGGTATTTGTAGTGGTGTGTATATTTGTGTGTGTTTGTGTGTTATTTTTCATTTTGTTAGGGTTTTTTTAACAAGGTATTTTCCACATGGCATGCCACATAATAAAAAACATGCGACTTCAGCAAAAACAAACTAACGGAATTATGGTTCGTTAAGTTCAGGTTTGACATGTAACATCTGATAACTTTCGTATTTGAATTCGTATTCATTTACCCGACTCGAGAATGTAATTTTTATCTTTCTTATTTATAAAATCTTACATTTATTAGCATTTAGTTTGGTTAAACTTAATTTATATTCTCTTAACTTTCAAACTCGACAAACGACTCTTAAACACCTTTAAAATCTCTTAAAACAGCTAAAAATCGTATTTATAAAAGTATAGGGACTAATTTTGCCAAAATTTCAAGTTTGGAAACCCCCCATTACACCTAATCACGCGTGGAGAGCCCCATGTAGGCCACGTGATGTGAGCTACTATATGTATTGTGTTTTTGCATGACTCACTTACTTGTTTTTAATGCTATATTGAGCCTATTTTGACCTAATTAACGGACTTAAGCCTCAAGATAAGTCCTATAGTGTTATAACATGTTCAAACTCGTTTTCTTGTTTTTAAAGTACAAATTTCTAGGTTAATTAACCCGATGTTGTCATAATAAGCTTATTCGATTTCCTTAAACGACCTATTTCCCAATAAACAATTTTGGTGAATAATAATTAATAATAATACATCCCTAAACCCTAAAATCTTCTGTAACTCAGCCAGCACCTCTGCATATCGCGAAATCCTTTCCTCCATTGTCGGTTCCTTCAAGTTTCTTCAAGAACTTTAAGCTTTAATTTGACTTTGATGTTCAAGACCCCTCTGTCCTCGATTATCTCCTATATCTAATCATTGTTTGGGTAAGCTATCTTGTGTATTATTGTATGTTTACATTCACTTAACAAAAGTCCTCAATGAATTTAAGTTATTGAGAAAGTTTTAATTGTTAATTTTATTCCAGCCTGTTTTAGAGCATAACAGTCAAAACATTTAACTATCTGATTTCTCTATCTCCAGACCAGAAGACTTTTATGTTTGTTATAGTATTTGAGTGTGCTTGTCAGAACTCGACTCCTGAATGGAGTTTGGATACTGAACAGTACCAACTCGCTTAAATATTAAAAACATCATAAGTTGAGTTTTACACATCCGTTTGATTTAATTCCAGCGGCTATGTTCTCGTTTTTAATTCTAGTTTAATGTCTCAAAGCTCTAGGTTAGTTCGTGTTGGATTAGTCAGCGCGTTAAAGGCTCGGGATTCATTTATTATTCTTATTTTATTGCTTAGCTCACCAATCATTTAGGTGAGTAATCACACTCATATTTTAATTGTTATTTAAATCTTTTGGGGACTCTATGCGCACCTAGTTTGTATTCATTTATCACATTTAATTGGAAAATCATGACTTGTTATGTTGATCAATTAAATGCTTAGTTGCTATTAGCTTACTTGATTATTTGTGTAATTCTAGCATTTAGAGTGGTCCATCATTGACTCTAGCATAACTCATTGGTACCGCCTTAGTGGGCAAAGACCAATTCACAAGGCAATTGTCAACCGAACCATTATTTGTATTTCTTTCGTCTTAGGTGCCAAAGCCCAATTCGCAAGGCAATGGTCAAACAAAACCAATTATTTTCTCATTATTAAATTGTTGATACTCACAATATTGATTTGTAGTTTTTATTATATAATATAGTTAATGTAAAACTGGTGATTACTTACTCAACCTCGTATTGAAAAACATATCTATTTTGTACGCATATTTTATTTAATCTTATGGGTTGAGGTTAACATAGAACGGGTTCTAGAATACATAATAAAAGAAAGACAAGATGTTTGTGTTATTTGTTTGGTATAAATTGTAATTGTTTGAGATGATCTGTACTTGTTTAAATTCAATTAAATAAATAAATATTGTCACTAATATAGTTATGTTAGTGCCTTGTGAGTTGTAAACCAAATTACAAGTTGGGAGTTTTGAGAGACAAATTGCTAGTTGGGAGTCTCCCATAGTTGAGAGTTTTAAAAATCAATATATCCCATAAATTTATTCGGATGCACATACATTTTAATGCGTTTAAGGTTTATATGTGAAACAAAATGATATTGATAATGATAGTCTTTTGCTTACTTACATATATGTATATAGACTATATGCGTCACCAGCAATTGAACCCGACTTGCATAACAAATCTAATTAAGAACTCGCTCTTTCAATGTGCTTTATATAGTAGTATAGATTATTATATTTTTTAAAATAAATCTAGAAGAGATGAGGCTGTATCAAGTAAATAGTATTAATAATCTCTTTTAAATTGTACATTTTCATTGTATCGTCATATACACTTGGTTATGTTGTTCTTCCCTATCTCAATATAATATGGATTTTTAAATGATAGTCTGTTTTTATTTGTTTCATTTGTCGTTGAGATGAATCAATTAAAATTCAAAGATATTACCATACTAAGCACACAAATAAAAATTACTTTTACATGTCAATATTTCGACAAGCAGAATAAGAAAGAGGATTTTTGGTTTATGTTCGTTACATAGACTATGTATGAATCAATGAGAGGATCATCCATAGAAAGACAAAAATATAAATATATACAGATTTTTATGAAAGTTACAATAGTTTCTTTTGATATTTTCAAATTAGAAACTTCTACTATTCAAAATGTCACAAATAGGAATTTGACAATTCCTTCTTAGATAATTTCGCATAGAGATGAAAAAGAGAGAAGTCGAGAACCACAACCACAACCACAACCACAACCACAAATCCTTTTCTGATTTCTTGTAGGCTGAAGAAGAATCCAGATTCTAGCTCCTTCCTCCACAACAAAACAAGCCAATCACACATAATCACATCTTACGATTTCTTGTTATTGAATATGTAAAAATGCCAACTAACACAATTTCTGATCAAAGAAATGATTCCTCGTATCAACCATACTCAGGTTTTTTCAAACAACATAAAGAACATAAGTTCAAAATCAATTCATTGGAAATCAAAAAGAAGTTAAATATAAATTAAGCACAACAAAAATCCTCCTGTTGTTGTTGCCGTTGATGTTCAAACTTGAACATTTCCATTCCACCTCTATAGTGTCTACCACAAACACCCTTAATGGAGGTTAAGGAATGAAGAATACAATAAAATCATCTTCAAAAAATGATTGTGTACTTTCCCTTCTCCATTAAAATTTCCACAATTTCCCAATTTGCTCCTATCGTAAACTTGGATTTTTAGGGGGGGGGGGGGGGGGGGGGGTGTTCAAGAAAAGAAAGCAGGGAGGAATGCGTGAGTGAGAAGAGATAATTTCTTTCTTTAAAGACTATATTGGCCGAGTACGGAGCAATTCTATTGCCTGATTCATTACGCTTACTATTTTCTTTTGGACAGGGGCGGATCCAGCATACAAACGGGTGGTTCCCCGGAACCACCCGAGTTTCGAAATAATAGTGTACGGATATATAGAAGACGCGTAGGAACCACCTTATAAATTAAGAGGGAACCACCTAAAAAAAATTCCTGGATCCGCCACTGCTTTTGGAGCAAAGTGATAGAACTCAAAATAGTGATAATCAACAGACATGAGCACCACTAATTTATTGGCCGAGTACGGAGATAATTTCTTTCTTTAAAGACTATATTGGCCGAGTACGGAGCAATTCTATTGCCTGATTCATTACGCTTACTATTTTCTTTTGGACAGGGGCGGATCCAGCATACAAACGGGTGGTTCCCCGGAACCACCCGAGTTTCGAAATAATAGTGTACGGATATATAGAAGACGCGTAGGAACCACCTTATAAATTAAGAGGGAACCACCTAAAAAAAATTCTTTGATCCGCCACTGCTTTTGGAGCAAAGTGATAGAACTCAAAATAGTGATAATCAACAGACATGAGCACCACTAATTTATCGATGAATCTACTCATGCAACAGATGAAGAAAGACAAAGTAGAGCACAACAATGACGAAAGTAAGATGCTAAGAGATATATGTTTAAAGAAGGGATAATCACTTATATAGGTAACTTTTGTTTTTTATGACCGTTCATAACGTTCTTTTTTATTTAGTACTTTGGATTCATATGTAACCACTAAAGATTTTGAAACTGAAAATTTTCACAACGGTCATTTATTTTATTTGAATTTTGAAATTCTATAAAACGGTCGTATTCAGTTATTTTAGAATTAAAAAAAAAATTTGACTTGTTAAATATTATATTTTTAGTGGCGCTTTATTTTAGTTTAAAACGTTAAAAAAATAATATAACACTCGTAATAAACATTGATGTTCGACAATTATCTATTATCTACTATGATTAAGGGTATGTTTGGCAAAACTAGCTGGTAGCTGTAGCTGGTGGTTGGAAGCTGTAGCTGGTGGCTGGAAGCTGAAAGCTGTAGCTGGTAGTTGTAACTTTTTATATATATTTAGATGTTTGGCAGAGTAGCTAAATTTTTTAATAAAATGTATAAAAGTACTAAAATGGACATAACTAAAAACAATAATAGTAAATATATTTATTTTGAAAGATTATTTAAGTAAATTAAAATACTAAAAGCTTGTAGCTCTTTCCAAAAGCTACGAGTATGTTTTGCAGAAAGCTTTTAGGAGTTTCAAGCTTTAAGCTTTTAGGAAAAAGCTCCTACTCAATTAAAATCATTGTTTGGTTCAAGGATATTTAAGCTTTTAGATCAGCAGAAAAAGCTTAAAGCTTAAAACTTCTACTAGTTAAAAGAAAATTTTGGTCCACTGAAGCCCCTATTGGACTATTTGGCGGCACATTACTCGTCAGCGATATTTTGTTTTTGTGCTTTTGTTTCTTTTTTGTTTTGTTTTAATTACAGTACCATAACGAACGTGACAAAAACAAACTGAATTGGCGTAAACTCACTGCCTCAATGCTCGGGTTTTACCAATGCTCAAGTTTTACCGACCGACGTTACTTCATTGGTCCACCTCAAATTTTATATGTTTTTTTTGCTTATGTTCATTACAGTCAGTTCGTTACGTTCATTGCGGTACCAGAACTAAACCAAAACAAGAAAAAAAAATATTGTGGACCACTAAGATGACGCCATGTGGCCTAACAGGAGCTTTGCGAAACCAAAGTTCTCTTTTAGTCTTGTTATATAATAGAAAATTTGTAGGTCCAAGAATTTGTTTGTGAATTTCAAGGTTAAGGTGATTTGATCGATAATACATGATTGATTTAAATTACCTCTCCGGGTTAGTTTCAATTCGGTGGAAGAAAATTCTTGAATATTCAAGTAAGAATAAGGAGATTTATCTTGCGGTGCAATCTTTATCGATGCTAACATGTTGGATGATATGGCTAGCTATAAATGATCGTATTTTTAATAATTTTCCATTTGTATTATCAAATTTGGTGAACGACATCAAATTGGCAGAGGCAGATACAAAACCGAGTTCACGGGAACCCACTGTGTTTCAAATTTTATATAGAACGACTATATGAAATATGAGAGTGAACTCACATATATTTTGTGAGAGAACCCATATAAAAGTGGAACCTTGGTCTAGTGATAAACATTCCATTTTGCTAATATGAGAATCTGGGTTCGAATCACATTTTTAGACCTTTCATTTTTCTTTTATTACATTTATATTCTTTTAACTAGTTAACCGATTTAAAAGCACGTAGGTGGGGATTTTAATATAAATTACTAGTTTTAGAGCCCGTGTCACACACATGATCATTCAAATTATAAAATTACAAGTTAAACATATAATTACATAACTTATATAAAAAAGGTATTACATATATGCTTGTATTTATACTATGTGTACATAAATTGATTTTATTTATATCACAAAATGATTTATTTAAATGAACATAATAAAAAATGCACGTGCAAAAACGTACTGAGAATGCTTCTTTCTATTGAAAATTTCATTCACAGTGTCATATATGCATAATTGAAAACGTTTTGGTTATGAACAATTTCGGAAATATGACTTCTCATATGATAGTAGTTTTAGCCACTTAACCTAAATACAAAAAGAGCGTTACTTTTGTTAATGTATTTAACAATTTACCACCCATCAAAAGAAAGGAGAACATTAAATTGTAATGACGGATGTACTTCAAGAACTATGATTTTTTGAGCTATACGATGAAAAGATTTTGATAAATTTCAAGGGGCTTCTCAACTTGCCATAATGACAACCTAAAATATAACATGTTAACCCGTTCAATTTTGTGAATATTTTGTTTCATTTTAGCATAGTCTTGCATGACATGCTTCACAAACAACGTTCTAATCACCATTGAAGGAAAGATTAATGTTGACATAAATATTTCAAATTTGATAAAAGTTAGAAGCATTGATAAGCATGAGGGTGACATGCCGAAAGTGTTCACAATCTTTTCTTATATTTTAACAATCGAGGTAAAAAATTGTCAATTTGCCAAATCTTGAACATTTTAATTATTTCCAAAAATGTCCTTGAAAATAAATTTGAAACCCGAATCATGCTTAAAATTCAAACTTTCGTCTGATTGACATTTTCAAATCAACACTTTGAACCCATAACAATTTGACGATAAATCTATTTGCCTTTCAAACTTTTAAAAATACTCAAATTTCCCATTTTTGACCCGTAACAAATTTTAACCTAAATGTTGTTAACTTGTACCAAACAATCTATTTACCAGCTTTTAACCCATAAAAATCAAATTTAAGTTCCACAAAAAACCAAAGACAATTCTTGATATAAAAAAAACTAAAAAATTAAATATGATAAACTTTGTTATGTCTGAAAGTGATTCCTATATATTATCCTTACATTTTAACATATATATAATTTACTAAATATGTAATACACATATGACATATTACAGTTATTTGTAGTAAAACACTTGTTAAAGATTACTAATAGAAAACTAACAACTCATCTTAATCTATAAATTTATAATATGTGAATGCTCTGACGACGATGCTTGTTATTTTTATTATTATATCGTACTTTTATTGTGTGATAGACCTTAACTGACATGAACCTTAAAACGACACGAAACCGTCAAACCGACCAGTACATAATGAACCCATTGGAAAAAAAAATCATAGATCCGCCACTGCAATTCGGCATCCTTCATGTGGGTGAAGTAAAGAAGCAAAAGAGCGCGCTAGGAGTGGGAAAAATGGAACCGGTTCAACTTCGTGAATTTTACAATTTAATAAGTTGTATGTTTTGATTTTGTTTCTTGTTTTTGCTTTTGTTTGTTTTTGAGCTACCTTTATCTTTTACGTGGTTTCCCTTTTGGTTTTAATAAAATTGGCCTTTAAAAAAAGATAATTTGTAGGTCTTCGCAAAACCAAATACATTAAAACATTATCTAGTTAGTATAATTGAGAAGTTTTGTGTGAAAAAGTTTTTCTAGGTTTTTAGTACATAACATATATATTTTTAGAATGAAGTCATAAATCAGCTCTTTGCTAGTTTGTGGTGGCCACCATGATTCAAATCTTCTTTTACCCATGAAAAATAATTATTTTTGTTTTTGTTTTTTCTTTTTGCAATGTGAATTTTTTACACATAGAAAAATCTGTTGCACTGTATCACACATGTAATTTTACATAAGAATTGTGGGATTTTGTTTTGTTCAGACTCACCGCATCAATGCTCAATTTTAATATGTTTTTTTTAGTTCCAGTACCATAATGCAAGTAACCAAAACTGATCAAATTCGCGTCAACTTAGAACTTCAACACCCGGACCGACAACACTTGGTTTTACCACCGCCCGAGTTATACCAACCTGTCCTGGAGCAATGCGCCGGTAAAACACGAGTTTAATACATTATTAATCTTTATGTAATACAAATAAATTATAGTGCAACTTTTTTGTAAGGCCCCAGTCCCCGTGCCCTACTTTGGCGTTGGATTTACTTATAAACACAGTTCTAAATATCATAGTTAATTAAAACTTTTCGCGGAATATAAAACTTCAACAATATATATTACATAATCAATCAAATCTTTTCATAACAATCAAACTCTTGTATTTAACATAATATAAACGTCATATTTAAACACCTTAACATTCTTCTAAAGATGCCAACTTCTTCAGTCCAATGTCATGTGTCTTCATTCAAGCGAGCTGCCTTAGCCTATTCACCTGCTTGCATAATAAAAGTCAGCTACGCTAAGTGAGTTCTAGTTAATTAGGCAACATACAATTCGTTCATATACTACATACTTAACTTGATTTACTTTCTTTCGTACATACATAAGTATATACCTTCATCCTTATTTTCATTCTTTCATATTTTATCTTACTTTACTTACATACTTATACGTCTTAAAGAGCCCTTCGCCCTATAACCTCACATATATTATTAGGGTCTGCCCCCCTTAAAGAGCCTTTCACCCTATAACCTCGAATATTTTATTAGGGTCTGTCACCCTCCATCACCGATATTATTAGGGCATGCCACTCTCCTTCACAAATATTATTAGGGTCTACCACCCTCTTACCATACACCCATACATACCTTTCTTTATATTTATTTTCATATAATATCATACATACTTTTAATCTTTTCTTATCATTCAAACATCATTGATAAACACATCACATAACATATAATTACCACTTAAGCTAAATGTATTAACTAATCGCATCGAGTATGCACACAACCCCAAAAACATAACATGGAAATGGGGCTAGAAACTCACATGTGTCTTGTGCTTCTCAGAGTTAACTGTAATACCCCTCATTAATTGTGCACGGCAAACGATGTAATAATTATAGGTAAATTAACTATTTCTAACTATATCATACTTCTATGCTAGTGTAACCCCTAGCTAACGGGGGTCCGGGGGCAGCGTCCCTGGCAGCGGGGTCTAGGGGCAGTTGCCCCTAGAAGGGTCGAAGGGGCAGAGCCCCTGGATAGGGTCGAGTTGCCATGCTAGGTTGGAAAAATTTTATTTTCATTAACAGTCATTTACTAAAATTTCATCAGAAAACTTAAGTTTGAACTAATCGAATGAAAATTCTAATCGAATGACAGATTCTAATCGAATGGCAGATAATAATCGAATGGCAAATTCTAATCAAATGGCGGATTCTAATCGACTGACAAATTCTAATTGAATCACATTCAATTTGATTACTTCCCTATTCGATTCGATTACTTTGCCCATTCGATTTGATTACTTTGCCCATTTGATTCGATTACTTTGCCCACTCGATTCGATTACGTTGTCCACTCGAGTCGATTACTTTACCCATTCGATTCGATTACTTTGCCCATTTGATTCGATTACTTAGCCCACTCGATTCGATTACTTTGTCCATTCGATTCGATTACTTTTCGTTTGAATATGATTTTATTTCCATAATTTTCCATTATTTTTTTCGACTCGTTTTTTCCATCTTGCGTAATAAAGGATCCGAGGACTTTAACCATATTGTTTCCTTGCACTAACCCGGTCCAAACGTTACCCGTTTGTTCCATTTCATTTAAAACATCTCGTTTACGTTCAAGTTTATATTTTTCTTGCATAATAATGCCCGATTTGCCTTAGTATCAAAGCTTAGGGCAAACCAACCTTATAAACGTAACCTTTAATCTAAAAATACCCTTTTGGCTCACTTCTAGCTACGGGTTAGATTCAACGCGCGATTATGGACGTTTTTCTTGCTTGTATGGCGAAGATCTATGTAACATCCTACTTTCGATAAGATTAATAAAAGAAATTTCGTTTATTTAATAGTGTGTCGTGTATCAATCAAGATTAAATAGACTATTAGAAGGTGGGCTTGAACTTTAGAGTATGGAATGGACCTTAGGTTCATGGGCTTAAGGGAGTATAAATACCCCTTAAACCCTAATCCTTTTCATTTTTATCCATCTCTACACCATAGCCAACACCTTCCAAAACACACACACCATCCTTTATCCCGAGCCAAGATCCGGAGTTCAGAACCCGAGCTTGATAGTATTAGAGCGTTGTGACGAACCAAGCCAACACCAAGACTAGACCGTGTTCGTAGAACGACTCATTTAAGGTACGTTTATAACTAAAACTTGTTCGTTTAGGCTCGGATTCGTTTAAGTAATCCTAGATTTATATGAATATGGTGAAAACGAACCAAATGAGCTAATTTTCAGTGAAATCCATTATCAGTTGATGGGATAATCGATGGTGTAAAGACTCGGATTTATAAATGAACAACTCGGACTGTTTAAAACATGATTTTTGGATGTTTCGCTGGTATTACGAATCTATTGATACCAGATTCGTGTTATTTCATCACGAAATAAGGATTAATTGAAAATGCTATGTCTTTTGACTGTTTGGTGTTCTTGATAATATTGACTTTGACCCTGAGTCAAAGTCTGGATAAGAACATATGCTAATTCGTTTTGACAACGAATCAGGTCATTCGTTATGTGCCCAATTCGCTAAGATAAGATAACGAATCAGGTGATTCGTTACTCACCAATTCGTTATGTTAAGATAACAAATCAAGAGGTTCGTTACTCAGCAATTCGTTATATTAAGATAACGAATCAGGTGATTCGTTACTCACCATTCGCTATGTTAAGATAAGAACCATATAACGAATTAAGGAAGATTTCATAACGAATCAGAGGCAATTCGCTATAACGAATGAGTTAGAGAATAAAATAATAATTAAAGAATTCTAATGAAAAATGTGTTAGGACAGTTAATGGAAATAAAATTTTTCCAAGCTCAACCCCAGCCAGGGGCTCTGCCCCTTGGGCCATGCTAGGGACTTCCGCCCCTAGAACCCCGCTGCCAGGGGCGCTGCCCCTTGATCCCTGTTCGTTGAGGGTTATAATTAAGCTAGAAACACGATATATGTAGCGATAGTTAATTAATACGTGTAATTGTTATACAGTTAGTCGTGCACAGCTCAAGAAAGGAATAACCATTAACGGTGAACGTAACCGAGCTCAAGTGAGTTTTTAGCTCCATTCCTTGTTATGTTTTCGGGGCTATGTGCATACTCGATGTGATTAGTTATTACACTTATCTTAAGTGGTAAGTGTATGCCTTGTGAATTATGCATGAATGAATGCTTGACGGTGCGTGAACGATCTTCGGATATTGCACGTACCTCTAGGTGGTAGTTTAAAGATATGATTGTTATATATGATGTATGAATGACTTATGTATGTATGAAAGTTATGATTATGAATATATAGACAGGTATGGTATGGTTGTATAGAAGAAAGGGAACCGGGCATTAATAATTCTCGAGGCAGAAAGAGAATCGAGCCCTAATAATTCTCAAGGCAGAAAGGGAACCGAGCCCCAATAATACTCGAGGCAGTAAGGGAACCGGGCCCTAATAATACTCGAGGCAGTAGGGTTTCTATTGTTTGGCATGGTAGACTAGGTCATGTTAATTTTAATTCCATTCGGCATTTGATTAAACTTAATTGCAAACCAACATTCGATATCAACTCAAATAGTAAATGTGAAACTTGCGTCGAAGCAAAAAAAACGATATCGTCATTCAAAAAGATTGAACGATTTACCAAACCCCTCGAGATGATTCACACTGATGTGTGTAATCTAAAAGCAATTCCTACTCGTGGTGGGAACAAGTACTTCATCACGTTCGTTGATGATAGTACAAGGTATTGCTATGTGTACTTACATAAGAGTAATGACGTGGCTATTGATAAGTTATCTTATTTAAAGCCGAAGTTGAGAATCAACTAAATCGAAAAATCAAAAGAGTGAGGAGTGACTGAGGAGGTGAATATGTTTCACCTTTTATTGACTTGTGTGAAAAAGAAGGAATCATACATGAAGTCACGCCTCCTTACTCCCCTCAATCAAATGGCATAACGTAACGTAAGAACCGAACCTTGAAAGAAATGATGAATGCCATGATGATAAGTTCTAGGGTAAGCCCGGACATGTGGGGGGAAGCAATCTTATCGGCTAATTATGTCTTAAACATGATACCGAATAAGAAGAAAGATCTAACTCCATATGAGTTATAGACGAGAATTAAACCACCATATAAATACTTGCGAGTGTGGGGGTGCCTAGCCAAGGTAGTGGTGACTCCACCAAAACGCCTACTAATAGGACCCAAACCGTGGATTGTGTATTTATAGGATATACCCTTCCCGGTGGTACATATCGATTTCTTGTTCATGATTCCAAGAATCCCGGAATAAACAATGGCACCATAACAGAATCAAAGGATGCACCATCGTTTGAATATAAGTTCCCATGTTTGGATAAAGGAAAACCGAGATATTGTAGACTGGTTGAGGAAAGTATTCAAAACGAGAGTACTGGAGATGAACCTCGGGAACAATCTGAGACGGAGGAGGTTGAAATCGAAAAGAGTAAACGGCAAAGGACTGAAAAATCTTTCGGCCCTGATTTCCTTACCTACATGGTAGAAGAGGAACCTCAAACGTATCAACAAGCGATGAACTCTGCTGAAGGACCTCAGTGGAGGGAGGCCATCCAATGTGAGATAGATTCTATCTTACAAAATCATACGTGGGAACTAGTGGATCTTCCTCAAGGGTGTAAACCACTAGAATATCGATGGATCTTCAAGAAGAAGATGAAACCTGATGGCACCATCGATAAGTATAAGGCAAGGTTGGTGATCAAAGGATATAAACAACGAGAAGGTTTAGATTACTTTGATACATATTCGCCAGTTACACGAATAACATCTATAAGGTTGGTGCTTGCCATTGCTGCCATTAGAAACTTGGAAGTTCACCAAATGGATGTAAAAACGGCTTTCTTGAATGAAAATCTAGAGGAAGAGATTTACATGAAACAACCTGAAGGCTTCATAGCCGTTGGGCAAGAAAAGAAAGTGTGTAAACTTGTGAAATCCTTGTATGGATTAAAACAAGCTCCTAAACAATGGCACCAAAAGCTTGATCATGTCATGCTTGATGCTGGGTTCAAAATCAATGAATGTGATAAATGTGTATATGTGAAGGACGCATCCGATGGATACGTCATTTTGTGTCTATACATAGATGATATGCTCATTGCTGGAAGTGATGACAAAATCATAATGTCCACAAAGAACATGCTAAAAGCAAGATTTGACACGAAGGACATGGGTTTTGCGGATGTGATTTTGGGAGTTAAAATCCCCCGAACCCAAAGAGGACTTGTTCTAAGTCAATCCCATTACGTGAGGAAAATTCTTGAGAAGTTTAATGCGAATGACTCTAATATAGCTAGAACACCCATTGACACAAGTCAACATCTAGCTAAGAATAGAGGTGAACCCGTTAACCAGTTGGAATACTCAAGAATTAATTGCAGCTTGATGTATCTTATGAGTTGCACTAGACCCGACTTAGCATATGTTGTTAGCAAGCTAAGTAGATACACAAGCAACCCAAGTTCAAGTCATTGGAACTGTGTGATTCGATTGCTTCGGTACCTAAGATACACTAGAGAATACAGGTTACATTATAACAGATATCCAGCAGTTGTCGAAGGACATTGTTATGCAAATTGGATATCTGACACGAATGATTCCAGAGCAACAAGTGGGTATGTATTCACACTTGGAGGTGCTGCTATATCGTGGAAATCTTCTAAACAAACGGTTATAGCTACATCCATGATGGAATCAGAATTCATCGCCCTAGATAAAGCGGACGAAGAGGCAGAATGGTTACGTCAATTTGTTGAGGATATACCAAGATGGCCTAAGCCGGCATCGGCCATCTGTATACATTGTGACAGCCGATCGACAATTGGCAGAGCTCATAGCACAATGTATAATGGTAAGAATAGACATATTAGACGTAAACATAATACGATACGACAACTAATATCTACTGGAATTATAACTGTTGACTACGTGAAGTCAAATGATAATAGTGCGGATCTGCTAACAAAAGGCCTAAGTAGAGAGTTAGTTCAGAAGTCTTCCATGGGAATGGGACCGAAGCCCTTGAAAATTTAAAGTTCATGCGAAGGAAACCTAACTCAACAGACTGGAGATCCCAAGAATTGAGTTCAATAGGAAAACCTAATTGTATGAATTAGTGCAGTCACTGTGGGGTGGGGGGAGGATAACCCTACAATTTTAAGAGGGAGATTACCACGTTCAAGGTAACCTTCCTAGTCCATTCCTAAAGTGACTAGTGTGAGGCTAAGCATATGGATTTTAATGATTCGACCGAGGTAGTCACACATGGTGAATCACCTATGTGAGAGAGAAGTGGGGTCGCTTCGAAGAGTGTTGTTGAGAACAATACTTAATAGCTCTTCCAGAACCAGCCGCATGTTCATGACCATAACGAACATAACTATGAGGACTTGACTTTGTTTGGGAGAGTCTTGTGTGAATTGTATTATCATCTACACAAACGGCAGACGACTTCAAAGACATCACTGTCTACTCAGAGCCAGTGGGCTAAGTATGCTTCATAAGAAAAGGTTCAAAGGATAACACCTACCTATTGTATGCACGATTCAACTGCTGAAATCTAATCGGAATAATGTTGTTTCGACCTCCATTCGTGTGGGTGATTGTTGGAAGTTTTAAGTGTGTGAATGAAGGAAGTGGTAAATGTTTGTCCCAAATCGGATTTGGAACAAAATAATGAATAATTTATAAGGTAGAGCCCTTACACCCATTTGAATTATTTATGACATGTGTTACCACAAGTTATACACGCGCCGGGGGGGGGGGGGTGTGCAAATTTGGGTTTCTGGACTAGAAATCCATCGAACTCGTGCGTGCCCGCTGTAACAACTCGGACTTTTCGATAATAAACAAATAGCATATTACACGACCCGTTTTCGTTTTTAATAAATTAATCAATAATATATATATTATATATTTATATATATTTTATCTTAACTTTGGATTAAATACAATTCACACCCCAAACTCTAGGTTTAACCCTCTTTGAATCCACCTTTGATCTTCAAGGGACTTTTTGCAAACCTGGTTATTAATTATGTAATATTGTATTAACCCAACACCAAAACCAAACCCGTGGCCCGTATCCGTCCCACCCGAAGACCCGTTTTGATTTCTTGCACCTTAATTTCGTAGTTTATTTAGAAATTGGTTTTATAATTGTGCTGATATTATCTTGTTTAGCCTAACCGACTCTTATATTAGGTTAATAGAATCGAATCAGATCTATAGTTCAAATTAACAAAATAACGAACTATTCTAAACCCGTTCATCAATATACAGTCTATCAATCACCAAAATTCAATTAAACATGTCCCCAGCATCGCAGACTCGTCGCAAACAATCCCCCTATGTCTGATTTCATTACGGCAGCTTGGTCATGGTATGATTGTTCGTGTTATGGCCGGCGACTGAGATCCTTATTTCTCCATCGATTCATCATATAATGTTAATTATATCCCGAAGGATTTATCCTTCTCACATCATCCTCATTTGTATTTCGTTCATTTGATCAGGTGAGTAATCACTTCCCTATTTTACTTGTTTTCAAATGTTTTGGGGACACTTGCGTACCATTTATCAAATTATTTATCTTATTATTTCTTAAACGCAAACTGTGATCTTTGTGTTGTGTATCAATTGAATGAATGCATGTTACTTGCTATTTGCTTACTTGTTTGTATGCTTATATGCTTTCGCATTCGGAGAGGTCCAACATAATCGCATTATAGTATGATCATATGACCGTCGTAGTGGCCGGAGCCCGATCGCATTGGCAATGGTTTCACCGACATCTCATTACTTGCTTAACGATTTCATTGTTTATACTCACAGATAACAGTTTTGCCTATTTTTATTTATTCATTTATATCATTATATATTTCCATTTTTGTTTGTGTCAAAACTGGTGATCTACTCACTCAACATGTGTTGTTGACAAATATATATTTTGTACGCATTTGCAGGTTATAGATTTGGATTGCTTATCGAACTGAAGCTCATGTAGAGATGACTTTAGGATAATAAACATATACAAGAATAGATGGTTTTGTGTTTGTAATCTTCTTTATATTTGTTGTATTTAAATGTTGTTTGATAATAAATAAATTAATTAGATATTGTCGCTTTATTATTTCATGATAGTACCTTGCGAGCTGTGGCAATCAGCTCACGCCCTGAAATTTCCGCCTTAGGTTGGGGTGTGACACTCGCACGTCCCGCGGACACGAATGAAACTCCGAAAACCCGAACCTGCGTGAGACAGTTTTTTGAATTCGTTTTTGAAATTCAAATTGGTTGTCTGGTCAATACCATTAATAAGGTAATCTTATTGATTTCTTTATTATGGTGTTTATGTATTGGTTGATAGATTGTTAGTTTATCGATTTTGTGTTCTTAACCGTCAGTTCTTGGTTTTGTATATAATCGAGATTAATTGGGAGGGACTTAGGGTTGGATAAACTAATTGGTTTCTGAGTGATTACCTTGCATTATATAATCCAAGTACTTGATCTTCAATTATCGCAATCATTTACATAAACACGAACTTTTTCTATTGTTCATCTTAGTTAAACATTAACCGTAACATTCATGGAAACCTGAAACCGAGGGAAGACATATTTTCTCATAGTGATTAAAACTCGTTTATTGCTTTAGTTCTTTTTGTTATTTAAATCAAACAACCGAATCATTGAATTTACTTTTCGCACTTAGTTTAATATAGTTAAATTTTATAGCTACTCAGTAACGCACTTTCCACAAACTCTTGTGTTCGACACCCACTTATCGCTATCTAATTAGTTATAATAGGTTTTTTTTTAAGTGAGTATTCGACCTCACGTCAAATTTTGGCGTCGTTGCCGGGGAGTAGTGCGCAACGTGTGTTAGCTAAAATAGTTTTTTGTTTGTTATTTTCGGGTTTACGCTGGTTGTGTTAGTGTGCAGGTACCTACAGGTGTATGCATACTAGAAGCACTAACAGGTCATCACCGCTAGTTATTGATCCCGAGATTGACAGAACACTTCCAAGAAACCGAGTTTTTCTTCGAGAAAACAAGCTTCTTGGTTCTCCAACTACATCAAACAACATGGATTCACCAGTTCCCACTTCAGGCAAACAATTCTAACCACACCTCCACCAAATCCACCTCCACCGATCACTACTAATATACCTACAGCATCAAGTGAACTCCAACCACCATCCACAACCGAACCCATAGCTGCCCAATTCACATATGCAACATCATCCACATTTCCACCTATTACCAACCTTTTTCCTCACTTTGGTGCGTCATCATCATCTCAACAATATCAACCACCACCCTTTCAACAATCACAATCAAGCTACCAATACCAACCCCAACCTTTTATGCAACGTACACAAGGTGATGGATACAGATATGGGTTTGATAGTGAATTTGAGGGGCATGAAGTGGAAAGTCACTACATGGGAGGTGATGGAGGAAAAATGGTAAATCCGGGAACTTTTGGTTATGGTCAATGGCAACAACCACCACCGGTTATTCAACAACAACCACCACCAATTCAACAAGCTCAACCACCAGTTCAACAACCGTCAGTTCTTGGTTCTTTAAGTAATCGAGATTAATCGGGAGGGATTTAGGGTTAGATAAACTAATTGGTTTTTGAGTGATCACCTTGCGTTGTAAAATCCAAGTACTTGATCTTCATTTATCGCATTCGTTTACATACACACGAACTTTACCTATTGTTCATCTTAGTTAAACATTAACCATAACATTCATGGAAATCTGAAACCGAGGGAAGGCATATTTTCGCATATTGATTAAAACTCGTTTATTGCTTTAGTTCTTTTTGTTATCAAAACCAAACAACCAAATCTTTGAATTTACCTTTTGCATTTAGTTTAATTTAGATAAATTTCATAGCTACTCAGTAACGCATTTTCCACAAACTCCCTGTGTTCGATACCCGCTTACCGCTATCTAACTAGTTGTATTCGGTTTATTTTTGAGTGAGTCTTCGAACTCACGTCAAATTTTGGCGACGTTGCCGGGGATGTGACAGGTGGTCCATGGGACAACCCTGAAGTGGTTTAAGAACAATAATAATCATGTGTTTAATGGGTTTATCTTGTTGAATTAGTTGACTATGGTTACTCATATAATTTCAGGTAGGAGAAGATAGAGGATGTAATTACGAGAACGTGGGCGAAACGGTGAAGAAAACGGACTTAGAACGAGAAAGTTATGACGAAGGTTTTCGTCATAACTTTCTCGTTCTAAGTCCGTTAAAGTTATGACGAAGGTTTTCGTCATAACTTTCTCGTTCTAAGTCCGTTTTCTTCACCGTTTCGCCCACGTTCTCGTAATTACATCCTCTATCTTCTCCTACCTGAAATTATATGAGTAACCATAGTCAACTAATTCAACAAGATAAACCCATTAAACACATGATTATTATTGTTCTTAAACCACTTCAGGGTTGTCCCATGGACCACCTGTCACATTCCCACACTTACCAGTTGCTTGCCCTCAAGCAACATCTCAACACAAAGTTTTTATTATTTTCAACTTGTAGCCACCGATCTTACCACAAATCCGGTTCGGTTAAGGTCCCAAGTCATACCCTATTCCCTCATTTTTATCGGTTGCAATAGTTCACTTGACTTTCCATTTAAACCATAGAGTTCTAAGCAAACCTAACATGCTTTCGGTTTCTACCTATACAAAACACACATTTACACATATAACTTTTTCTTGGTGATCGTCCATACATTTCGCATTTAATCAATTCTCCTCGCATACGCTTGTACAATCATCAAATCTCCACCTATGTAAATGCTTTTGACATGAATGCAAATCAAGAGGTCTTAAAACGAGTTGTAATGGGGCCAAGTGTAAGGGCATGGAAGGGAATATTGATAGTAGCTCAAACGATCCGATCCGACTTATTACAAACAAACTAAGTAAAGAATAAACTAAACAACTATAAACATCACTAACTTCTCTTTTTCTTTTTTCTTTTTTTTTCTTTTTTCTTTTTTCTTCTTTTTATTTATTTTTTTATTTTCATTCGGATCCCATCGCCCAGCTCCAAGGGTCCACCGTAAGCTACGGTGGACACCGTAGCCTAAGGTGGCCTTGGTTCACAAAATCCTACCGTACAACAGTTGCTAGCCATCGTAGCTTTTTTCAACCCCACCGTAGCTCAAACGATCCGTACATTAGGCTACGGTGGCCCCTGTAGGTGTTTTTCAATTTTTTTTTAAATCTATAAAAACCAACAATAATAAAAACTTACAAAATCCATAAATTACAAAATAAAATTACCCTACCCCCTTTGAAAAATCCGAGTTGTCCTCAACACGGTATAAAAATCACAAAGACTTCTCCACACTTAATTTGGACAACTCCAAAGCGAAGAAAGTAATTTTTAAAACCAATTTTAAATAAAAAATAATTTAACCTATACTAAAATATACAACAAACCTTGGCCTCTTAATTCGTTTCCTCATCCGGTGAGCTTAACAAGTAACTCACCCGGTCCACATCGAGCATATTGATGTCATTTCCTTCCAAATAATGTTTAAGTCTTTGACCGTTCACCATTTGTTTCGTTTGCTCTTAAACATATTCTATCTCTACATCACCAAATTGGCCCACTTTTGTGATGACATATAGGCCCATCCACTTGCTCTTTAACTTACCCGAAAATAACTTTAGCCTTGAATTATACAACCACACCTTTTGACCCACTTCAAAAGTCCGTTTTCTCAACTTTGCATCATGGACTTTCTTTAGTTTGTCTTTGTACGCGGAAGCACATTCATATGCTTCATCACGGATTTCCTCGATCTCATTCAATTTCAACTTTCTCAATTCACCCGCTTCCTTATAATCCGTGTTGACATTCTTGATCGCCCAAATCGCCTTATGTGCCAACTCCATTGGTAAATGCCACCCTTTCCCATAAACTAACCGATAAGGAGTTGTGCCAATAGGAGTTTTGTAAGCGGTCAGATACGCCCACAATGCATCATTCAACTTAGAAGACCAATCCTTTCTATCGACCCGCACCGTCTTCATCAAAATTTCTTTGATTTGGTGATTGGACACTTCAACTTGTCCACTTGTTTGTGGATGATAAGGAGTAGCAATTCGGTGATTCACATTGTACCTTTTTAAAAGCTTCCCAAAGTTGAAAATCTTGAAATGTGACCCACCATCACTTATAATAACAAGCGGGATACCAAACCGAGCAAATATGTTTGATTGAACAAATTTGCAAACTACCGAATGATCATTAGTTCTTGTAGCTATCGCTTCTACCCACTTGGACACATAATCAACCGAAACCAAGATATATAAAAATCCATTCGAGTTTGGAAACGGGCCCATAAAGTCAATTCCCCATACATCAAAAATCTCTAATACCAAAATCGGTTGCAATGGTATTTCATCCGGTTTTGAAATACTACCCAACTTTTGGCAATTCAAACAATGTCGGGCATATTCACTTTCATCTTTAAAAATGGTGGGCCAATAAAACCCACATTGGGGCACCCGGTAACCCGTCTTTTGATCGCTAAAATGACCTCCACACGCCGATGCATGTGCATGAGTCAAAACTTCCCACACCTCGGAATCGGGAATACACCTCCTTATCATTTGATCCAAACCAATCTTGAACAAATCCGGTTCATCCTAAAATATATTGCTTCACTTGGGCCATGAACCATTGTCTTCTTTTCTTCACCCAATGACTTGGAATAGACCCCGTTGCTAAATAATTCACAAAGTGGGCATACCACGGTGTAGTCGACACGGCTAACAATTGTTCATCGGGAAACCGTTCGTTTATCTCCATCGGGTCATCAGCACCCTCTAACGGAATTCGGGATAGGTGATCCGCCACGACATTTTCACACCCCTTTTTATCCCGAACATCTAAATCAAACTCTTGCAAAAGCAACACCCATCTAATTAACCGTGCTTTTGCATCCTTCTTCTCCATCAAATATCAAAACGCACTATGGTCCGAATAAACAATCACCTTACTCCCCCAAATATACGAGCGAAACTTATCCAAAGCATACACCACCGCAAGCAATTCTTTTTCGGTGGTTGTATAATTAAGTTGGGCTTCGGATAAAGTTTTACTCACATAATAAATTACCACCGGCTTTTTATCAAATCGTTGACCCAAAACCGCTCCGATAGTAGTATCACTAGCATCGCACATAATCTCAAACGGCTTTGACCAATCTGGTGGTTGTAGAATGGGAGCTTTCACCAACTGTTCCTTCAAAACATTAAACGCTTGCAAACACTCATTAGTAAAATCAAAAGGAGCATATTTTAATAATAAATTACATAAAGGTTTTGTGATAACACTAAAGCCTTTAATAAATCTTCTATAAAAACCCGCATGCCCCAAAAATGACCTTGCCCCTTTAATGTTTTTAGGTGGAGGTAAAGATGATATTACCCGAACCTTTCCCTTATCCACTTCCATTCCCCTTTCCGATATCACATGACCCAACACGATACCCTCTTGCACCATGAAGTGACCTTTCTCCCAACTTAGAACTAAATTTGTCTCAACACACCTTTTTAAAACTTTTTCTAATTCATTGAAACAATTTTCATAAGTTGTGCCAAAAATGGAAAAGTCATCCATAAATACCTCAAGTGACTCCCCGACCATATCCGAAAAAATACTCGTCATACAACGTTGGAATGTGGCCGGGGAAGGCATTCACCGAAAAGCAAAGGTGCCATACGGACAGGTGAAAGTGGTCTTGTGTTGGTCATCCGGGTGAATGGCAATTTGGTTATATCCCGAGTACCCATCCAAAAAACAGTAATACTTTTGACCCGATAATTTTTCAATAATTTGGTCAATAAAAGGTAATGGAAAATGGTCTTTAGATATAGCGGCATTTAATTTACGATAATCAATGCAAACTCGCCACCCGGTGATCGGTCGAGTGGAGATTTGTTCACCGCTTTCATCTTTAATTACCTGTATACCTGCTTTTTTCGGTACCACTTGTGTAGGACTTACCCATGCGCTATCCGATATGGGATAGATGATTCCCGCATCCAACCACTTTATTACTTCTTTTTCATAACTTCTTGGGGTTCAACCTTCTTTGAGTCTCTCGGGTTGGTTTTGCCTCCTCATTGTTGATGATTTTGTGCATAACTATAGATGGACTAATGCCTTTTAAATCGGCAATTGTCCAACCTATGGCCGCTTTATTCGTCTTCAACACCTTCAACAATTGTTGTTCTTTGGCCTCTTCCAAATTAGATGCAATAATGACCGGTAATGTGTCACTATCTCCCAAAAACGCATACTTCAAGTGGCTTGGCAAATCCTTCAATTCCAATTTCGGTGGGCTTTCCAATGATGGTTTTGTACCCGAATCAATCACAGCTGGCAAACTTTCAATTTGATGAGTCCATGGTGGTCGTCCTTCTTTAACCGCCAACACGTCTTGATTTTTCTCTTCCATCCTCAATGCACAAAGATGTACCTGTTCAGAAAAATCACAAACACATGCTTCCATAACATCGTCCTCATAATCGTGCGGTTCACACGTGTCAATAATATCTGCCATGAAACACACATCACCACATAAAACATTAGATCCGTTAGTGAACACATTTAATCTCATTTTCCGATTTCCAAAATACATATCAACTGTGCCCGATCGACAGTCAATAATAGCATGAGCGGTGTTTAAAAACAGTCGACCCAATATAACATTTTGTTGTTGGGTTGAATCAACTGATGAGTAATCTAAGACCAAAAAGTCAACCAGATAGTAACATTCTTCAACTTTTACTATCACGTCCCGCACAATTCATCGGGGGAGTTTATGAGACAAATCGGCTAATACAACCGTTGTCTCAACTCGTTTTAAAGGACCAAAATCATATTGGTCGTATAAACCCCCCGGAAGAATACTTACCCTGGCTCCAAGATCTAGTAACACCTTAGACATTTGAAAATCGCCTACTTGAATGTTAATTAAAGGCGTTCCCGGATCTTGAAGCTTAGGAGGAAGATCTCCTTTTAGAACCACACTTACCCACTCAGTTAAATCCACTCGTAGAGGCACTTTTTGTTGCCTCTTTTGAGTGCACAATTCTTTCAAAAATTTTGCATAAGCGGGTACTTGCTTAATTGCCTCAAGTAATGGTAAATTCACTTTTACTTGCTTAAAAACTTCCCACATCTCTTCTTTTTGAGGACCCCTTCTTGAAATTGTATTTTTCTTACCCGGATCAAGTAAAGCCGAAGGAAATGGAACTACCTTTGTATCTACTTCCTTATTTTCATCGTTTAAATTTGAAGTTTGACCCGGATTTTTTAACGGTTTTTCAAAAGTGACATGTTTATTGGGTTTATTAATTTCAATTTCATTACCCGTAATATCCTCAACTTCCCCATCAACCACACCCGGTGATAAATCTTTTTTGTATTCTTTACCACTTCTTAAAACACTAACGTGGTTAATAGGAACATTACGAGAAGAGTTATGAGAAGGATTTACCTTTGTATCACTTGGCAATTGACCTTTATTCTTCTTCAACGAATGCGATAAATCACAAAGACTTCCCCACACTTGATTTGGACAACTCCAAAGCGAAGAAAGTAATCTATAAAAACCAACAATAATAAAAACTTACAAAATCCAAAAATTACAAAATAAAATTACCCTACCCCCTTTGAAAAATTCGAGTTGTCCTCAACACGGTATAAAAATCACAAAGACATCCCCCCACTTGGGATACATTGTCCCCAATGTACGTGTTTAAGAAAATAAAAACAAAGAAAGTCAAGTGAACTAGTGCAACCGATAAAAATGAGGGAATAGGGAATGACTTGGGACCTTAACCGAACCGGATTTGTGGTAAGATCGGTGGCTACAACTTGAAAATAATAAAAACTTTGTGTTGAGTTGTTTCTTGAGGGCAAGCAACTGGTAAGTGTGGGATTGTGACAGGTGGTCCATGGGACAACCCTGAAGTGGTTTAAGAACAATAATAATCATGTGTTTAATGGGTTTATCTTGTTGAATTATTTGACTATGGTTACTCATATAATTTCAGGTAGGAGAAGATAGAGGATGTAATTACGAGAACGTGGGCGAAAACGGTGAAGAAAACGGACTTAGAACGAGAAAGTTATGAATAAAACAAGAAGTTTGTAGCTTACGGTGAAGCCACCGTAAGCTACGGTGGGATCTGAAGAAAATGACACCGTATGGCAGTTTAAAGCAACCGTAGGCTTTTTGGAAGCCATCGTAAGCTACGGTGGCCACCGTAGCTTACGGTGGGCGTGACGCTATAATCGTAAATGCCCTTATTTACTTGTATTTTGGACGGCTTTTGGTATGATTTTCATATCTTTTCATCTAAGGACGATCCTAGGGCGATTTTGAGAGCTTCTTGATCAATTGTGAGTGTGGTAATCATTAAACACTTTTTTTCAATTTGTATGACAATCATAATCGAAGGGATGACAAACCGAATCATGCTCAGCTAAATTCCTTTGTGTTTTCCCTCGGATTGTAAGGTTTGTTATGTTTGTTTGGTTGAATGTTTAGACAATTTCTGAGATAATATTTGATCTTATTGATTTCTTTATATGGTGTTTATGTATTGGTTGATAGATTGTTAGTTTATCGATTTTGTGTTCTTAACCGTCAGTTCTTGGTTTTGTATATAATCGAGATTAATCGGGAGAGATTTAGGGTTGGATAAACTAATTGGTTTTTGAGTGATTACCTTGCATTATATAATCCAAGTACTTGATCTTCAATTATCGCAATCGTTTACGTAAACACGAACTTTATCTATTGTTCATCTCAGTTAAACATTAACCATAACATTCATGGAAACCTGAAACCGAGGGAAGACATATTTTCTCATAGTGATTAAAACTCGTTTATTGCTTTAGTTATTTTTGTTATTCAAATCAAACAACCGAATCATTGAATTTACTTTTCGCACTTAGTTTAATATAGTTAAATTTTATAGCTACTCACTAACGCAATTTCCACAAACTCGACACCCGCTTATCGCTATCTAATTAGTTATAATCGGTTTATTTTTGAGTGAGTCTTCGACCTCACGTCAAGCACCGATTCTGTTTTGAACTGGAGTACCCTGGGAACAGACCACGAATTTGTTTAAGGGAATTGTGTTAAAAACAAGCCCGGTTTACTGTGTTGATTGTTTCTTTATTTATGCTTATTATTAATACAAGATTTCCAACACAAACTACATTGATTATAGACACTAAGTTAATAAAAAACTTATTTATAGGAATAATTTCCTTTGAAGCAGCAACCAAGGCAAGTTGTAATCTGTGAGCAAAGAAATGAACATAATATGCATAAGGACAATCCTTAATAACAAGTGCATGTAATCCATTCCATTCCCCTCTCATATTGCAAGCACCATCATATCCTTGGCCACGAATTTTGCTAACATCGAACTCATAGCGCAAAAGTTGTCTCAACAAATTACTTTTCGGAGTTAATGAAAAGGTATCCGTAACATGAACCAAATCCAAAAACCTTTCTCGTATAATCCCTTCTACATCAACAAATCTCAAAACTATGGTCATTTTCTCTTTTTTAGACTCGTCCCGTGACTCATCATCCATAACACAAAACTATGAATCCCCAACTTCACTACGAATGTGCTTTCGAACGTTATTAGCAATAATTCCAAGAATTTCTTTTTGAATTTTTCCAGAAGTATACTTTGAATTGTAAGGAGCATTATCTAAAATAAATTTTACAACTTCATCATTATAAGAGGCTAGAAGTTTTAAGAGTTCAAGAAAATTACCTTGATTTTTGGAATTAAAAGTTTCATCATGTCATTAAAAACCACAAGCTTGGAATGTCAACTAACGAATTGTATCAACTGAAGATTTTAATTGTATACGGTTCTTCAATAATTCCTCTTCACTTTGTTTATCTATGATATTATCAATGTGTGTTGCTTGGTTTAAAAAGTTTTCATTGAATTTCACATCCCTTCTATGTTGTGAACAATCAATATGCTTCAAGAATGCACACTTTTTCCCATCATTAAGGTTGTGTTTGTTTTTGCTTATAAGGTCTGCAAGGAGCATTATCTAAAATAAATTTTACAACTTCATCATTATAAGAGGCTAGAAGTTTTAAGAGTTCAAGAAAATTACCTTGATTTTTGGAATTAAAAGTTTCATCATGTCATTAAAAACCACAAGCTTGGAATGTCAACTAACGAATTGTATCAACTGAAGATTTTAATTGTATACGGTTCTTCAATAATTCCTCTTCACTTTGTTTATCTATGATATTATCAATGTGTGTTGCTTGGTTTAAAAAGTTTTCATTGAATTTCACATCCCTTCTATGTTGTGAACAATCAATATGCTTCAAGAATGCACACTTTTTCCCATCATTAAGGTTGTGTTTGTTTTTGCTTATAAGGTCTGCAAGGAGCCTATGTCTGCGGGCGCGTAGACATACGCTCTTGAAGACGGTTTGTTTATTTTTTTTAAAGATCTGAAAAATGATTTTATGCTCTTGAAAAATAAGCTATTGTTCAACTGCTTCCACATCTTCACACCCACCTTATGTCCTACTTCACAGTTCATACCCCTTGTACAAATCACTACATCCTTAATTGCATACCCATTTCCAAATTCATCTTCGATACGATTTTACCTTTCACTTCCCGCTGGAATAACCATTTTCTCTCGGGCACCGGCGACTTTTGGAAAGTCCGGCATCCATATCAGTATGTGTCTCAGTCTTAACCTTGTTGGAAACTCGTACAAGCGGCGAATCGAGGCTACACTTCATATGGCCGATGGAGTTAGCCAGTCCGTCGTCTAAAGAAGCTCCAACGACTCCCTCACATCTTCAGCAAAGTCCTTTAGCTACCGTTCTACTCCTAAACCATCGTTTCGTTTCAAGAAACGTCTGATTCGTTGAAGTTTGTGGTTGAAACTGATGATAATATTGGCGGTGAGATTGCTGCACGTGCTATTAAGATATGTCCCGGTGTGATTAAAGTTGTGGTGAGAGTGGATGATGGAGTAGCTGGTTCGTGTTTGGTGGATTTGTGGCGGGTTAGGTTACCGGAGTGTACGGTTCCGAAGATGGCTAAGGCGGTTGTTCATGGTAGAGAGGTGGTGGTTACTGTGCCTAAGGATGTTGGGTTTGTTTTGGTATAGTTTAGTTTAATTGAATGGTGTTTTGGTTTAATAGGTATGGTAATCGATGAATGTGTTACATAAGTTTTAGATTTTGATGATGTGAAGTGGTTTCGGATCTTCGATTGGTTGGTTTAATGGATATGATAGTTTGAAATGAATGTAAATTTGATAACAGTGTTCATCTTTGTTGATTAAATATAGTTTGTTTGATCTAAAAATATGGATAAGAGAATTGGAAGTTTGAGATGAACAAGTGCTTGAAATTAGAATGGTATATTTAAGGTATTATTCCTCCATTTCAGATTTGAGTTGCTTCGTTTTGGAGGTTGTAAAAACCGATTAATCTCGATGAATTTAAGGTGTTGTTTGTTTGTCGAGACATGAAATCAGACATAAAACAAATCATATTAAATATTCAGATTGCGGTACAAGGATCAATTTATGCAGACGATATCACATAGTTTATAAAATAAACAGTATTATATTTTCAGATTACAGACCTTCAGACCACATCTTCAGTTACAGAAGACAATTTTTGTCTTCAAAAACAAACATCACCTAACTCTTTTCCAATTGTCAAATCCTTTAACATAAATGCATCATGACAATTGCCCACATTTGGTGTATCATTAAATATATAACAAAGAAAGCAATAAGCAGAATGTGTTGTTGGAGAATACTCTAACCAATTAGGGAAAACAGCGAACCAAGAATATTGAAATCTACGAGGATGCTTCTTTGAACCTTTGGCACGATACTCATTGAGATGTATTTGGAAAGGCCCTAAAGACAAATAAGCTCGTCTTATTTGATCCCTTAAATTAACCGGATAATTCCACATTGTTATTCGTTTAGCGGGATCTCTTTCTAGAAGGTTAAGATCCACTTCATTGATATTTGCTTGTGGTTTTGGAGCTTCAAATTTATCACGTTCTTGCTGATTTTCATTCTTTTCGGGCTCACTCGTTGAAGCTTTGTGACGTTTACTCTCTTCATTAGCTTTAATCGTTTTCAACCTTTCTTTTGAAAAAAGAATCAATTGTTTCATCTTTCCCATATTTTTTTATATATACAAGAAGAAAAAACTAAACATTCAAATCAATAAACCCTAATTTAATTTGTCAATTGGTTCAGTAATCAAACATAAAAATATATAATTATATAAATAATCTAAACTGAAAATTTCACAACATCAAACATAAACCAATCGAAATAATAGATGAATGGTTAGGTACACACCTTTTAGTAGAGAAAAAAAAAATGACTAGTACTGGTAATGAATTGATTATTCTCTATTTGGCCAACCGCCTCCTGTTTTTCTATAATTCTAATCGACCATAGGTTTTTAGTTTTAATATTTCAGCAAGAAAACAAGAAGCGCTATGGCAGCTTCCCTAGTCCTCCACTATATTAAGGTTTTCAATAATGTGTTGGGCTTTTAAATATGGTCTTTGGTTTGGAGGGTCAAATGGATAAACATGGATATACTTATAATATGTATGGGTTAGTATAATATGTTCTAGGCCCAAAATCAGGGGGGGCACAGCCCCTCCCTGCCCTCTATATGGTCCACCTTTGCATGCTAGATGCGGGTTCGAGACAAACCTGCAAGATATTTGCTTATTTTTTATAACGTGTCCCAACATAAAGGTTTTACTTTTTCTAGTAAAACACCACAATGTAGAAAGGTTTTGTTTTTTTTTTTTATCATATAAAGTTTCGAAGAAGTTTTGTCACGTTATAGCGTGCCTGTCTTACCCACGTTTACTTTGATATAAATTATTGAGTTAAGTGCCATTTTAGTACATGTGGTTTGTTCAATTACACCCCCTAGAATACCCACTACTGGAACCCCCCCCCCCCCCACCACCACCACCACTATATCTCCGGTTAAAGCAACAACCACCACCGCTAGTGTAACACCATGGCTAAAGCGGAATACGCCCGAGTGTGACGTACAGATTGCTCAAAACACATGTGACACTATTAAGTGACAATAATATCATTAATTAATTTAAACATCATGTACACAAGTTTGTAACAACAAATACAAGGAAAAATACAAGAACAATTAACAAATTGTCCATTTATTATTATAACCTAAGTTCTAGTGTCCTCATCACGGCAGCATTCTCTAAATAAGGTACCTGTAGCATATATATAAAATAATGTCAACTAAATGAATAGTTGGTGAGTTTACACAAGTTTTGACATAAGTACATAAAAATCTACAATTCCATGAAAAAGTGTAAATGAGCAAATAAAGTCTTTTCTAGTTGGGATTGTGCACCAATGTACTCGGATAATAGCGCAAGTAAGTGCCTTTTCCGATTGGTAACAACCAATGTACTCGGATCGGGGGACCCTATTCCACTCATAACATCGAGGTCCTGAGTGCATAGGGGCGTTTTTTGTGGGTCGCGCCTCACTGCAGGCACTGAATGAATGAAATGAGTGGAGATCTTCCTTCCCCCTTGCTAATTAAAAAGAACTTCGTTGCCACTAGTGGCGAAGAATCATTTTTAAAATAATAATAAATAAAGAACTCGGAGCCTAGAGAGAAGTAAGTCTACAAGAAGCTGGCAGAGCTTTAGCCGACAGCTGATGGCGTATGATCATACTTAATGAGGAAACCATGAGCAAGTAATCTTTGAGCAAGTAAACAAATACACACACAAGTCCATGTAATGAATTGTGGTTTGTAAATAATAAATAAACGAAATTGTAATGTTGATAGGATATATATGCTACCCCCAAAATATGTAAAAGCGTTAAAAGGGGGTGTGAGAAACTCACCTTGATGTTGAAGACAAACTTGAAATAAAACCGAAAGTACGTAAATGAAATCGAATCAATTGAACGTCACGAACTAGAATTAAAAGCATAAAAATTAATATTAACTGACGACTTATAAAATGTAGATATTCATACAAGCACTATAAGTATTTTCTAGGTGATTCCTAGAATCCTTAGTATCCAAACAATCCCACGGATTATTAAAAGTTTGACCAAAGTTTGACTTTCGTTGACTTTTGACCAAAAGGTCCATGTTGTTGACCGTTGACTAAAAATATTGACCGTTGACCAAAATATTGACCGTTGACTGACGACCCGTTGGTGGCTTTTAACCAATTATCTAGAATTAAAATAATCATAAGATATTCATACTCGTAACCTAACAGTCGATCATGTAATTTGCAGTTAATTTATTTTGCATGCAACCCTATGACTATGTCACACTTTTACCAATTTAATTTCTCATAAGTAAGACCAAGCAATTAGTCAAATAATTTCAAGTTGACCAATAAAGTCAAATTCCAATATAACACAACAATCTTTCTACAAACTACAACTATTTTTACCAAACAACATGATGGATAAATTTGGGCAAGTTTTTAAGTCACCAAAACCTATTTTTCTAACCAGTCAAAACATGCAAATAATTTACCAAATAATTCCCACAGATACCTTAAAGTATTAGGAACAACATAAAATTTTCTTGTAATATTTCAACACTCACAAACATCATGAAAATTCATACACTACAGCAACATATTTTCAGCTACCTTATCAGCACAATAGAATATAAATATTTGCGAAAAATACCATATATGTCCAATTGATGAAATTCCAATTTTATTATATTCCTAATTCAATTTATAACATTTAAGAAATGGAATAACACCCATATCTATTTTCAATCTCAAGTTATACAATTTACAACACAGCTCAGAAAATTTCTCTTTCAATCAGGATTGCAACCTGATTTTGTAAATTAATAAAAACTAGTCAAACAAAGTCCAAAAATTATGATTCTTGACTTTTTGAAAACTAGATTCAAAGTACTTAATCATAGTATCACAAATCAATCATAAATACCAACTTATTATCAATTTATACAATCTATAATCTAAATCACAGAATCTGTCAACAAGAAGATTCAAACCAAAAGTCACAAAAATCATGATTCTTATATCCTTATGATCTTTAATCATCAAGGAACCATTTTCTATAACCAAATCTCATGTATTTCATTATTTTACTGATTTATAAAATAATATTTATGTATAAAAGGTTTCCATATTTTCTTTTATGACAAAACACACAATTTCTTTTAAAACCATCAACTTTATCATCTTTTTATTTCTTATGATTACATGTGTTTGGATACTCAATCCCACAATCCCAAATCAAAGAAACATAAACAAAATATATATTAACCATGCTTACTTACTTGTTTGATCAATTCTATATCACTAATTGTTCCAAGAATCACCCAACTAGATTTTGATATTTTGAGAGTGTCTTAGAAAAATAAAATGTATGTGTGTGTGATATGATATGGATGGCCAAAAGGAAGAAAAAGAAAAGTTATAACCTTAATTCTTATTTACTCATCATTAACTCAATCATTAAGATATAATTAATTTTATTAAACTTTAGTTTTATTACATGTGACATGTTACATTTTATTATAAACATTTTCTAGTAACCATATGTTGTGTACTAGTCTTTTTGTTACTTGTCATGTAATATATCATAGGTTATGTTATTTTAATTATTCACTTCTCCTACAACATATAAGTACACAACAACTAATCATGTAGCATGTAACACAATTTCACCCACCACATATAATACATGTAACATATCATGTGTGACAAATTAATTATAACTTATCATATATTATAACATGTGTAACAAGTTTATTATTCTAGTTACCAATAACTAGTTACTCTAACTTAGGTCACCAACGACACCACTGACTCAATGTTTGCATACATGACACTATACGCATGGGAGTTCATTAACTTAGTTAACAGAACTAACTGGGTTTAATGACACGGTCAACAAGATTTAACTGAAAATGCCGGGTATCACATCGGGGATTAGAAATGTTGAATGTATATTTTATTATGGAGTTGGATATTATAATATGTTTTATACATATATTTATAAATAAAAACCAAAAATTTAAAACGGGTTGGATTTTCAGGTTTGAAAAGTAACGAACGTTACAGGACTTACAACTTTTGGAAATTTCTTCCCGAAATTAAAGTAAAAATAAAATTTTAAAAGAGAAAAACTAATATACGAAGTTGTTAAAAATTTTAACAATTTATACATACATAATCAAAATAAGATAACGCCGATCTTTGAATGACCCGAAAGAACGCCACAAATAGACAATATGACAAGGATACTTATATATAGGATGTACCAGCGGCGTATCCACCGTGACCTTATCATATTGTATTTGTCCCATTTCCCAAGATCATTCCAAGCTCCGAGTTATTTCACACAACTAGACTTGTTATATTTTCCATGCGAGGACTTTGATAATTACGTGTCGACCCATAATTACCTCTATCGTCGGATGGTCCATATAATGTGCCCATATTGTGTGGTTTTAATACATAGACCTTAGATATATAAATAAAATTCTCTTATATAACGTTAGAAATAAAAAAATAATGAATTAAAAGGGTAAAATATTACAAAACACATATTATACCATTCAGGCCAAGGATAACGCAAAAACACTAAGTCAAATAAATGAAATCATCGTAGTCTGAACCAAGTAAACGATGTTGAAAACAAAATAAAAGAGGTATTGAAATTAAAGAATGAAAACATTTGAATATGAACATCGTAACATGTAATTGAAATAATGGGGTTGATAATAATGTGGTAAGTAAACGTAGCATTTAACCAACGAAATATGAACATGTAATTTGTTAACGCATTGGGTTCGAGAATAGTTTAAATGAACGAAAGTTTTAAGTATCAATCATGATGTTTAAAAAAATGAAAATCTCCAATAAAACATTGACGTGACCAATGGCAGCGTTGAGATGAATAAACAATTATATCTTACAAACATGTAAATTGATATAACTTGAAATGAAATGGATAAACGAAAATTTTAATATTAACATATTGAAATCGATTAAGTTTGTGAAAAGAAAATTTTTCAATAGTAACTTTGTGCTTATCAAGTATATAATTAAAACTTCGAAATTAAAATAAAGTAATTGTCTTAAATTGATGAAATCAAGAAGAATAAAATGGTTCAAATAAAACATTGAGTGGAAGAGAAGTACAAGAATAAACAAAGTAATTTGTGTTAAAATATAACATCAAATAAACTCGGCATGTACATGGGACACAATCCCGGTTCTAAGTAAACGAATTCGTTTGGAGAGAACCGGTCACCGATTGTAAAATGTAGAAATAAAATGAAAATACGGTTTCTATTAGGTAACTATGTACACATACATGTTCATAGTCCCAATTTCCCCTTAACGGTTACGTTGATGGGAAATTGGTCATAGATTACAGAATTCGAAATAACAAACGTAAACCGATTTAATAAAGCGAATAATAATGTACGAATTTACGTTTCGTAAAATACAAACGAATGTGGACCAAAGATCAATGAACAATCAAAATAAACTTCGTAAACAATATTCTAAAGACGTGGATGTAAAATCACTTTAGGTATGTCTGAGAGAAAAAAAATACGTGAAGGAGAAGTTAAAGAAACGAAAATGTTGTTTTTGACGTTTGTCTTCTCGAGTGTTGTTTTGTGGTATGAAAGTTGACGTGGGAGGTGGTGCCATGATTTCTGTTGGTGCATGATGCCAGTAGTTCAATATCTCGTGTTTATGTGTGTCTGTAATCGTTTAAATTTTTTATTTTGTGTTGAACGTGTTATTATATGTTCGCCCTTGTTTTAGGCGAACTTGATGTCAGCGAAGTTAAGACAACTTCGCCTAGTATGTTAGGCGAAGTTGTCGAGTGTTATAAACCCATAACTTCGGCTGTTTTGGGTAGTTTTAAAACGATAGTTTTTGTGATCCTTTGAATCACGTGTTTGTTCTTGCAATATATCAAGTATCATCTTATATTCTTGTGTGTTTACTCATATTCAACGTATTAATCGTCTCGACACTCGTATCGTGTACGTGGGGATTCCGCACCCTCGTGTTACGCGATACTCCTGTGTAGATCCGGCTGGGAACCTACAATTGGTATCAGAGCATTTTGCTCGTGATTGTGTGGTTCGGGATTATCACACGGGTGTCAAAATCGTTCCGTTAGACCATTCGTGGAACGAGTTTACGTTGAAATACCACGTTTTTGTCAATTGCTCCTCATCACTCATCAATTACGCCTCAAGTCAATCTCGCGTCCCTCGAAATCGACCTAACTAAACCTGCAAAACTCCATTGTTCTTCAGGCGAAGTTGCCGTCACCCATACTAGGGTTTCAGCGAACATATAGGGTTTTTGCGAAGTTGTGACTAGCGAAGTTATATAATTAGCGAAGTTGTGTAGTCAGCGAATTTGTGTAGCAGGCGAAGTTGTTGAGTAGAGAAGTTTAGTTCTGCGAAGTTAAGTACCAGCGAAGTTGTATTAACTTCGCTATTAGCCGTTCACAGAATCTTGTTTTTGATTTTTGAATCACATTTCTTTCAACTATGACTTCGATAAACATCACAGAACTGGTAAAGATGGAGGTTGAGGCTTGTTCTGCAACTAAAGCTCCAAAACTACTGAAAGGAACTAATTTCGTTGCATGGAAAGATCGGTTTGAACAGTATGTGAAGTATCAGGACGCAAAGATGTGGGTTTGCATTAAAGATGGGTACATTCCACCAACATCCATGTTTGAAGGTCGTGAACAGATTAAGAAGTACAGTAAGATGGAAGATGATGAAAAGAAAATGTATGAGGCAGAAAGTAAAGCATATGCATCTATAACAATGGCACTTCCACAAGAGATTCTTCATACTTTCAAAAAATACAAAACTGCTAGAGAGCTATGGGAAGCACTTGAGAATCGATATGAAGGAAATGTTGGGATACGTACCTCTAAGACAAAGTTGCTAAAAACTCAGTTCTTTGTATTCAAGTATCTGAAAAATGAATCACTTGATGACATTATCACACGATATTATCATCTTATGAGAATTACATCAAAGGAAAAATAGTCGACCCTGCTACTTTGGATGAAGACTATGATCAGATCGACGCTGATGATCTGGAAGAAATGGAACTGCAGTGGTAGATGGCGATGATAGTAAGAAGGGTAAAGAGATTTATGAAGAAAACTGGTAGAAAGTTCATAGGAGAAAGACCAGGGTTTGATAAGTCAAAGGTTCGTTGTTATAACTGTCAACAAAATGGTCACTTTGCTAAGGAGTGTACAAATGAGAGGGTCGAACGAAGCCAAAAAAGGACTGCTCAACAGAATGGGGGTGGAAGTGAAAATAAGGCTATGGTATCTCAACAAAACGGTGGATACAACTGGAATATACAAGTTGAGGAGGTGTTCGAACAGGAAAATCTGGTGAATATCGAAACTGGAGGAAGTGACAAAGAGATGGGGGGAAGATCAAGCATGCATGGCAGAAGTGAACGATTAACTCTCAGAGGTATGTTCTGAATCTCATTGTGAACAATGTGAAAAACTGTCTGATCAATTGAAAGCATTAACTTATCATTTTGTTAGTTTGGACACTCAATTTAAAATTCTAAAAGAAGAACGTCACTATTCTAAAACTAAAGAAAACAGTTACTCGGTAAAAATAAAAGCTAGTGAAAAGGATATCAGAATTCTTAAAGACACTCTAGCTGAAAAAATACAAGTAATTGATCTTAGTTATGAAGTGTTAGAAGAAAAGACCAAACTAATTGCTGAAAAAGATAAACAGATAGCTGATTACCAGGTAAAAGTGGTGGAACTGAACAGAAAAATTGAACAATTTAGAAATTCTTCTGTAACGTTAGATCACATCATAAGTGTTCAACGTTCCCTGGTTAACAAAGGAGGAATTGGATTCTCTGAAGTTCCACCACCATACAACAATAACTATACTTATAATCCTAGTAATCAGCAATATGCGAATGTTGAAATTAGTCAGACAATTCCAATAGACGTTTATGTTAAAGAAACTGAAGTTAATGAGAGTGAAACAAATAAGACAAGTTCTAATGTCACAAGTTCTGTCTCTAGTTCTGTCTCGTCAAATTCGGACAAGTTGTCCGAATCGGGTGAGATAAAAGAAGAGGTTGTGTTACTAAAACGAGGGGAGGACTTTAAGTTTGATGAAAAGAAATCTTCCCTAAATCTGTTCGTCCCACCATATGTGAGACAAACAGATAGTAATGCAACCTCGACATCTGCAACAACTTTTGAGCCGAAAGTTCAAAACAACCGGAATAGTTCGAACATAAGTTGTTTTAGATGCAACAGGATAGGACACCTTGTCGCTGATTGTCCTCTGAAACAGAGAAAATCTAGAAATATGAGGTCTACTAAAACTGAGAATAAAACGAATACTGATTATGATGCTGGTTAGAATGTGAACACACCAAATTTCAATCATTGGACTAATCCAAGATTTCAAAGAAATCAGTCTCGTTTTTTCCCAGTGAATTACCAAACCAACAATTATAATTCCATTAATTCACGAAATTTTGGATGGCGTCATAGCCAGTCATCTACGAATTATCCTTTCAGAACTTATAGAAACTCTCCTCAAACTGACTTTGGGCAACCAAGGTACTGGATGTCGGATAACAGGTTTAATCAACCCAAGACCAGAAGGTCTTGGGTCCCTGGTCTTGGGTCCCCAGATTTTAATCTATTTCTTTAATTGTGCAGGAACAGTCAAACAAGGCTGTAAACAATATGTGGGTTGTTGACAGTGGTTGTTCCCGGCACATGGCTGGTAACAAGAAATTGTTACGTGACTGGAAGTCTGTTCAAGGAGGAAGGGTTAGTTTTGCAGGAGAAAGTGGAGGAAGAATTAGTGGTATTGGGACTGTGACAAATGGAAGAATAAAATTGGAAAGAGTGAATTTTGTGGAAGAGTTGAAGCATAACTTGTTGAGTGTCTCTCAGATTTGTGACAAAGAATACACAGTTCATTTTACTAAAGATGAGGCACTCGTACTTTATCCTAGTTTCAAGATTCTTGAAACCTGGATCGTTATGAAGGCTCCAAGAGAAACGAACACGTATGTAATGGATATGAGATCAACTGAGATGGCAAATGAAGAATCATGTCTTCTGTCAAAAGCAATAGAGTCTGAGTCAAAGTTGTGGCACCGAAGAATGGGTCATATACATCTTCGTAAGATGAACTACATAGTCAAGAATGGGTTGGTACTAGGGGTTCCTTTGAAGAACTTCAATTTTGAAGACCAATGTGTATCATGCAAGAAAGGAAAACAGCACAAGAAGCCTCATCACTCCAAGAAGGTTAACTCAATTGTCAGCACCTTGGACCTACTTCACATGGATCTCTTTGGTCCGGTGAATGTAAAGAGTCTAGGAGGAACTTCATACTGTTTGGTGGTAACCGATGATTACTCACGATACTCTTGGGTCTATTTTCTGAAGGCAAAAGATGAGACAGTTCAGTTAGTAATTAACTTGATTACCAAGGTGGAAAATATTGTTGGGAGGAAAGTTAAGTACATCAGGAGTGATAATGGTACAGAGTTCAAGAACTATCAGATGGAGATGTTTTGCTTACAGAAAGGGATAGAGCATCAGTACAGCGCCCAATATACTCCGCAACAAAATGGAGTAGCTGAAAGGAAGAATAGAACTCTAATCGAAGGCGCCAGAACCATGTTGATGCTAAACTTCCCGTGGTGTTCTGGGCTGAGGTTGTTGCTACAGCCTGTTATATCCTTAATCGTGTTTTAACTGTTAAAAGATTAAATAAAACATGTTATGAACTTATGCATGGTAGATAGCCAAATTTGAAGGGTCTTGAACCATTTGTTGGAATTACGTATGCCCGAGACACATATTTATATTAATGTGGCTAACTGCGTTTGATCCAAGTCGGGTCATACCCAATAACAAGCTAGACAACACCAAATGTATTCTTTTAATGATTTGATCATTTAAACGAATACCGAACACTACGTGTTTAGAAAATTGGTTTTCTAAACAAACACACTTGAGGATTTAAATAAATTATCTGGATAATTTGTTTATATAAATTAATTATTTAATTGGTTAAATAATTACATAAATGTATGTGCATTTTATAAAAATGAGTTTTATAAAATAAGAGATGGAGATATTTAAATGTTAAAACAAAAAAAAAAAAAAAAAAAAAAAAAAAAAAAAAAAAAATAACAAAACCGGCCACCCCATGTGGGTGGATGGTTTGTCCATTTATTATTTTGTCCTTTTGTGTTGACATCTCCTTTATACATCTCCAATCACAACACATGCAAAGCATCACTCCTCTCTCCTTTTTGAATTCAAGTTTTGAATCAAAAACTCTCTCCTTCCCTCTCCTAAAACTCACGGCCAACCTTGGCATTTTGGGAGAGCTTGGTGAGCTTGTTTTGGTGTTCAAGAATCCTAGCAAATAACTTGGTGTTGTTGCAAAAGGCTTGGGGTATCACTCTCTTGAGGTTTTCTTCTTTGGAGGCTTGCCTTTCATTCATCATCCCCTTCAACAACCTACATCTTCCTATAAGGTATAAGGAGGTACATTTACATTTTGTGAGCATATTGTTCTTGTAATATTGATCCTTGTTCATTGGGTTTTAGTTTTAACATAATGGTATGTTCTTTAACAAGTATTAAGATATAAGCTTCCGTTGCGTTTTCTAGTTAAATATGGTTAACTTGACTTTGATAAACTTGTTCAAAACCCAACAATGGCATCAAGAGCCGGTTACAAGGACTTATGCTCCTTGCATGTTCATAGATTTCGGTTTTTTCATGGGTGAAAAGGGGTCCGAAATTTTGGTGGATTTTACCCCTCATGGTTTTGTAAGATCTTGACATGCATGCAAAGATCTTAGGAAACCATTACTAACATTTGGATGTTGAAAATATCAAAATTGCAAAATTTTGGGGGGGGGGGGGGGTTGAGCCGTAGCCTCCTTTGGGGGGGGGGGGCTGCCTTTTTTTGATGTATTTAGGCATTGGTTGCTTAGGTTGCATGCTTAGAACATTTGGTATGTTTGGATGTGTCATAACCGAAACCGAGACCTTGGATGTGTTGATTGTTGTTATGTGTATGTTGGTTATATTTATTATTCAATATGGTTGTAATAATTCATATTTTAGGCTTGTGTAATTTATTTATTCATAAGTTGGTATGTAATAAATAGATTAGTTGCATTTTCTTTGTTTTAGAAAAATATGTATTAGGATACATTTTGTAAAAATTGAAGATGCAAGAATTGGTGGATTTGGGCCTTGGACCAAATTTTGGGCTTGTTGGGCCTCACCGGCCCATCATGGGATTCAAGCCCATTAAGCCCATAAATTTCACTCTTGGGCCCAAGAAGACTTTTGGAAGTTTGGAGCCCATTTACAAGCCCAACAAGAACACAAACAACTTGGAAAGGATACTTGAAGCATTTGGATGCAAGGTCAAGTGGGAGTCAACATTCCATCCTTGTGTCATGTTTTGTCCCTTAGGTGAGACTTATGACCTATACTTGTTTCGGCTAACAAGTATGGTCAAACTTAGCGGTTCTCGGTTATGACTATATTTTGCATGTATGCTTGGTTGTTTGTTTTACTTTATGTAATGTGTGGTTGATAGATATTAGGATATCCAAACCGTCACATAGGAACGACAACTAGCATAAAACGGGTTCTAATATATATTTGGTAATATCGCGTCAATTAGTTAATAAAATGGGTTTATTAAAACTAAGCGATTACTCACATATAATAAAATTGGTTTTATTATAACTAGAACCTTGAAAATTGGTTTTCAAAATCGCCATATTACTAAATGCATGTTAGGATATGGCATAATGTTTTTCAAACTAGAATATTGGAAAACTTAAAAATCCCTTTTTCATAATTACCAAGGAAACAAGTCTAACACCATCCTTTTGTAAGACACTTAACGTATTAGGAAACTTTAAATGGGATAAAGGTCACCTAACCATTTTAGAGCAAACTAATATACTTAAGGTAATATTAACATAATTGTGGGATAAAGGTCACCTAACCACTTGTATGTTAATCTTACATGTTTATACAAGTAGGACGACTTGAATTGGAAACCATGTGATAAAGGTCACCTAAGCATGGGGTCCAATGGTGTTGATGGGATAAACATGCCAACACGAAATAAGGATTTCGAATGGTCCCATACCTCTAGAAGTTGCAAAGGGTTGCAATTGTCAAGGTTGACTACCTTGTTAAATCAAATAACGGGATAAAGGTCACCTAACCAAAATTTGATTTATCGTTGGATTCTAGAATTTAATTATTATTTTAAAATTTGGAATAAAAGGGTATTAATAATTAAATTGTTTATAATACTAAAATAAAACTTTGTTAAATTTTGTAGATGGCCGCTAACAATGCAAACACCTCTACCCATAACACCCGTAACCTATCCTTAAGAACCATCCTTGAAAAGGATCGTCTAAACCATAATAACTTTATGGATTGGTATCGCAACTTGAGAATAGTTCTCAAGCAAGAAGAGATATCATATGTCTTAGACGATCCCATTCCCGACGAGCCTAACGTGGAAGATGAAGAGGCTTATTACGATTGGGTCAAGTACACCAAAGATTCGGTACAAGCCTCTTGCCTCATGTTAGCAACTATGATTCCCGAAATCCAAAAGGATTTCGAGCATCATGGGGCATACGACATGATAACTCAATTGAAGGAAATGTTCCTTCAACAAGCTAGAGCGGAACGTTTCGAAACGGTTCGAGCGTTTCATGCATGTCGTATGGAGGAAACCCAAAGCGTCTCATCTTATGTCCTAAAGATGAAAAGCTACATTGAAAAGCTTCGTAGGTTGAATTGTCCCGTCTCTAATGAGTTGGCTACGGATTTGATCCTCAACTCTTTGACCAAAAGGTTTGAAACCTTTGTCATGAACTATAACATGAACGGGTGGGACAAAAGCATTGGTGAGCTTCACGCAATGCTAAGAACGGCCGAAGCGGGAATGGGTAAAAGGGTTTTACCCGTTCTAACAATCAATGAAGGCAAAAGGGGACATAACTCCAACCCCAAAGCAAATGTTGCTAAGGGCAAGGGCCACGTTCAAGGAAAGGGAAAGAGGAAAGCCATCACGCCCTACAAACCGAAGGAAAAGAAGCAAAAGGTTGCGACACAAGATCCATGCTTTGAGTGTGGAGAGATAGGACATTGGAAAAGGAATTGTCCGACCTATCTCAAAGCGTTAAAAGATAAGAGGGATGCGGAGCAAACCTCAGGTATTATCTTTACTATATATGTTGAACTAAATGTTATTTCTTCAAATACATGGGTACTTGATACCGGATGTGGAACTCACATTTGCAATTTGTTGCAGGGGTTCAAAAGAAGTAAGCAACTCAACAAAGGGGACATTAGTCTCTTTATGGGCAATGGAGCAAGAGTTGAAGTCCAAGCTCAAGGAGACTACATGTTAAAGCTTCCAAGTGGTTTGGAAGTAATTTTGAAGAATGTTTTGTATGCTCCTAAGTTAAGGAGAAACATTATTTCCGTGTCCCTTTTGAAACAATGTGGCTTTGATTTTAAATTTATGGATTATGATATTCATGTTTTGATGAATGGCATATTTTATTTTAAAGCTATACCCATGAATGGTATATATGAAATAGATCAAAGTGGTATGTCACATAGTAGTTCAATGTATAATGTCAACACCAAGAAACTCAAGAAGGACTTGGGTGATCCCTATCTTTGGCATTGTCGCCTTGGACATATAAGCAAGAATCGCATGCAAACTCTTCGCAAGAGTGGTATTCTAGAAACCAATGAGTTTGATTCATTTGATGTATGTGAATCTTGTTTACAAGGCAAAATGACAAAGCAACCCTTTAATAAAACTTTTGAAAGGTCAAAAGAATTATTGGGTATCATACATTCGGATGTATGTGGTCCTTTTAGACCAATGACTAGGAATGGTGAAAGATACTTCATTACCTTTATTGACGATTATAGTCGATATGGTTATGTGTACTTAATGAAACACAAAGATGAAGCTTTTGAAATGTTCAAAGACTTCAAAGCTGAAGTAGAAAGACAACTCAAAACCACAATCAAAGTACTTCGTAGTGATAGAGGAGGTGAATACCTAAGTAGTGTTTTTCAAGATCATCTTAAGAGTTGTGGAATTATTTCACAACTTACTCCACCTGGAACACCACAACATAATGGTGTGTCTGAAAGGAGAAATCGTACCCTATTAGATATGGTTCGATCGATGATGGCTAGAAGCACTTTACCTCTATCATTTTGGGGCTATGCTTTACTTTCCGCTGTTCGCATATTGAATATGGCTCCAACCAAGAAAGTGGAGAAGACACCTTTTGAAGTATGGCATGGAAAGGCTCCATCGCTATCATTCTTAAAAGTTTGGGGTTGTGAAGCTTATGTAAAGCAATACACCCCAAACAAATTAGAAGTCCGATCCACTAAGTGTATCTTTATAGGTTATCCTAAAGATGATTTAGGATATTACTTTTACGATCCTAGTGAGCAAAATGTTATTATTGCTCGAAAGGGTAAGTTCTTGGAAACTAAGTTCCTTGAGGAAGGAACTAATAGTAGAACAGTGAAATTTGATGAGGATCAAGAATCACAAGATGATACACAATTGGTTGATACTAGCACTCAACAAGAGGTTGTTGAAAGTGATCAAGTGGTTGATCAAAACACACAAAACGTTCGCAGATCTGGTAGAATTAGCAATCCACCTGAAAAATATGGATTTTTTGTAGAAGGTTGCTACGTGGTAGATTCGGATGAACCAACCACATACCGTGATGCAATGTCCAAGAATGATTGTGACAAATGGCTTGAAGCCATGAACGTTGAGATGCAATCCATGTATGACAACCAAGTTTGGGAATTGGTTGAACCACCACTCAACTCCAAAGCTGTTGGAAGTAAGTGGGTTTTCAAAAGAAAAACGGATATGCATGGAAACTTGGATACTTATAAAGCAAGACTTGTAGCTAAAGGTTTCACTCAAACTCAAGGGGTTGATTATGATGAAACTTTTTCGCCTGTGGCAATGCTAAAGTCTATTAGGATATTATTTGCCATAGCCGCACATTATGATTATGAAATTTGGCAAATGGATGTCAAGACCGCTTTCCTAAATGGATATCTTGAGGAAGATGTCTATATGGTTCAGCCTGAGGGTTTTGTCGATCCGAAACATCCTAAAAAGGTATGCAAGTTAAAGAAATCAATCTATGGATTGAAACAAGCATCTAGAACTTGGAATCATCGTTTTGATGAAGAAATCAAAAATTTTGGGTTCATCAAGAACGCTGATGAGGCTTGTGTGTATAAAAAGGCTAGTGGGAGTATAATTACCTTCTTAGTATTGTATGTCGATGACATTCTACTATTTGGAAATGACATTCCAACCATGGAAAGCGTTAAGGCTTGGCTTGGAAGTAGATTTTCCATCAAGGATCTTGGTGAAGCTGCCTATATTTTGGGAATAAAGATCTATAGGGATAGGTCAAGGCGCTTGATAGGTTTGAACCAAAGTACATACATTGATAAAATCTTGAAAAGGTTCAAGATGGAAAACTCCAAGAAAGGTTTTGTACCTATTCAAAGAGGGACCATATTGAGTTCAGCTCAATGTCCAAGCTCAAAGGGTGAGCAAGACATGATGAAACAAATCCCATATGCTTCTGCTATAGGATCCATCATGTATGCGATGATATGTACTAGACCGGATGTGTCATGCGCTTTGAGCATGACAAGCAGATACCAACAGAATCCAGGAGACAGTCATTGGATGGCTGTTAAGAACATATTGAAATACCTTAGGAGGACTAAGGATATGTTTCTGATATATGGATCTGGTGAGGAGGAACTCGCTATAAAAGGTTACACGGATGCAAGCTTCCAAACTGATCGAGATGATTCTCGATCACAATCTGGGTATGTGTTCACTCTTAATGGAGGAGCTGTCTCTTGGAAGAGCTCAAAACAGGAAGTGGTAGCATTGTCCACTACAGAATCAGAATACATCGCCGCTTCATTGGCAGCTCAAGAAGCTGCATGGTTGAAGAAATTCATTACCGATCTAGGGGTGGTCTCTTCCATTCAAGACCCCCTAGAAATCTTTTGTGACAACGAGGGTGCGATTGCTCAAATCAAGGAACCTCGTTCGCACCAAAAGACAAGGCACATAGAGCGGAGATTCAACTACATAAGGGATGAAGTTGAAAAGGGAAAGATATGTATTCGCAAAGTTGGAACTGATCAAAATCTTGCGGATCCATTTACGAAGCTCCTAGAAAGACCGAAACATGAGCGTCATGCGAGTGGCTTAGGACTTCGATATTCTAGTAACTGGATTTGATCTATTTTGTATTAAAGTTTAAAAGACTTTTGTAATTTAACTCTTTTATGTGATTATAGAATCTTGAGTTAAATTCTAATTTTGCATGTTTAATCCATGAATAAGTTATCTTATTCTAAAAGTCCGTAGTCGATCACATTTGTGGGAACAAATATGAAGCAAGACTATTATGAACTAGGATTGGTGGATATTCATAAGAAATGAATATGGAGCATAGGTTTGCTGCCAAAGTTCATAGATATTTGTGGGATACAAATATTGGACTGACCCGCTCTCAATATTACTACATGGAGTCGATTGACTTGATCATTAGTAATCTTGAGTAAAGGAGAATTTCATATTATCCTTAGACCTGAGATGTATATTGGGTCTTGATTTTCACCAAGTATTACACTTTGACTCTCCCCTTCGCTATTCGTAAAAGATGGTACATAAGGATGAGCTCAGGTGGAGTATAAAGTGATAGTGAGAGGCGTATACAGTCAAGACGGAATTTGTTCCTCTTATGTGTTGAGAGTTTAGATGTCTAAGGCCTGATAAAGTTGAATTGTAAAGAGAATGATCACCTATGTCTCTTAGATTCAACATGACATCTAGTAACAAAGGGATATAATGATAGATTCACCTAAATCATATCAAGTAAGGGACTTGAAGGGATGATGTTATTGAATGGCACTTCGTCAAACACATTAGGGGTGGTGAACTGTTGTTAGGCGGTATTCACCACTTGCATTAATTTTCTATGTATCTCGTGCAAGTGGGAGATTGTTGGAATTACGTATGCCCGAGACACATATTTATATTAATGTGGCTAACTGCGTTTGATCCAAGTCGGGTCATACCCAATAACAAGCTAGACAACACCAAATGTATTCTTTTAATGATTTGATCATTTAAACGAATACCGAACACTACGTGTTTAGAAAATTGGTTTTCTAAACAAACACACTTGAGGATTTAAATAAATTATCTGGATAATTTGTTTATATAAATTAATTATTTAATTGGTTAAATAATTACATAAATGTATGTGCATTTTATAAAAATGAGTTTTATAAAATAAGAGATGGAGATATTTAAATGTTAAAACAAAAAAAAAAAAAAAAAAAAAAAAAAAAAAAAAAAAAAAAATAACAAAACCGGCCACCCCATGTGGGTGGATGGTTTGTCCATTTATTATTTTGTCCTTTTGTGTTGACATCTCCTTTATACATCTCCAATCACAACACATGCAAAGCATCACTCCTCTCTCCTTTTTGAATTCAAGTTTTGAATCAAAAACTCTCTCCTTCCCTCTCCTAAAACTCACGGCCAACCTTGGCATTTTGGGAGAGCTTGGTGAGCTTGTTTTGGTGTTCAAGAATCCTAGCAAATAACTTGGTGTTGTTGCAAAAGGCTTGGGGTATCACTCTCTTGAGGTTTTCTTCTTTGGAGGCTTGCCTTTCATTCATCATCCCCTTCAACAACCTACATCTTCCTATAAGGTATAAGGAGGTACATTTACATTTTGTGAGCATATTGTTCTTGTAATATTGATCCTTGTTCATTGGGTTTTAGTTTTAACATAATGGTATGTTCTTTAACAAGTATTAAGATATAAGCTTCCGTTGCGTTTTCTAGTTAAATATGGTTAACTTGACTTTGATAAACTTGTTTAAAACCCAACACCATTCGGGTCCCCATGTTCGATATTAAAGACTAACTCTAAATTTGGTGAGAAAGCTGACGAATGTATCTTAGTTGGTTATGTAGTTGGATCACCCAACAGAAAAGTCTTTAATCTATCAAACAGCAAGGTTGAGGTGGTTTGTAACACGGACATGACTAGTTACAAATCACCAAGGCCTAGCATTGTACCGAACTTATGCATGGTAGATAGCCAAATTTGAAGGGTATTGAACCATTCGGGTCCCCATGTTCGATATTAAAGACTAACTCTAAATTTGGTGAGAAAGCTGACGAATGTATCTTAGTTGGCTATGTAGTTGGGTCACCCAACAGAAAAGTCTTTAATCTATCAAACAGCAAGGTTGAGGTGGTCTGTAACACGGACATGACTAGTTACAAATCACCAAGGCCTAGCATGGGACCGACAGAGGCTTTCGACTATGATAAGCTATTCAAATCTTTTAATGTGCCTTACTTGGATTTTGCAGACATTGATGAGAAAATGGCCTCACAGATGTTGTATGACGAAGAGGAGGACATTGTACAACGACCACAATACAATGAAAATCAACAAACCTCGTCAAGTGCGGTTGAAACTCCAGCTGTCTTGAATGAAGATGAATTCTACAATCCATTTCACACTAAACCTCAGCCTCACTCTGATGAACTCTCTTCAAATCTTGAGAATGATTTGGAAGTCGGTCTGGTAGAGACCACCAAAATTCACAAGAATCATCCTTTGGAGAATGTGATCGGTAATCCTTCTGATGGTGTACGTACTAGAAGAAGTTTGGATGAACACACATGTGTGTACGCAAGCATTAAAGACACGGGTATTATAAACGAGTGCTTGTACACCTGCTTCATCAGTCAGATCGAACCAAAGAATTATCAAATGGCACTAAAGGATAGCTCGTGGGTTGAAGCCATGCAGGAAGAACTGGCACAGTTTGAAAAGATGGAAGTATGGCAGTTAGTTGAAAAACCGCAAGAAGTGAACGCTATCGATACAAAGTGGGTTTTTAAATGTAAGAGAGAGGAGAAGGGGATAATCATTCGCAACAAGGCAAGATTAGTAGTTAAAGGGTTTAATCAACAGGAAGGAATCGATTACAACGAAGTGTTTGCTCCTGTGGCCAGACTGGAGGCAATTCGACTGTTTCTGGCATTTGCTGCACACAAAGAGATGAAAGTGTTCCAGTTGGATGTGAAGAGTGCGTTTCTTTACGGAAAAGTTGATAAAGTGGTTTACGTAGAAAAACCTCCTGGTTTTCCTGGCCCAGATTTTCCTGATCATGTATAAAAACTAAGCAAAGCATTATATGGGCTACATCAGGCTCCTCGTGCCTGGTACGTAACTTTGTCAGATTACTTGCTAGAGAATGGGTTTGAGAGAGGGAAGATCGACAGTACCTTGTTTGTCAAACGGAAGGGGGGTGACTTTCTACTCGTTCAGGTTTATGTGGACGATATCATCTTTGCTGCCTCAAGAGTTACTATGTGTCAGGAGTTTGAAACAGTCATGAAGAAAAGGTTTGAAATGAGCGCCATGGGCGAATTAACTTTCTTTTTGGGATTGCAGGTAGATCAGAAGAAAGATGGCATGTTTATTCATAAAACGAAGTATGTCCATGATGTGCTTAAACGCTTCAAGATGGATGATAGTACTCCATTCGACACTCCAATCTGAGTCAATCACAAACTGGGCGCTGATTTCGACAGTGATGAAGATGTGGATCCCACTCAATATCGGGCAATCATAGGTTCTTTAATGTATCTAACTGCATCTAGACCTGACATTATGTTTGCAGTTTGTCTTTGTGCTCGTTTTAAGGCAAACCCGAAGGAATCACACATGAAGGGAGTGAAAAGAATCTTGCGGTATCTTAAAGGAAAGCCTAAGTTGGGACTATGGTACTCAAAAGGGGGAGAACTGGATTTGGTAGCATACACCGATTCTAACTATGGAGGTTGCAATCAAAACAGGAAGTCAACAACCGTTGGATGTCAGTTTCTCGGAGGAAGATTGGTTTCATGGCAGTGCAAGAAGCAGACCTCTGTAGCCATTTCCACCTGCGAAGCAGAATATATGGCAGCATCGAACTGCTGCTCCCAGGTTTTATGGATACAACAACAGATGCGCGATTATGGTCTGAATTTCACTCAAACTCCAATTTGCATTGATAACACTGCTGAGAAGAAATTAATTTTATACGGGATTGTGCTGAGAAGAAATTAATTTTGCTAACAATCCCGTTAAACACAGTAAAACTAAACATATTGACATTCGTCATCATTTTATACGGGATTGTGCTAAGAAGAAATTAGTTTTGCTTGAAAAGGTTGATTCATTGGATAATTTTGCCGATCTTTTTACTAAAGCATTTGACCGATCCCGTTTACAAAATCTTGTTGAGCTTAATGGGATGATCAATCCCGAGTAACCTTGTTTTCTCTTTTATAAAAAAAACATCACTATTGCTTAGAATTATGTCGGTTGCTCAAGTTTGAAGGACATATCCCAAAGATATGTTTGGTCCTTACATCTACGTGTAGATTATAAGGATAGCCATTAACCAGATGACTGAAAGCGACCGGGGAGGTTTATGATGGGTTTTTATTCTTTAACTTAAAATTAGTCATTCATACTTAGTCAGAGGGACACATACTCGTATGTGGTCGGTCTGACTGATCCACTGGATCTTCAGGATAGCCGTTTACCTAAAGACTTTGACTTGTTCGGGGCGTTTGAATTTAAAAAAAATTTTTAAGGGGACATGATATAATTTTTCAGTCTATAACTTCGCAAGAAGTTTCAATACGGTGTTAAAATGAAAATTGATCCAACATTGGAAAGTGATAGATAAACTGATTTTGTGTGCTTAACTGGTGAAGTAATTAGGCCTAAAAGACTTTAGAACAGTCATTGTATGTTATGGTAGCTTTCTATGGTGCGTAAAAGTAGAAGTGATACAAAAACTAAATCTTCTCGATTTACTGTGGAGAGTCATTCTGAGTTGTGCATGTCTCAACATACATCTTTCCGAATGATAGGCATAAAAGTGATTACCCAGTCATACACGAGCCCGTGAGTGTTCTGATTTCCGCAACGATAGCGTTTAGTTTCTGCAGTGATCCAGATTCGGGACTTGCAGTTGTCTTAGATTTGTAGTTGTATTATTATTAAAAAAAACTCTAGTTATTATTGTTAAGTCTCATGAAGCTAATCTTATTACAAATATCAAGAAAGAGGCAAGAAAGAATATTTCAATGTATAAGAAAGATCGGGAAGACGACTCAGAAGATCGATGTGTGATTATTGATTAATCAGACACTACGGGTCGAAGTCAACTTGGGGTGACTTGGGGAAAGCCAAATACGCTTTGAGAATAGATAGGGGGTATCACAATCTCTCATGTGATGTCCATCTAAATTTTGAGCTTAATTGAACCTAATCCATATCACAGAAGCAATGAAAACCATAATAAGTTTTATACCTGCCTACAACCTATTTCTTTATGTCATAATACCGCTGAACATGGATCTGAGTGACATCCTCTTAATTAGTATGATTCCTGTTTGGATCTTTTCAAAAACATGCAGGTTTTCGTCAAGACTGAAATTTGATCCCGTTTATTCTTATTCAAATTTTTGTTATGTATTTCGCATTATAGTTTAAACTTTTAAACTTTTGGTTACTTGGTTCTTTGATCGTTAAGTTTTAATCTTTTTGGGCGAAGTTAAAGGCGAAGTTAACCATTGGTCAACTTTGAAAAAAGTTGTTTTAAGTTAAATAATGGGCAAACTTACCAGATGGTCGAAGTTAGACGACAGGCGAACTTACATGTGGGGCGAAGTTAAACTAACTTCGCCTCTTGGGTTTTCTGAAACTATATAACATGGATCTTGGTTAAATTTTGTCAAACCTTTAAACATCTAAACCCTCGGCGAAGTTAATAGTTGAATCGAATCTCTCGTTTGTCAATTTTGTTCCATAAAACAGGTTGGTCCAATCGGAGAAACACATAATCCTTATAGTATGAGATTAATCGGTTTCTAAATTATCTTTTATGATCTTCTTCTTGTACCAAACCCTTCACACAATGTCGGTCCGATTTGAATGCAATTTTCAGTGATATTAAGCTACTTAATACCTAAATCGCTTTACCCTAGTCCTATTGCTTCTATCGGATCGGCCATTCGTTGCTATAACTGGATATGAATCTTGCGCCGATTCGTATGGCGAAGTTAGGGTTTCAGGAGAAGTTGTTACAACTTCGCCAGTCATTTAACATCGCCTAAGCTATAACTTTGCATGTACCATGCAGGGCGAAGTTGTAGCCTGCTGATGCACAGATCTAACTTGGCTCGTTTGTTTTGAAGAGATGGCTGCTGTGGCAGGTGCTGGTGGAAATGGTGGTGACGTAGGCGGAGGTGATAAGAGACAATTTTATCCGGGTCACAATATGTATATCACCTTAGATCCGGATGCTCTAGGAATTGACTATTACTGTGAGATCATTTCGTTTCTCATACGTTCTCGCATCTTCCATGCTATTACTACTACACTTCCGATCTCACTACCGAACATTGAAGATTTCTGGAATACGGTTGAGTATGACTGTCGTGTTGATCCACCTGTGATGCGTGCTACAGTTAATAATCAAGTGGTACAGTTCTCGGCCGATCAAATAAGGGTAGCTTTACAGTTGGGGGTTGAGACTACCAATGTCCCCACTGACTTTTCAGCCACTTTCCGAAATGGTGCTTTCGTTCGTATGGGGTACTCGGGGTCCCTTGGAAGATTCTCAGAGACGAAAGGGATTTCTGTTAGAACAGTGGAGGTTTCTGATGCATGTGATGATAGTGTGCATGTTCGGTCGCAAAGCTGGTACAGATGGTATGGGGGCGACGATGCAATCGGCTATGACTGCTTTAACCTACAACAAGCCTTATAGTTTTAGCCAGATGATTTTTTATGAGATTGATCGTCAGAGACGTGCTGTTGCACTGGAAATATTTTTGATGTATCCGAGATTCCTACAGATGATTCTGAATCATGTAGCTCCTAATCTGCCACAACGACGTCCTATTTCGTATGTGGAAAGTGTGTCTAAGAGAATCTTTGCGCAATGTAAGTTATCAAGTGCTCGTAGCAGACCTGAACTTCGTCCGAGGCACACTGCCTTGTTTGGTAATTTAGTGAACCCTGCATATGTTGCTCCTCCGGAAGATGAGTTTATGGATCCGCAACCGCAACAGGCTAATATCCCTCAACCACCTCCTGTGGTTCAACCACCACCCATGGTACCGCAAGCACCGCCTGCTGATCTTGTTGCAGCTCCAGAAAAACAGGTTGATCTTGAAGCTGCCTTTGGAGGACAAGCTTTGATATGGAACGGATTGATCCAGCTGCTGAAGTTCAAGCCTCAGTAGCTGAGGTGTCTGGTGTGAATATTTCCATGGTCACTACATCTGTGGCGGATTCTGAGCGAACTGACTCTGACTCCTCTACTGACGATATCGTTGAAGCGCAACAAATCCTTGCCAGACAAGAAAGGATTCATCGCAAGCATGACAGTGAATCAGATTATGAGGAGGATCTATATCGTCTGGTATGACGATCAAAGAAGGAAAGGGTTGGTGAAAGTTCTAGAGTTGGTGAAAGTTCGAGGGTTGTTCGTTTTTCTCCACCATCGTTATCCGGTATGACTATGTTACCTGCTACTTCAACTGTCACACTGCCGATAACCTCAAGTGTTCCTTTGGTGACCACATCGTCATCATTCGGTATTCCTCCAACCACGTTTCAGTTTACAGCACCAGAGATTGTTTCATTGCCGCCTCCAACACTCACTTCATCAGAGGTGGTTGCGCGATTTGTTGATTCCACGATGGTAGCAACTGTTGTGTTACCTGTCTCAATACCACCCACGATCACTATTCAGCCTACTTCTGATATTCCAGCCACTTTGGGAATTACACCTCCGTATGCTCAAGATATTTCCCATATTCGGTTTGATTTTGATGCCACTTTGTCCGACTCCGAGAGAATTGCGGCTCTTGAACGGGTAGTTGCTGAGCAATCACGGATCAACCTCATCCATACACAAGCTATTCAGAGGCTGGTGGTAGAAAATCAGATACAATCATCACTCCTCGTTGAACACGGTAAACTCTTTGATGCTCTTAAAGAGTTCTTAGCATCTCAGGGAGAGACGAGCTGCAAGGGTGATGAATTGAGAAAAAAGAAGAGGCAAGACAAAGACGATGATCCCAATGCATCGAAAGATGCAGGTGGTGAGTTGCCAAGAACTGGCCAAAATCTTGGGACTTCCACATCTCAGGGGGAATCTGCTGGTCCGTCACGCAGTACAGGTGATGATACAGTGGTGGTTGTAGACGATGAAGGGGTGTTGAGATTTGATGATGATGAGATAAGTGATGATGTTTTAACGGCTGATGAGATTGGAAAAATTGGGGAACAGATAGAGATTGATAGTGAGTTGGAAGAAGGGGAGATAGTTGATGATGGTGTAGAGCATGATATTCCAAGTGTTGATAAGGTGAACCTGAGTCAAGATGAAAGTGTGCCAGACGAGTCTGAGTGGGAAGAACAACCTAGATAGAAAGAAGGATGTGCTCAGTGGTTCTCCAAGACAAAGAAGCCTGCGGTACCAACAATGTTTAAGAAGAGTTACAATATCAAGGGCTACGCTGAGTCAAAGAAATGTATCATTTGCTGGTTGTATGACGTACAGTTGAAGTTGTTTGTGATAAAGCGTTATGATGGGATTCAGTATTTTAAGAAGGCTTTGAGATCGCTTAACACCTTGCCTGAGTGTGAGGTGAAAGATTTGGCACATTTGAGATTGATTAATCGAAGTGATGACAACTTTGCAAGATGGGTTGGAAGGATTGTGTGGAAAGAAAGTGTAAAAGAGAAAAAGTTTGAGTTGTTGAAGCCACAGAAAGGGAAGCTAGTCGAAGACAAGGAAAGAGGCATGAGGGCTGATGGTAAGTCTTGGATGGTGATGAAATACAAGCCGATTCGGTGTTTGAAAGAGGTTCCGATGAAGATGATGCCCAAAGATGTGTTGAAGGATCTCAAGTGGTGGTATGTTGACTGCCAGACTGTTGAAGCTGTTATGGAAGATGTGGATGAACTGGAGATCCTGAGAGTGTATGATCCCATGCACTTGGTTAATTTGTCTCAAGCTGATTTACAGGTACTTAATGATAAGAAGATTTTCTATATTCCTGCGTGGAAGGATGAAGCTAAGAAGTACCAGAGGGTGGTCTCTGTCTGTGTAAGACAGGGCGTTCATGCTTGAAGACGAGTGGTATGAGATTTTTGGATTACAAGACACGAGAAAGAAGATAGAGATATGAAGCTACTGCCAAGGGGGAGTCTGTTGGTGCATGATGCTAGTAGTTCAATATCTCGTGTTTATGTGTGTCTGTAATCGTTTAAATTGTTTGTTTTGTGTTAAACGTGTTATTATATGTTCGCCCTTGTTTTAGGCGAACTCGATGTCAGCGAAGTTAAGACAACTTCTCCTAGTATGTTAGGCGAAGTTTTCGAGTGTTATAAACCCATAACTTCGGCTGTTTTGGGTAGTTTTAAAACGATAGGTTTTTTGTGATCCTTTAAATCACGTGTTTGTTCTTGCAATATATCAAGTATCATCTTATATTCTTGTGTGTTTACTAATATTCAACGTATTAATCGTCTCCACACTCGTATCGTGTACGTGGGGATTCCGCACCCTCGTGTCACGAGATACTCCTGTGTAGATCCGGCTGGGAACCTACAATTTCTTAGCTAAAACTCATTGGCGTTAATGAAGGGGAATGAAAAGAGAACTTTAATCTTACGAAAATCGGTTGTAAATCGTGATGCTTTTAAATCTAATGGTGAAATGAAATTTATTTAGACAAAAAGTTTTTAGCTATCGCAAAGACTCACAAATTTTATGAAACTTACACATAAAAACAAATGTTTTCTTTTGGCCCGCGGCCTAGGTAGAAAGGAAAGAAATGATTGTCAAGGTATCCGACTTGTTGAATGAAAAATGTCCTTAAAGGGCTTAAGACTTGTTTGGAACAAAAAGTTTACTTTAAATATGGTTTGAATAAATAATTACATTATCATTAGTGGTGACGATAATACTAATAATAATAATACTAATAATATATAGTATTAATAATGATAATAATAAAATTATTAATAATAATATTATACATAATTACCGTTATTATTATAGATAATTACCGTAATAATAATAATAATAATAATGATGACGGTGATGGTACTAATAACAATAGTAGTAGTAATATTAATAATGATGGTAATATTAATAACTTTAATAATAACAATAATAGAGATAATAAATTCTTTTTTTTAAAGAAAATCCATTTGACTGAAAGTTAAAAATAACTGAGTATTTGGAATTAGGCGCAAGGTGTTAGTAAAGAAATAAATTGTTGGAAAGTATGAAAAAGTAAATATAGACGAGTTTGATAAGTTTTGTAAAGATCTAAGTATTGAAACCGGAAAATCGTGTAAGGTCGACAAGGATGCGGGGTGAGGGTATTGCATGGCGGAACCAAGTTAGGCCTTCCAAAGTATAGCGGGTGTGCTAGGGTCACCACAATGATAGTAGGTCTGAAGCATGAGGTCAAACATGTGATTGAGACAAATGGTTAGGTACATGTCTTGCAGATGGGTGAGTTGCGTCGAGTTTGGGTGGGATTTAGCAATAAGTGGTAATTGAATCTACCACAGATTGAAGTATATCAACGTTTCAAGGAAGTAAAGTGATGAGATTTACATATACTGTACAAAAGGGTATGTTTCAGCGCGAGGCTCTTCGGTTGGGTTTAGTTTGCATTTCCAAGAATGGTGTTGGGTTTGAATTTGAATTTACTATACCGATGAAGGCGGGTGTGGTTAAACGTGGGATGATCGGGATCGCGGAGGCCATTTTTTTTATCTTGGATTATCATTTTGTGAGTTGAGTGTGAAAACTAGGAAAACAAGGAGGCATGATACGAAACATGAAGAATTCGCGTGACTTGGGACGTAAGTATGAAAACGACTAATAGATACACCAATAAAAACAAGCAAAGAAAAGAAATCGCGTGAAACAAATTTGAAATCGAAATTGGAATTCCCATGAAACGTCATGAGTTTTCACCTTTCAATAAACGAAATCCTCATAAATTATTGAATAATCATATGGAAAAAGTATTAAACTTAAAAATAAATAGTGAAATCGAATTGAAAATCGAGTGTTCATGAACCACCATGACTTTTTAAACATTCAATTCTAAAACATAGGAGTAAATGAATATAGCGATAAGGTAATTGAAATGAAATTCGACCATTCATGTATCACCATGACCTTTCGAATTTTCAATTCTAAAGCGTAGTAGTAAATGAATAAATAATAAAATGATCGAATCGAAATTCAACCATTTATGTATCACCATAACTTTTTGAACTTTCAATTCTAAAACGTAATAGTAAAATGATAAATTAATCGTATTGAAATTCGGTAATTACCTTTCGAAATTCTAAAATTTTAAACCGTAAATGGATGTATAAATAAAAAAATGAGTCACAAATATTTAAACTTAACTATTCGCGTATTAAAATGCATAAATCACCACGACTTGACAGACGTTCAGTTAAAACACATTGTAAAAAATAGAGAGTCGGACGTCAAACGTCTCATAAACCATCGAAAACTGAAAATAGAAAATCTGATTAATGAAAATCCTCGAGAATCGTTACGTTAGGCATAAGCCTTGGACTTGTGTGTGCTTGTGTAATTGAAGTAATTGAATCATCAGTATAATAGTATTTGTGTACATGAGGCATAAACAAATCAATAATAACCAAATAATGTGAATTGAACAATCAAATTAGGCTCACATAATTTCTAATCATGCAACCTAAACAATTTATGAAAATAAACTATAACCAACTAGAACACTACGTCTAATGTCCTATCGTATAGTCACGGCTCTGATACTAATCTGTAACACCCCGGCTAAAGCGGAATACGCCCGAGTGTGACGTACAGATTGCTCAAAACACATGTGACACTATTAAGTGACAATAATATCATTAATTAATTTAAACATCATGTACACAAGTTTGTAACAACAAATACAAGGAAAAATACAAGAACAATTAACAAATTTTCCATTTATTATTATAACCTAAGTTCTAGTGTCCTCGTCACGGCAGCATTCTCTAAATAAGGTACCTGTAGCATATATATAAAATAATGTCAACTAAATGAATAGTTGGTGAGTTCACACAAGTTTTGATATAAGTACATAAAAATCTACAATTCCATGAACAATTGTAAAAAGTAAAGTCATTTCCAGTTGGGATTGTGCACCAACGTACTCGGATAATAGCGCAAGTAAGTGTCTTTTCCAATTGGTAACAACCAATGTACTCGGATCGGGGGACCCTATTCCACTCATAACATCGAGGTCCTGAGTGCATAGGGGGGCGTATGATCATACTTAATGAGGAAACCATGAGCACGTAATCTTTGAGCAAGTAAGCAAATACACACACAAGTCCATGTAACGAATTGTGGTTTGTAAATAATAAATAAACGAAATTGTAATGTTGATTGGATATATATGCTACCCCCAAAATATGTAAAAGCGTTAAAAAGGGGGTGTGAGAAACTCACCTTGATGTTGAAGACAAACTTGAAATAAAACCGAAAGTATGTAAATGAAATCGAATCAATTGAACGTCACGAACTAGAATTAAAAGCATAAAAATTAATATTAACTGACGACTTATAAAATGTAGATATTCATACAAGAACTATAAGTATTTTCTAGGCGATTCCTAGAATCCTTAGTATCTAAACAATCCCACGGATTATTAAAAGTTTGACCAAAGTTTGACTTTCGTTGACTTTTGACCAAAAGGTCCATGTTGTTGACCGTTGACTACAAAAATTGACCGTTGACCAAAATATTGACCGTTGACCCTAAATGTTGACCGACGACCCGTTGGTGGCTTTTGACCAATTATCTAGACTTAAAATAATCATAAGATATTCATAGTCGTAACCTAACAGTCGATCATGTAATTTGCAGTTAATCATTTTTCAGGCAACCCTATGACTAAGTCACACAATTTAATTTCTCATAAGTAAGACCAAGAATTTAGTCAAATAATTTCAAGTTGACCAATAAAGTCAAATTCCAATATAACACAAACTATTTTTACCAAACAGCATGCTGGATAAATTTGGGCAAGTTTTAAGTCACCAAAACCTATTTTTCTAACCAGTCAAAACATGCAAATAATTTACCAAATAATTCCCATAGATACCTTCAAGTATTAGGAACAACATAAAATTTTCTTGTAATATTTCAACACTCACAAACATCATGAAAATTCATACACTACAGCAACCTATTTTCAGCTACCTTATCAGCACAACAGAATATAAATATTTGCTAAAAATTCCATATATGTCCAATTGATGCAATTCCAATTGGATTAGATTCCTAATCAATTTATAACATTTAAGAAGTGGAATAACACCCATATCTATTTTCAATCTCATGTTATACAATTTACAACACAGCTTAGAAAATTTCTCTTTCAATCAGGATTGCAACCTGATTTTTGTAAATTAATAAAAACTAGTCAAACAAAGTCCAAAAATTATGATTCTTGACTTTTTGAAAACTAGATTCAAAGTACTTAAACATAGTATCACAAATCAGTCATCAATTTATACAATCTACAATCTAAAACACAGAATCTGTCAACAAGAAGATTCAAACCAAAAGTCACAAAAATCATGATTCTTATATCCTTATGATCTTTAATTATCCAGGAACCATTTTCTATAACCAAATCTCATGTATTTCATTATTTTACTGATTTATAAAATAATATTTATATACAAAAGGTTTCCATATTTTCTTTTATGACAAAACACATAATTTCTTTTAAAACCATCAACTTGATCATCTTTTTATTTCTTATGATTACATGTGTTTGGATACTCAATCTCACAATCCCAAATAAAAGAAACATAAACAAAATATATATTAACCATGCTTACTTACTTGCTTGATCAATTCTATATCACTATATGTTCCAAGAATCACCCAACTAGATTTTGATATTTTGAGAGTGTCTTAGAAAAATAAAATGTATGTGTGTGTGATATGATATGGATGGCTAAAAGGAAGAAAAAGAAAAGTTATAACCTTAATTCTTATTTACTCACCATTAACTCAATCATTAAGATATAATTAATTTTATTAAACTTTAGTTTTTATTACATGTGACATGTTACATTCTATTATAAACATTTTCTAGTAACCATATGTTGTGTACTAGTCTTTTTGTTACTTGTCATGTAATATATCATAGGTTATGTTATTTTAATTATTCACTTCTTCTACAACATATAAGTACACAACAACTAATCATGTAGCATGTAACACAATTTCACCCACCACATATAATACATGTAACATATCATGTGTGACAAATTAATTATAACCTATCATATATTATAACATGTGTAACAAGTTTATTATTCTAGTTATCAATAACTAGTTACTCTCACTTAGGTCACCAACGACACCACTGACTCAATGTTTGCATACATGACACTATACTCATGGGAGTTCATTAACTTAGTTAACATAACTAACTGGGTTTAATGACACAGTCAACAAGATTTAACTGAAAATGCCGGGTATCACATCGGGGATTAGAAATGTTGAATGTATATTTTATTATGGAGTTGGATATTATAATATGTTTTATACATATATTTATAAATAAAAACCAAAAATTTAAAACGGGTCGGATTTTCGGGTTTGAAAAGTAACGAATGTTACAGCTAGAAAACCAATCACCATCATCAACCACCGTCCAACCTATGAGAACTGTCACCGGATCCGCCACCACCACCTGCGGCCAACCAATACCACCACATCCCATCTCACCATGACATAACCACCACAACCCAGCAACCATCGCAAACACAATTACCATAGCCGCCGCCACTAACCCTAACGCCACCCAAGACCTGCCGCCACCAACCTTAACCTTACCTCCAATAACATGTTATGAGAATGCAAAAAAACTTCAGTTGTATTCTCAATCTGCGACCTCAAGAACAAATTAAGCAATAATTTATGGTTTTTGTTGCTGCTAATGGTGATAGGCAAGCGGGAACCGTGAAATAGATTGTGATTTATGTGGAATTTAAGGATTTGAGGATTTATGGAGGATTCTTGAACAATTGTATTTTGTAAAATGTTTTGGGTTTGGATATTTTGGGATTTAGTGTTTGCTTGGAATTAGGTAAAAGATTTTAAAAGAGATGATGGGAAATATGTGGTTAGAAGACGGAGAGAAGAGAGAAATGGAGAAAAAGGAAAAAAAAGAAAAAAAAATCATCAAAAATTACCAAAGTACCCATGACTTAAAAGAAAAAATAGACGGTGTTAAAAAAAGTACTAAAATTGTAAGTTTTAGAAAACTGAGGTAGCCAATTACAAACAATTCAAAATCGGTATTAAAGTTGCGTAATTGAAAAAACCACGTGTATTAAGCTGACACTTAACTCTAAATTATTTAACAAATTTGCCGAATGTCAATCAAGTCGTGGTACCACTTCAGTGCACGGGGCAAAATACTTGTTTTTTTTATATGTTTACAAATTAATGCTATTTAAAAGACCTTCCACATCCTGTCAGTTAACTAGTTTTGCATGATCATGTTGATTAACTTGGTTTTCAATTAAAAATCTTTTATTAGTTAATGGCTACTTTCTAGTCAATTCGTGTTTTTAGTTCTTTCATTTGTGATTTGCCTCGAGCTGACTCAATTAGAATTCAATGGAAATAAAAATTAGTTTTGCATGTCAATATTTCAAGATTAGTTTTACATGTCAATATTTCGACAAATAAACAAAATAAGAAAGATAATTTTTTTTGTTTATGTTCGTTACACTGACTGAGTCAAAGGAGAGGATCATCCATAGAAAAGTAATGTATAAATACACTTTGATTTTATAAGAGTTACAACAATTTCTCTTGATACATTCAAATTAGAAACTTCTACTATCCAAAATGTCAAAATCAAAAACTTCAAATAAAGAATACAAGTTTGACAACAATTTAAATAAAAAAAACCGTGATAGCAAACCATCCACAATTAAAAATTAACGAGTAATTACCAAACAAAAATCCTCTTGTTGCTTCGGATGTTCAAACATGAACATTTCCATCCCACCTCAGTAGTTTAAGTGGCTAACTCAAACATCGTTAATACAGCTTAAGGAATGATTTTGAATCTTCCTCAGTTCCATTAATATTCCCACAATAACCCATTTTGCTTCTATCATCTACTGGGATTCTTACGGAGCCTGATGATGAGGAAAAGGAAACAGGGAGGAATGCATGAAGAACAAAGCAATTTCTTTAAAGACTTTGTTGGCCAAGGATGAAGCAGTCCTTTGCTAGATTTACGCCTACTAATTTTTTTGGGAGAGAAGTGGTAGAACTCAAAATAGTGATATGAGCACTTATATAGGAAGCTTTTGTGTTTATGACCGTTTCACAACGTTAATATTTATTAATTACTTTGGATTCGTTTATATGTCCACTAAAATTTTGATATTGGAAAATTCACAACGGTTACTTTTATTATTTAATTTGAAATTTTATAAAACTAACCCATTCAGTTATATTTCATTTTTAAAAGTTTTGAATTTGAACAGTTACATATATATCATTTTTGTGGTGGCGCTTACTTTTAATTCAGGAAGTCATTCGTAATATAAAACAACACTCGTAATTAAATATTGTTGTTTGACAATATATCTATACTATATAAAACGAAGAAATAAAAATCCAACGTGTCGCGATGTGGTCGCTCCCTCATGTTTTAGAGTCACCAGATTTCATTGACTTTTAAATGGAGGTTTCTCATGCATTTGATCTGAATTCATGGGTATGGGCCTAATCAAACCTAGATATTTCCTAAACGGGTTATAACATCTCATTAAATTAAAAACTAATCTTATCAAATATTTGATATAAAAATCCTATAAAGCAGGAATATACTAAAAATTAATATTCGATTTATTTAAAAAAAGATATATATTATTTATAATTAAAAAACCAATTTTATAGTAAAAAAATTAAACAGGTCTTGGGTCTCATCAAGCTCATATTATTAACTTTCATACAATAAAAAAATAAAAATTCAAAAAATAAATAAATATTAGAAACAAATAATATAAAACAACCACCGTAAATAAATGAAACATTTAAAAGCTCTATATTTGTTTCTTATATTTACTCAAGCCACCATATTACTTTATTTGTAAATGAAGACTTCTAACACATTTGATCCGAATTCACGGTATGGGTCTCGCTATACCCATATAACTTTAAACGGGTTAAAACATCTCACTATTTTAAAAATAAATCTTACCAGATATTTAATATGCAAATCCTATAAAATAGAGATACACTAAATATTAATATCCAATTTTTTAAGAAAAATATATTATTTATAATAAGAAACAATCTTATAGTAAAAAAAATAAGCGGGTCATAAGTCTCACCAAACCCTTAACTTTTAAACGTGTTATAACATGTCATTTATTTGTGAAACTATTTCATCATTAAACCATAAGTATATTATTAAATTTTTTATAATAAATAAAATTAAAATGCATAAAAATATGAATATTAGTTATGAAAAAGAAACACAACCCCCGTAATACGGGGAATAAAAACTAGTATATGTACTAGTAAGGAAGCTACTTTACTAATAAAGCAAAATCAACCATCAGAATATACGACCATCTAAAATAAAAAAAATAAATAAATCAAGATAAAACAAATATGTGTTGAAATGCTTGACCGAGTGCCGAACCGAACACTCGCTTATACTAATTTTTCTTTGTTTTCTTGTATGGATTTGTTTAATCTAGACGAACAAAACATATTAATTAATTTGAATTAAATAAAATAATTAAATATTATTCTTTAATGACAAACTTTATTATAAACTAAAGGTGTATTTGTTTTTATTGATCTCAACTATAGTCTTTTGGTCAATGCCGGTCCCAACTAACGAACTGGACGTTGACGGTCTCAACTTTTAACGTCTTTGTTCCAATGGTTCGCGACTAACAGAATCCTAATGTTGTTAGTTGTAGGTCGCCGGAAAAAAGGTTTTGGTCGGAAAACTCACATTTTTTTTTTCAGAAAACTCAACATTTTCGTCTCAATCATCTTTATAACTTTGTTTCAAACCTTTAGGAATATTTTTCTAGTAAAAGCCCCAATTATTGAGGTAGCTGGAACCCTAGAACCATCGTCGGAATCGGTTGGTGAGACTCCGGTTGTGGTGGTTGGTTGGTGGTGGTAGCGGAGCTCAGGTGGTGTTTTCCGGAAAAAAATGTGAGTTTTCAGGCCATAGACGTTTTTCCGGCGACCTGTGAGTAACAACGCTAAGATTATGTTAGCCGCGGACCGTTGGGAACAAACACGTTAAAGTTGGGACCGTAAGAAGCCAATTCGTTACTTGAGACCGACATCGACCAAAAGGCGATAGTTGAGATTAATAAAAACCAATATACCTAAACTAAAATATATGTTTTCTACCCTCTATAATTAAACCTCAATTAGTAACCGAACTTTTGTAGTATTTATTTTAGTACTTGTTTTATATTTTCCTTAATTCATTCTAGTATATTTAATTGTTAGGATTGTTTAGTCAAGTTTGTTCGTGCCGGCTCTCACTTATTCGCCTACTCGTTTATTCTATTATTCATCTTTTGCTCGCTTATTAATGAGGTAAGTTTTACACACCCCATTTTCACTTTTATACTTTAGGGATAACATGCACACATTATATCAAGCTGATGTTTTGAATCTATTTTTCCTCAACCACAATGTGAAATCATGTAATATGTTAATTGCTCATTAACTTCTTGGTTTGACCTCATTATCATCCTAATCTTCAGTTAATATAATCATACATCATCTTAGTGGTTTAGCTTTGTGCTAAATCTAGTAGGTCCACGGTTATTTATATTATTACAATTATCCTAATAATTTGGCTTAGACTGATATTTTTAAATCCGGATCAAACTGGTTACCTTAAAGGGTCACTGGTCGGACAAGTTTGATCGATTGAACCAGAATAACAGCTGGATAATAGCCGAATAACCTTTTTTCATTTTTTAAAATATAAAAAATAAAAATAAAATCCAAACATCTAACAAAATTTAAAATTAACCATAAAGCATAGTGTGTATTTATGTATTAAAGTTGCTATCACGTGACTTATACAATTTCCTTTAAACCTAAATGTTTATATAAGTTATTTATATTAAAATAATTTATTTATATTAAATATAATTTATTTATGTTATTTATATAAGAGAAAATTTTGATTTGCTCTGAGTGCTTTATGGGTGGGAACACTTTACAGATCTCAATCTCTATTTGTGCGTTCTGTGCCATCGTAGTTTTAGGGCGAGCACACTTTAACTCCTGTCGTCATAACTTTGTATAGCTTTATGTTTTAACGACTATTATTATGCCTTTCTGATAGACAAACTGTACTCTTGTGCTAACAAGAATTTCACTCTATGACCCTCCAGCTTGATTTCCCTCCTTTATTTAAATTAAGTGTTTTTTGTAAGGAAAATTGGCCTCATATAATCTCAACTATTACCAATTGGCAAATATAAGTACACACTACTGAAATAGTAAAATATAATCCCAACTACGCATGTGGGTGCAAAACTAATGGAAACTTAACCAGCCCGTTAGTTTGTTTGGCGTGGCAGCTGAGTTGCCTTATAATTGTTGACGGGGATAATGACGGGACCGATGAGCTTTCTATTATGAGGATGACGGGGATAGTGACATGTAATGTATATGGATCTTATATAACTTAAATCGTTTGCCCTCAATCAACCAAAACAATCAACTCTCAACTCACTCTAACTCTCATCTCAATTGACCGCTCACCCTCACTCTCACCTCAGTCAATTGATCGCCACAAGCCTTAATTTCTTAATTTCTTCTGTTTCAATCAACCCCTAGCAACATTTATCTCCAATGGGTGATAACATTATCATCGACTTCAAGCCTATAAATTGAATGCTCATCTTCCACATTCAATACACCTTGAAACCTCATTTACTCCACTTCACACACCTCTTTTCACCACCATCAATAAGGGTATTATCTCATCCATCCAACCTTTGAAGATTAAGGAGATTAAGCTCTTGGAAGAAGTCATTAGCATCAAAGATATGTCATCCAAATTGGTTAGATTGTTTTAATTTGATCATGTTTGTATTTATTACTTCGATGTATAACACTATGCTTACTTTTGGCTAAACTTTCATAGTATCATCTTGGTTTACAATGAATATGAATTGAAGTTTAATAATATTAGTTAAACATGTTATTGGTTTTCAATAAGTAAAGGTTATGTTGCAACTATCACATGATAAGGAATGCTATAATACTCTTAAAGATACCCCAAGTGTCAAGCTTGACGATAAGCTAAGAAATTGCTAGTCTCGTGAGGCCTTGACGAACCTTAAAATAGACCCCAAGTTCCGAGCTTGACGATAAGCCGGAGAAATGCCACTCTTGTAAGGGCTTGGTTGATAAATTATGAATCTTTAAAAGAGACATCAAGTTCCAAGCTTGATGATAAGTCGAGGAGTCGCCATTCTTGTAAGGGCTTGGTTGAGAAAAAAACATTAATCCTAATATGAATATGTACCTAATGAATTATTAGTAGTAATTAATCATTATAAAAAGGGAACTATTGGCAATGTTTGTGAAAACGGAATCTCGATGTTTATCCACTATAATTGACTAATTACTTGTTAAGTGAATGTGCAACATAACCTACTTTAAACAACTCTTGGGTGGTTATTACATGAGTTCTATTATTGTTCAAGAGTTGTGCGGGTTAATACTTGGTAATTCAAGGTAAACCCTTTACAACTTAACTAATTTTAATTGGTGTTTTAAGTATGATACAAATGTTACTTTTACTAAAATATCAAGTGTAATTCAGTTAGTAATTTAAGGGGTTGCCTCATCTTTAAAGTGAGTTACCTTATAAATATTTATTATCAGTCACTTGCTTATATAAAATGATGTTTTAGTGAAGATCGTGAAGTTATGCATATCTTTTTCTTTAATTATCATGAAATAACATGATTTAGGAATAGGTGTTATGCCCACTTTAATCACCGTAGCAAGCTCATATCACATGTTTTCTAACTAATTATTAAACCAAGTTAAGAGGAGTTTGAACCAAGATGATACACTTTTATCCTTAATCTTCTATTTAAAAATATAAAAACCAAAAAATATTGTCCTTTTAACTTATGTTGTTAATCTCCTTTTAAAACTTACTTGTCAATCCAAAACCAATATGATATTCACTTCCGGTTGAAATAAATACAACAATTTAGTAGTAAAAATCAAACAAGTGTGTTCGTGGATTAATACTTGGTTTTTACCTATATTTATTACATATATGATAAGTACACTTTTCTATTGGTGTGTGGTTTAGTTAAGATAATAATCATGTTTATAAATTTAAAACTAGACATTGTGTGAACAAAATCTTTGAACACTTCACAAAATTTTTTCTATACCATATCACACACATCAAGTTTTTGACGTTGTTGCCTTGAACACATGGTGAATTTTTACAAACAATACAAGTATTTATTAAACCTTGTTTATAGTATATATTTAAAAATCTATCAAAAAGAACAAAAATATTTTTCTATCTTCTTTATCTTTTTTTTTTAGTTTTATTTTTATCTTTCTAATTTTACAAGTTGTTTAGTTTAAATTAATATTAGTTGTGCTTTAGAATTGTATCTTTACTTTCCTAGTTAGTGCATGTCCTCTACATATACTCCAGACGTCGTTTCACCACTTTCCGAACCCGAACGCCACTTTCATAGAAGAACACGCACTCGGGCATGTAAAGAAACCGCATGAGTTAAGGACAGACCATAGGAAGGCACATCAACAGGAAAGAGAACCAAGAAGAACCTATATAGCGGAACTAAACAAGAAGCAAAACATGAGTCAGTATGGCAACCTGACACTCGACGGCTATGGCAATAGTGTTTCACAACCTGAAATTCTTCAAAACTTTGAAATCAAATCTCGCACCATCTATATAACTGAAAATTTTGTTTAGTTTCATAGACTTCTTGACGAAGATCCCTTGTCTCATATTTCCCGATTTTTTCGAATTTGTGGAACTTTCAAAATTCAACATAGCTCAGAAGATCAAGTTAGACTTAAACTCTTTTCATTTTCGCTTCGAGACAATGCCTTGGAATGGCTTGACTCTTTATGATCCGGTGCCATCACCATTTGGGATCAGATGGTTGAGCAATTCCTTTTTAAATAATTTCCACCTGACAAAACTGCAACTATCACGCCAGCATCACCGGATTCCGGACGGATGAAGATGAGTCAGTTCACGCATCATTGGAGAGATACAAGAGCCTTCCTCGACGATGTCCGCACCATGGATTGAACAAGTAGCTTCAAGTACAAACTTTCTTCGACGCTCAAACCAGCCAAAACAAACAAGTAATCGATCAGGTCGTTGGTGGAGATCTCATAGCCAAGTCTCCTAATGAGGCATTCGAAATCTTAAAAATAATCTTCAAAGAAAATCATTGCCTATAATCCACCTCGATCAACCACATCATACAAAGACATAAACCATGTCGACAACAGTCCTTTTATCTCTTCACAATTTTAAACACTCTCGAAGAAATTTGAACTTCAGTCTGAGCAATTCAAAGCAAAAATGTGACAGGTGTGGGGGAGATCACAAGGTCAAATACTGCCAAAGTTTGACCATCGAAGAATGTGATTTCGTAAGCCGACAAAATAACATGTATGGCAACGCTTACAACCCTGGTTGGAGAAACCATCCAAACTTCAGTTGGAGAGATAAAGCCAATAATCAAGCACCACCTGGCTTTGTGAAACGACTTTTCAATCAAAACCAACCCTCTCAATCTAAACCTCCATACCAGAACCAAGGTTCAAGTACCAAACAACAGTTGAATAATGGATCGACAGTGGACACTCTGCTGACGCAACTTATAACAAGTACTGGAGCTTCAAACAAATTGACCAAAGACTGATTCATGATGAACGAAGTGGAGCTAAGGAACTAGAAGGCTTCTTTGCAAAACATCGAAAACCAAGTTGGTCAGTTAGCTTAACTACTATCTGAGACACCGCCCGGAGGACTCCCTAGTAGCACAATTACCAACCCCAGCGCTCAAGCCAATGCCATAACCCTAAGAAATGGCAGAATTGCTACAAACAGCTAACAAGTCACACCTATCCAATTAGAAGGTGACACTTAGGTTCTTGACACATCAAACACTCAACCTATTCCAATTACTCCTAAATCTGTCAAATAACCTATGAAACTATATGTTCCACCAATTTTTTATCCAGCTCGCCTGAAGCAAGAAAAGATGAAGGCACAATATGGCAAATTCGTAGCACTCTTTAAACAGCTGCTTATTAACCTTCCATTTATTGAAGCCATTTCCCAAATGCCAAAATATGAAAAGTTTTTGAAAGAAGTTCTATCCAACAAGAGGAAGCTAGAAGAACTATCCCACGTGATACTCAATGAAGAATGCTCTGCAATTCTCCAAAACAAGCTTCCAAAGAAATGACTGACCAGGAAGTTTTAATATCCCTTGCTTGATAGGGTACTTGTTTTTCAGCAATGCCGTAGCCAACCTAGGAGCTAGCATCAACCTAATGCCTTATACGGTTTTCTCCAAGTTTGGACTTTGAGAACCTACTCCAACCCATATGACCATTTAACTAGCTGATTGATCAATGAAATACCCAAGAGGTATATTTGAAAACATGTTGGTCAAAATCGATAAATTTGTGTTTCCAATCGACTTCGTAATTCTAGAAATGGATGAAGACACTTTTGTAACCCTTATTTTAGGAAGACCATTCTTAGCTACCGCTAGAGCACTCATAGATGTTTACACCAACAGACTCACTATGAGGGTAGAGGATGAGGATGTAGCCTTCGACATAGGAAAATCTATGAAGCATCCGCAGTATACTGATGATGCCACCTACTTCCTAGATATGTGTGAATCAATAGTAAGCTGTCGTCTGCGTAAAACTATTGAAAAAAAAGCATGCGACACACAACTGATCGAGGAGAAGACGCACGACGTCAATTCAGAGGATCAAGTTGTTTGTCAAGAGGATGAAAAAGAAAGCAACTCGGAGGAGATATTTTAAAAAGTAAATAGAGATATAAAGCCTAAGAACAAACCTTCTATAGAATATTCGCCTAGTTTAGAACTTAAATAATTACCTAAACACCTCGAGTATGCTTTCCTTGAAGGAAATTATCATTTACATGTCATCATTTCTTCCGAACTTTCGAGTGATGAGAAAGAAAGACTACTCAAAGTCCTCAAATCTCATAATAAAGTCATTACATGGAAAATCATGGACATTAAATGGATCATTCCATCATTTTTTACCCATAAGATTCTAATGGAAGAAGACTTCAAACCCGTAGTGCAACTCCAGAGATGATTAATCCAAACAAGCAAGGCGCGGTGAAAAGGGAAGTACTTAAACTGCTTGATGAAGGGTTCATTTACTCCATTTTCGATTCTCCTTGGGTAAGTCATGTTCAAGTAGTTCCGAAGAAAGGAGGAATGATGGTGGTCGCCAATGACAAGAATGAGTTGATTCCTATGAGAACCATCACAGGATAGCGAGTTTGCATCAACTATCGCAAACTCGACGATGACACTAGGAAATACCACTTTCCTCTCTCGTTCATTGATCAGATGCTCGAGCATCTATCCGAAAATATGTACTACTGTTTTCTTGATGGACTCTCAGGTTATTTTCAAATCCCGATCTCACTTGAAGATCAGGAGACAACAAATTCACATGCCCTTAAGGCACATTCACTTATCGATGAATGCCCTTTGGACTATACAATGCTCCAACTACTTTTTGAAGTTTTATGGTAGCTATCCTTCATGACATGATTGAGGATTCAATGGGAGTCTTCATGGACGCATTCTCCGTCTTTGGCAATTTTTTCAATCTTTGTCTTGAAAATCTAAAAAGGATGTTAGCACGATGTAAGGAAGCCAACCTTGTACCAAATTAGGAAAAATGTTACTTTATGGTTAAAGAAGGTATTGTTCTCGGGCACAAGATCTCTCAAGCGGGATTAAAGGTAGATAGAGCCAAAACTAAAACCATTTCCAGACTTCCACCACCCACATATGTTAAATCCATTCGAGTTTTCTTGGTCATGCGGGTTTTTATCCTTGTCTCATCAATGACTTTTCAAAAATAGCCCGGCCAATCACACAACTTCTTGAAAAGGATGCTCCATTCATCTTCTCCGAAGAATGTTTGAAGGCATTCCAAATTCTGAAGGACAAACTTGTAGGTGCTCCTAATAAGGTAGCTCTGTAATGGACACTACCATGTGAACTAATGTGTGATGCAAGTGACTTTACAGTTGGAGCAGCCTTAGGACAAAAGAAAGATAAGCATTTTCATCTGATCTACTATGTGTTGGTGCATTATAATGTGTCAGTACTTCATAGGTTTATTGTTGTCTTGTCTGTAATAAACGTTATGTTTTGTTTTGTGTTTTATAGTTTAAACGGCTTAGTGATTAGCGAAGTTAAGGTATAAACGATGTTAATATAACTTCACCTATTATGTAACAGGCAAAGATGTGTAGTATATAAACACATCTTCGGCCTTGGGTTTAGTAGCTGTTCAATAGTCTTATTCCGGTCGTTCGAACTTGCGAAGTGCATTACCGTGTATTGATTGATACTAAGATATTATACAATACAAGTAAATGTTTGCTATAATCCTTGTTTGTGTGTTCTTAGTATTTACATATACTCGGAAACCAAATACGCAGGGGATTCTGCACCATTTGTGTTTGTGATATCTTCTGTAGAGATCCATCCAAGGGACCTACAATTTGTATAAGAGCATTTCCTCTTAATTGTGTGGTTCAGGAGTATCACACGAGTATTATAACTTGAACAAAGGATTTTTTTCACAATTTTGACGTTCGTTTATACCAAAATCGATTCCATATCCTACCCTCACTCACTGAACATCAGTCACAAGCTCTACACTTAAAACACAGTCATAAGAAACGAAAAACAAAACTTTCTAGCCGTCACACGAAGTTGTCGCTATGGTTTTTGGCATACAAGTTAGCGAACTTGTACTAAGCGAAGTTAACTTAGGCGAATTTAACCTCCTGAAGTTGACTTTTACATTTTACCAGGAGAAGTTAGATCATTCTGTTTGACTAGGCGAACTTATTGAATTGTTAGAACTAAAAAAAAATAATATATACAATTTTTCTAACCATGTAATCAATGAGTATTTTGAAACTGGTTAAATTGAAAGTGGAGTCGGGTTCTAGTACTTAAGATCCCAAACTGCTTAAAGGAACCGACTTCTTAAAATGGAAAGATAGATTCGAACAATATACAAAGTGGCAAGATGCCAAGATGTGGGTATGTATTCAAGATGGTTATATACCACCCACAACCACCTTTGAAGGAAGAGAACAACTGAATAAGTACATTCAGATGGAAGTGGATAAAAAGAAAATGTATGAGGCTGAACCAAGGCTCTTGCAGTGATAACCATGACATTAGCACAAGAGATCCTTATACTTTCAAAAAATATAAAACTACTATGGATATGTGGGATGCATTGAAGAGTAGATATGTAAGAAATGTCATCATTAGAAATTCGAAAATGAAACTGTTAAAGACTTGGTTTTCGGTCTTCAAATACTTAAAAAATGAGACATTGGATGACATCATCAATCGATATGGTTGCAGTTTTTGATGCATTTGGAGCTGGTGGAGACGGTGGTAATGATCAACGGAGGTTTGTTGGCACACACAATATATTTGTGACGTTAGAGCCATATCAACGAGGACTAGATGACTTTTGTGAGATGATAAACATTTTGCTCCATTCAAGGATTTTTTATTCTATTTCAACTACACTACCTATCTCAGAGCCAAATATTGAAGACTTTTTTAACACTGTGGAGTATGATTGTCAGGATGAACCACCAGTGATACGAGCTGCAGTAAATGATCATCTGATTACTTATTCTGCTGATGATATTCGTGTTTCTTTACAGTTGGGGACAATAATAGAGCATAACGTTCCCACTGAGAATTCCTACTTATTTAGGAATGGCATATCAGCGCATGGGATATTTGGGCCCTATTGGTGATTCACGGAACCGTAAGGGTTTTCTTCTGGGTCCATGGAGGTTTCTAATGCACGTGTTGGTTGTGTGTATGTCAAGTAGAAAGGCTGGTTTGGATGGTATGGGTGCGGCTATGCAATCAGCTATGGCTTTGCTGGGAATAACAAGCCGTATAGTTTCAGCAGGATGTTATTCTATGAGATTGATAATCTGAGGCGAGCAACTAGGAGGGAACGATTTCTATTATATCCAAGGTTTTTACAAATGATCTTGAATCATGTTGCTCCAAATATGCCTCAGCGAATACCGATCAATTATGTTGAACGTATTAGTATACGGATTTATGCTCAATGTCGTTCTTCTAGTACAAGGAGTAAGGCGGAATTGTGACGACGACCTATTGCGTTGTTTGGGGCTATTGTGAATCTGTTTTATATGCCTTCACCAACGGATGGTTTTCTTGATTTTCCTATTCATGGCACAGTTCCACAAACTGTGATTGAAGCACATGAGCCTCCACAGCAGCAAGTCATCCCTCCACAACAACTAGTTATTCTGCTAGAGAAAGTAGATCCTCAAGTATTTGAGGATATAAATATAGATGTTGCTTTTGAAATAGATATGCCTGGAATATCTGCATGTGTTAGTGATGCCGCTATTACTAAACGATCAACTCCTCGTTCGTTTGAGGCTACCGAATCTGATAGTTCAGATGGGTTTGATGAGACCAGTCATTACATGGATTTTCATAGAAGAATTCAAGCTGGTAAGAAGAAGACGCAAGTTGGGGATGATGATTCGAATTTTGTTGTTCCTATTGATGATGATGAATCTGAGAGAGAACTGTATCGTTTGATTCGGAGACCCAAGAAATCACGGGTTAGTGAGTCGTATAAGTTAATCATTAACTCATATCTCTTTGAAGAAATCATCAGGTGCAGTCTGAGGTGCTTGCAGATGAAGGGTTAATAAAGAAAGAGAGAATTTTCGGACAACAAGACGAGCTGATGGACAACACTCATGGTGTGAAAACTAAGTTTGACCGTATGTGGATTCCACGCCATGGAAATCTTAGAGGTCAAATCTTAGATGAATCTTACAAGTCAAGATACTCGATTCATCCGGGATCTACCAAGATGTATCAAGATCTTAAGAGAGACTACTGGTGGTCGGGTATGAAGAACGATGTATTAGATTATGTCAGTAAGTGCTTAACTTGCTTGCAAGTCAAAGTAGAGCACCAGAAGCCTTCTGGGAAGATGCAGCCATTAGAGATACCAGAATGGAAATGGAAACACATCACCATGGATTTCAAAACTAAGCTACCCCGTACAGCTAAACATCATGATACCATTTGGGTGATTGTCGACCATTTAACGAAAAGTGCTCCCTTTATGCCTATACGAGAAGCCATCTCGTCAGAAACGTTAGCAAATGTGTTCATTAAGAAGGTTGTGGCTAAACATGGAGTTCCGTCATCAAGTGTTTCTGATATAGATACTCGTCTTACTTAGAGATTCTGATAGAAGTTCCATGAAGCTATGAGAACAAGACTGAACATCAGTACGGCGTATCATCCTCAAATAGATGGGCAGTCTGAAAGGACTATCCAAACCCTTGAGGATATGCTACGTGCTTGTGATTTATATTTTGGAGGAAGTTGGGATGATCATCTGCATCTGGTCGAGTTCTCCTATAACAACAGCTACCATTCAAGTGTTGGTATGCCATCATTTGAGATGTTGTATGGTAGACTTTGTAGAACTCCTGTTTGTTGGGGAGAGATTGGTCAGAAAGAGATTGGAAGTCTAGAATTTGTGCAAGAAACCTTTTCAAGGTTTGATCAAATAAAGGCAAGGATGAAAGCTGCTCAAGACCGTAAGATGTCGTATGATGATAATCGACGACGACCAATCGAGTTCAACGTTGGTGACAATGTGATTCTCAAGGTCTCGCCTTGGAAGGGAATTATTCTTTTCAGGAAGAGAGGAAACTTAAGTCCAAGGTATATTGGACCATTTAAGATCGTCGATCGTGTGGGAGAAGTAGCTTATAAGCTGGATTTGCATGAAGAGTTAGAAGGGATTCACTCTACATTTCATGTATCTCACTTGAGGAAGTGTCTAGCTGATAACATGTCACACGTGCCGCTAGTAGACATCGAGGTTGATGAACGGTTGAACTACATCAAGCAGCCTATTGAGATAGTGGAGCGTAAGGAGAAGTAACTTCGTCATAAAGTTATTCCTTTAGTAAAAGTGATAAGTAAATAATTAATAATCAAATGTAACATTTAAAATGAAGATTTGATTTGATTAAGTACTTGAACTTCAGTTTTCTAATGAGGTTTTTAGTAAAGACTTCAGCTTAACCCCAGCCAGGGGCTCCGCCCCTTGGACCCAGCTAGGGTCTTCCACCCCTAGAATTCTGCTGCCAGGGGTGCTGCCGCTGGCCATCGTAGCTAGGGGTTACAATAACTTAGAAGTATGGTATAGCTAGAAGTAGTTAATTGATACTATGATTAATACACAGTTAGCCATGCACAACTCAAGAAGGGCATAACCGTAAATTTAGCAAGGAATCGCTTACTTGTGAGTTTCTATCCCCATTTCCTTGCTATGTTTTCGAGGCTATGTGCATACTCGATGTGATTAGTTAATACACTTACCTTAAGTGGTAAGTGTATGTCTTTTGTGATTTATGTGATTGAGGTTATGAATGAATGCCTGTCGGTACGTGAATGATCTTCGAATACTGCACGTATCGTCAGGAAATGTGAGTTTTATATGTATGATGTATGAATGATATATGAATGTTATATGAATGATTAAGAGCATGTATGAAAGTGTAAAGAAAGGTATCATAGGGATGCACAGGAAGAAAGGGACCGAGCCCTAATAATACTCGTGGAAAAGGGGACCTGGCCCTTATAATATCCGAGAAAGAATGGGACCGAGCCCCAATAATACTCGAGGAATTTGGGACCGGAACCTTATAATATTCGAGGAATAAAGGGACCAAGCCCTAATAATACCCGAGGAGCGTAATGCTCTTTAAAACAATTAAGTATGTAAAGTATGATTAAATATAAATGTATGATAGAAAGAAAGAAAAAAATAAAGAAGGTATATACTTATGTATGTACGAAAGAAAGAATGAACAGGTTAAGTAACTAATATGTACCTTCAGATACGTATAATTAAGTATGTGAATGTATTATATGTTGCCTGTTTTAACTAGAACTCACTCAGCGTAGCTGACTTTTAGTATGCAGGTGAATAGATTGAAGCAGCTGGCTTGAGAGGGGGACTCATGGCATGAGCAGAAGGGACTGACATCCAGGAAAGATTTGTCATGATGTTTTGATAAATTAATTTATGTTATGTTTTAAAGACAAGCTGAATATTTTGTAAAGAATGATTGAAGTTTTATTATTCCGTGAAAGTTTTTGTCAACACTGATATCTAGAACTATGTATATGAGTAAATCCAACACCAAAGTAGGGCATCGGGAACGGGTCCTTATAAGTTGGTATCAGAGTATAAGTTCGAGAGAACTAAGCATCCCACATGCTTAAACTCAAATAGAGAATGGACTTAAGTAAGAAAAGAAAGAAGATGCCAGTTCAAGAAAGACATGTGTCGTTTAAGCAAGCTAAGTAAAGGTAAAGTGTATGATTAATTTCATGTGTAATGTAAGAATGTGTAAGGAAGTTACCTTAATTTCTAGGGATAGGAATATATGATTGCATGACTGTTTAATTGTTTAGAAGTAGAACTAGCACATACTCACTCACGAAGGGAAGTGTGTAGGACACGGAAGTAACATGTTCAGCTAATCACAGCTGGCCAATGCTATTACCTTTTAGCCTTACTATCTTTGTACTAAATAGTTCCTTGAGTGATGAAGTTTGTGTTTCCTTATAAAATGGCTGGAGAAAGAAAGGTTGTCGGTCAAGGAGGTCGTACGGGACCTCTTGGTAGGCCACGCATTACCCGGTAACCTGCTGTAAAACCAGTTACTAACACAAGAGAGGGGAGGAGTGAAAATCTGCGAGGACCAAGCTACAATGAAGGATATCAACTGGATCCTGTTGTTCAAGCCGCCATTGCTCAAGCTGTAGCTGCTGCAGTGAAGAATCTGCATCCTACCAAGTCTACTGAAAGCCATGCAAAGACCGCTGAGCGGACAGGGGAGAATGGTAAAAAGGATGATGAGGGAGAGAATGGTGACTCGAGTGAAGTTAGGTCTGTGAAAGTCAACGAAAATAATAGAGGCCGAGGTGGGTGTGACTACAATTCGTTCAAAGGTTGTGACCCGTCGAAGCTGACTGGTATAGGGATGCAATCGCTACTCTCTAGTGGATAACCACCATGGACATGGTTATCCAAATTAGCGAATGTCGTCCCGACCAAGCAGCTGGTTATGCCACTCAGTCATTTGGTGAAGTGGCAATGTACTGGTGGGAGATTGTGGAGCAGAGGAAGACTCTAGAAGAGATTAAGGCGATGAGGTGGGATGACCTGAAGGACTTGGTGATGAAGTGATTTTGTGTTGATGTTGAGGTTGAGAGAGCTGAGATGAAGTTTCTAAATCTGAAGGCGGGGAAGACAACACACCGCGAATACACTGCTGAATTCAACTGCATGTCAAGGTTGGTGCCTGACATGGTGAACACCGAAGCCAAGCGAATCAAGTGTTACATAAGAGGGCTACCACAAAATGTTCGTACCTTAGTCAAGACTAGTAAACCCGCTACCTTCGACTCTGTTGTTGAACTCGCAGATATGGTTTACGACGATCTGGCTATGGACGATGTGGTGTTGGAGGAGAAGAAAGAGAAGAAATGGGTGTTCCTACTAAATGACCCGGTACTCAGTTGTGGAACCCTAATTAAAAGACGCTGAGGGTGTTGGAGAAGAAGTTATGCAAGACGTGTGGTAAGATACATGGTGGTGAATGTAGATGGAGTAAGGGTACAGACGTTTGCTACAAATGTGGCAAGAGTCATGGTGGAGAATGCAAGCTTGGTTTGAATGCTTGCTACAAGTGTGGAAAAGTGGGGCATTATGCTAATGAATGCAATGCAAAGCCCGCGTGTTACAAATGCGATAAGACGGGCAATATGGCGAGAGAGTGCACTGATGGTGAAGCTGGGGGAAGCGGGAAGAAGGATGCCGACTAGTCAAGGCCAAGGACCAGGGCCTACATGCTGGCTCAGGAGCAGGCCAAACAAATCCATGATGTTGTGACAGGTACATTTCTGGTAAACGGTATTTCTGCTTCTGTCTTGTTTGATTCATGTGCAAATAAGAGTTTTGTAGCTACGACATTTATTAAGTTAGCCAAAATGAAAGGTTGTCTTGTGCCTAAAACTTTTGAAGTAGAAACCTCTAGTGAGACCATGGTTTGGGTATGAGAATAGTTAAGGATTGTAAGATAGAGTTAGAGGGACGTGAGTTCCCTGTTACAATGTATGTTAAGACCTTAGAAGGGTTCGATGTGGTATTGGGAATGGACAGGCTATCTGAGTTTGAAGCTCAGATAGTGTGTAAGAGTAGGTTCAAAATGTTAAAATCCTTGGATGGTGTTACGGTGATGCTTTACGGTGATAATAAAAGTTCAGGGCTTAATGTCATTTTGATGATAAAAGTTGATGGATTATTAAGACGAAGGTGCAGTGCCTACCTGGCGTATGTTGTCAAAGCTACGGATGAGACGAAATAAGTGAAAGATGTTCTTGTTGTTTGGGACTACCCAGAAGTGTTCCCTGAGGACCTTCCAGGGTTGCCACCAGAGCGAGAGATAAAATTTGAGATATACTTAATACCATGAGCACAACTCGTCGCGAAAGCACCTTACCATCTAGTGCCATCCAAGATGAAAGAATTGATGTCCCAACTGCAAGAACTCCTCGACAAAAGTTTTATAAGACCGAGTGTTTCCCCGTGGGGGCGCATCGGTGTTGTTTGTTAAGAAGAAGGATGGAAGTATGAGGATGTGTATAGACTATCAGGAGTTGAATAAGCATACGGTGAAGAACAGGTATCGTGCCACGGATTGATGATTTTTTTGACCAACTACAAGGTTCGAGTTGGTTCTCACGAATAGATCTTAGATCAGGCTTTCATCAGCTGAAGGAGAAAGAGGCAGACATCCCTAATACAGTGTTTCGGACGCGGTATGGACACTACGAGTTCCTCGTAATGTCATTCGGTCTAACGAATGCTCCAGCAGCATTTATGGATATGATGAATAGGGTATGTCGGCTGATGTTAGATAAATCAGTTATCGTGTTCATTGACGATATATTGATTTATTCAAAAAGCGAATCTGACTACATAGAACATCTACGAGAAGTATTAGAGAAGCTGAAGGAAGAGAAGTTGTATGCTAAGTTTTCGAAGTGCGCATTTTAGTTGCGCGAAGTGCAATTTTTAGGTCACGTAATCAATCCAGAAGGGATTAAATGTGGACCCAGCCAAGATCGAGGCGATAATGAATTGGAAAACTCCGCAGAACCCAACTAAAATACACAGATTCTTACGGTTGGCTGGCTATTATAGGAGATTCATCTAAGGTTTCTCCAAGATAGCCGCACCATTGACCGGAATGACTCGGAAGTCTATAGTATTCAATTGGGGAAAGGTCCAAGAGGCTTTTGAAGAACTAAAGAAAAGACTCACGCAAGCTCTAATACTTGATCTACCCGAGGTTTACGAGGATTTGGTTATTTGTACCTATGCCAATCGTGGGTTATGTTTCATGTTAATGCAACGAGGGAAGGTTATAGTTGATGCGTCCATATAGTTGAAGGTTCACGAGAGTACCTGCGCAACGTATGATTTAGAGCTAGCAGCAGCAGTGCATGCTCTCAAGATATGGAGACATTATCAGTATGGTACTAAGTGTACTATTTAAACATATCATAAGAGTTTAAAGTACTTCTACGAGCAGAAAGAGCTGAACATGAGGCAGAGAAGATGGTTAGAGTTGACTAAGGACTACGTATGTGATATCAAGTACTATCCGGGTAAGGCTAATGTGGTTGCCGACGCGCTAAGCCGAAAGAATGAGGAAGTAATTGCAACAGTGAAGTCGTATAAGTTAATCATTTACTCAGATATCTTTGAAGAGATCATCAGGTGCAGTCTGAGGTGCTTTCAGACGAAGGGTTAATAAAGCAAGAGAGAATTTTTGGACAGCAAGACAAGCTGATGGACAACACTCATGGTGTGAAGACTAGGTTTGACTGTATGTGGATTCCACGCCATGGAAATTTAGAGGTCAAATCTTAAATGAAGCTCACAATTCAAGATACTCGATTCATCCGGGATCCACCAAGATGTATCAAGATCTTAAGAGAGACTACCGGTGGACGAGTATTAAAAATGATGTAGTAGATTATGTCAGTAAGTACTTAACTTGCTTGCAAGTCAAAGCAAAGCACCAGAAGCGTTGTGGGAAGATGCAGCCATTAGAGATACCAGAATGGAAATGGGAACACATCACCATGGATTTCATAACTAAGCTACCTCGTATAACTATACATCATGATACGATTTGGGTGATTGTGGACCGTTTAACGAAAAGTGCTCACTTTCTACCTATACGAGAGGCCATCTCGCCAGAAACGTTAGCAAATGTGTTTATTAAGGAGGTTGTGGCTTTACATGGAGTGTCGTCATCAATTGTGTCTGATAGAGATACTCGTTTTACTTCCAGTTTCTGATAGAAGTTCCATGAATCTATGGGAACAAGACTGAACATCAGTACGACGTATCATACTCAAACAGATGCGCAGTTTGAAAGAACTATCCAAACCCTTAAAGATATGCTACGTGCTTGTATGTTATATTTTGGGGGAAGTTGGGATGATCAACTATATATGGTCGAGTTCTCCTATAACAACAACTACCATTCAAGTATTGATATGCCACCGTTTGATATGTTGTATGGTAGACGTTGTAGAACTCCTGTATGTTGGGGAGAGATTGGTTAGAAAGAGATTGGAAGTCTAGAAGTTGTGCAAAAACCTCTTCAAGGTTTGATCAAATCAAGGCAAGGATGAAAGCTGCTTGATATAAGCTAAATTATATATAAAGATTATAAATATTTCCTACACTTTTGAGTAGTTTTTATTAAATAATTCTAGAAATTGGTTCATATTTATATGTTATTGGTTTCAAGAGGCAATGAGTTAAATTAGTGTATTTATACTAAGCTTAAAACCAGCAATTAACTAAAAAATTATTAGAATGACTTTTGTATACGTTCTTTATTATTATTGTCATTTTATCAACTGAAAGTGCATATATTTTACAATGGCATATACTAATTATAGTGATTAGTTTATGCACACCTTAATTTATTAATAAGAAAAATTTGTTTGTTTGTTTTAACCAGGTATAAGAAAAAGAAAAGAAAAATGAGAATCTGAATTCAAGGATATTATTACATAATGAACATGACTCAAGAATTAAAGAATTCAAGATCGTGGGCTTTAACTCGTAATTACCTTATTGGGTGGGCTCCATCATTGAGAAAAAGATAATAGAAACGATTGTGCGCCAAGAATTCCTAGGGAGTTGGTTGACGGTGGTTTAGAAAAAAAAACTAACATACTAATATAAATAGATTATGTTAGAATGAACCAAGGAGGTGGACGGCAATTGAACAGGAGCCACCCCTGTGGTTGGCTGTTGTGTTTCGGCAGCAAGAAAAGAAAATTAAAAGTGAAACAAGCAAGCTACCAAGGAGGTTAAAATTCTACGGCATCATCGAAAAAGAAAAAGAGAAGCAGGCTAGTAGCTCAATCATATTTATATATTTTTACGATGAATCGCAATAATTATATTATCTTTGTTTCATTCGTAGTTATGATTGGCTAAACTTTTATACTGTCTGGGTTTGGATGATTACTTTTTAGACTCGTTTTACTTTTGGTTGTGGATTATTTATTGATTGGTGATGTTTTGGTAAAGTTTTTATTGTATTTGGTTATGATGTGTATGCATATTTGGTATTAATTTATGATCAATTTATTGTTCCTTATGCGTCTTTGTGAATGTCGTTCATGTGTGGATGCATATTAGGTTGTTTACTGTGTGTTTACAACTAGTTTATGGTTTATTATTAACGTATTTCATAGGAGCGGTAATTGAGAGTTTAGAGATACATTATATTCTGCCACTTGAGAGACCTGGAGGTAATTAAGTGTCGTCTGTTTTCGTCTTTTATGGGTTTGGGTAGTAATTACATGAGAGTGAGTTACCCTAGATTCCTTTAGATTCTTATATATCCGAATTATAACTGAATTCAATAGAATACCCCTTTACGCTTTAGGGTGTTTTGTGATTAGAGAGACCGGGAGGTAATTTAGTTTTTAGGTACCTTAGCATAGTTAGGTAAGGTGAGACCGGGAGGTGATCCGAACCATTAAACTGTTGAGCTTTACATGATATTTAGGGTTCTTAGGTATTGTTGGTGAGATCGGGAGGTAATCTAGCATACTTTAGTTATTCCTTAAGTTTCATATTTTTAGAATCCGGTTACCAATCATATATCCAATTCCGAGAGTTTACGAGTTGACTAGTAGGATTCCTTGCCTAGGTAGTTGTTTCCCCTATTTGAGTTCTACACCGATTTGTTCGTGTTAGTTTTAGTTTAAATATTATTTAGTTTACAGTTAATAATTAAAAACACAAAAATCAATTAAATCTATTTATTTAAGTTATTAGTCAGAGTCTGGTGTAGGTGTCGCTAGTGTCTTGTGGGTACGATATCCGGACTTTATTAGGCTTTACTACAGTCGATAGGTACACTTTCCTGTCTAGTGGTCTAGCACAAGGAAAGTCTAGATTTATAAATTTAAAACTACAATGTCTAAGTTAGGTTAGGTTTTTATAGACCTCGTTTTGCACATCAATGCTCAAGACCGTCAGAAGTCGTATGTTGATAACCGACGACGACCAATCAAGTTCAATGTTGGTGACGATGTGATGCTCAAGGTCTCGCCTTGGAAGGGAATTATTCGTTTTAGGAAGAGAGGAAAGTTAAGTCCAAGGTATATTGGACGGTTTAAGATCGTCGATCGTGTGGGTGAAGTAGCTTATAAGCTGGATTTGCCTGAAGAGTTAAAAGGGATTCACTCTACTTTTCATGTTTCTCACTTGAGGAAGTGTCTAGCTGATGACACGTCCCATGTGCCGCTAGTAGACATAGAGGTTGATGAACAGTTGAACTACATCGAGCAGCCTATTGAGATAGTGGAGCGTAAGGAGAAGCAGCTTCGTCATAAAGTTATTCCTTTTGTAAAAGTGATATGGAAGCATCGTAAGGGATCAGATGCTACTTGGGAAGTTGAAAAATAAATACGCAAAAGTTTTAGCCAGACTTGTTTAAGTAAGAGTTAAGTTTCGGGGACGAAACCTCTTTAAGAAGGGAAGACTTGTAGACTTAGGCAAGAAAGATGGGCCTAAGGTTCATGGGCCAAGGGTATCAATACCCTAAAACCCTAACCTTCTCTTCCATCTCTTTCATTTTACTGTTAGCCTACACCATCAAAAACACAAACTTAAGCCAAACACCCTTACCGTATAATACCCAACGATCCGAGACCAACCGAAGGTAAGAAATTATTTATCTCAGCTGACCCAACATATTAGAACCCGACACCGCAGCCCCGTGATGCCATATGAGCCGTTTGGATCTAGATCTAGCTTTATTCGGGTGTTTAATAAACCAAAAACGAGCTTAAGGACCATCTTAGCTCAAATATAGACACCCCGAAGCTACCTAAGTCATAAATATTCAAACCCCGACCAACCATGGTGGTTAACGGCGGCAGACGGCATCGGAATCGAATAAAAACCTTAAAAACGTGTAAAAAGGGGTTGACCTGCACTTACACGCCGTATAAGAATATATACGCCGTATAAGTGTGGACAGCGCCGTATAAGTATGAGTAACGTATAAGTATGACCAGCATGTATGTATGAGTAACGTATAAGTATGGCCAGCGTGTATGTATGAGTAACGTATAAGTATGACCAACGTGAATGTATGAGTAATGTTTAAGTGTGACCAACGTGTATGTATATAAACGTATATGTATGCATGCAACGTATATGTATGCATGTAACGTGTATGTTTGTGGACGTGTGTGTATGACTTATACGCTAAAGAACTTACATGCCAATAAGGACTTATGCGGTGGAAGGACTTAAACCCAAGTACTTATACGCAGTGAACTTATACGCTTAAATCATTTTAAAAAAATAAACGAAAGATAGACAGCGTATACATACGTAAACGATAGACATGGACTTATACGATATATGAACTAAAGATAAGTAAAAAATTAATAATTAAAGGTAACGTTTAAAATGAAGATTTTATTTGATCAAATAATTGAACTTCAGTTTTCTGATTAGGTTTTTAGTAAAGACTTCAGCTTAACCCCAGCCAAGGGCTCTGCCCCTTTGACCCTGCTAGGAGCTGCCTCCCCTAGAACCCCGCTGCCATGGGCGCTACCATCTCGGCAGAAACGTTAGCAAATGTGTTTATTAAGGAGGTTGTGACTAAAGATGGAGTGCAGTCATCAATCGTGTCTGATAGAGATACTCGTTTTACTTCGAGGTTCCGATAGAAGTTCCATGAAGCTATGGTAACAAGACTGAACATCAGTACGGCGTATCATCCTCAAACAAAGGGGCAATCTGAAAGGACTATCCAAACCCTTGAGGATATGCTACATGCTTGTGTTTTATATTTTGGAGGAAGTTGGAATGATCATCTATATCTGGCCGAGTTCTCCTATAACAACATCTACCATTCAAGTATTGGTATGCCACAGTTTGGGATGTTGTATGATATACGTTGTAGAACTCCTGTATGTTGGGGAGAGATTGGTGAGAATGAGATTGGAAGTCTAGAAGTTGTGCAAGAAACTTCTTCAAGGTTTGATCAAATTAAGGCAAGGATGAAAGCTGCTCAAGACGGTCAGAAGTCGTATGCTGATAAGCGATGACAACCAATCGAGTTCAACATTGGTGACAATGTGATGCTCAAGGTCTCGCCTTGGAAGGGAAATATTCGTTTCAAGAAGAGAGGAAAGTTAAGTCCAAGGTATATTGGACGGTTTAAGATCGTCGATCGTGTGGGTGAAGTAGCTTATAATCTGGATTTTCCTGAAGTATGAGAAGGGATTCACTCTACTTTTCATGTTTCTCACTTGAGGAAGTGTCTATCTGATGACACGTCCCACGTGCCGCTCGTAGACATCGAGGTTGATGAACAGTTGAACTACATCGAGTAACCTATTGAGATAGTGGAGGGTAAGGAGAAGCAGCTTCGTCATAAAGTTATTCCATTAGTAAAAGTAATATGGAAGCATTGTAAGGGATCAGATTCTACTTGGGAAGTTGAAGAAGAGATGCGCAAGTTTTAGCCAGGCTTGTTTAAGTAAGAGTTAGGTTTCGGGGACGAAACCTCTTTAAGGAGGGAAGACTTGTAACATCCCGAAATTTCTATAACTAATATTTAATATATTAACGTATATGTATGCATGTAACGTGTATGTTTGGGGACGTGTGTGTATGACTTATACGCTAAAGAACTTACACGCCAATAAGGACTTATACGCCAGATTTACATACGTGCTGGAAGAAAGACTTATATGCCAGTTTGACTTATACGCCAGTGAACTTATATTCTTAAATGAGTTTAAAAAATAACCGAAAGATAGACAGCGTATACGTACGAAAACGATAGACATGGACTTATACGATATATGAGCTAAAGATAGTAAATAATTAATAATCAAAGGTAATGTTTAAAATGAAGATTTGATTTGATTAAATAATTGAACTTCAGTTTTATGATGAGGTTTTTAGTAAAGACTTCAGCTTACCGCAGCCTGGGGCTCTGCCCCTTGGACCCTACTAGGGGATGCCATCCCTAGAACCTCGCTGCCAGGGGCGCTGCCCCCGGACCACCGTAGCTAGGGGTTACAATAACTTTGAAGTATGGTATAGCTAGAAGTAGTTAATTGATACTATGATTAATACACAGTTAGCCGTGCACAGCTCAAGAAGGGCATAACCGTAAATTCATAAATGAATTGCTAATAGGTGAGTTTCTAGCCCTATTTCCTTGTTATGTTTTCTGGAATGTGTGCATACTCTATGTGATTAGTTAATACACTTACCTTAAGTGGTAAGTGTATGCCTTATGTGATTTATGTGATTGAGGTTATGAATGAATGTTTGTCGGTACGTGAATGATCTTCGGATATTGCACGTATTGCCAGGAAAGGTAAGTTTTATATATGTATGATGTTGTTGGGCCTAGATTAGAGTGGTTTGTACTTAGTCTATATTTATGTTTCGGGCCGCATATGTAAACTGAGATCCCTTGGGATCCCGGTGGGATTTTGGTTGTTATTGGGCTTGTGTGTTGGTTCCCTATATATAGCACGTATTGTATAGGGTTTAGGTTTGTTCATTTGAGTTGTTTGTTTTGGCCGTCTAAGTGCATTACTATACATGTTTGTAATCATCGTGCTTAAGCACCCGACGTATAATAATACGTGATTTTTGAAGCAACCATTGTGTTACTTGTTTGTGTTCTTTTGTGTTATTGAATCACCTAGTATTGGAATTCCGCACCAATACTTAGTTTATTGATATCATAATTGTAGTGATCCAGATTCGGGACTTACAATTGGTATCGGAGCCTTAGACCTATTCAGGCTCGTTATTGTGATATCAAGGATTCAAGATTTCGATTTATTGGTGGTTTGCTTGTTTTTCCGGTGAACAAGTGACCAGAGAGGAAGGAGAGTTACTTTTGGGAAAAGATTGGTTTTGGTTTGGAAACAAATCAAAATACCATTTTTCTCGGATGTTTGTTACACTACAGAATGACCTTTGTTGAAAATCAGTGTTCTCGGCTTGACCTTTGTTGAAAATCAGTGTTCTCGGCTTCTCTTAGTTTTCGGCTACATTTGGTTCTCCATATCATTGGTTCTCAGCCAAGATCAAGGGTTCTCGGCTACAACCAGTTCTCGGTTACTTCTTGTTTTTGGCTGTAACCAGTTTTCGGCCAAATCTTAGTGTTTTCGGTGAAAAACAAGGGTTCTTGTTTAATATTTGTTTTCTGCCTAAAATTGTTCTCAGTCAATTTGGTTCTTTGTTGATTTGTCAAAGATTTTGGTCAAGATTACTAGTTCTCTGTCAACTTTTGTGGTTCTCGGTCAACAACAGTTTTCGGTCAACTCTTGGTGACATCTGTTCTCGGCCCAGTAAACTGTGAACTCTGCTTGGGCCTGACTAGTTTAGTTTGGGCCTTTTGCTTGGACTATAAGACCTTTGGACTGAAACTATTTGAACAAATTTAAAATGGATCAATTAACTAATGGTAATGGTTCAACAAACTCTTCACTCCATCAAGAACTCGACTCCATCATGGGGACCACCACTCATATACCCTGTCTCTTGTCCCATGAGGGGTTTAGTGAATGGAAATTTCATTTTGAGAAATATGTTAAGATGAAAAATTCCAAAGTTTGGAGAAGTATTGTTAGGGGGCTCAAAGAATCACTTATCAAAGGGAAAACTCAACTGAGGTTATTGTGAAGCCCGTTGCATTGTATGACGATGATAATTTTGCTAAAGTTGAAGAAGATGAAAAGGCTCTTTCTACTCTAACCATCGCACTCTCACCTGAGATTGCCCTTGGTTTTAGAGAACTTCAATCTGCTAAAGAGTTGTGGGAGGCGTTGTCAAGGTGTATGAGGGAAATGAAGATATGAAAAGAAGTCGCCAAGACTTGCTGAGACAAAAGTTCAACATGTTTAATCACGTTCTGGGGGAAACGTTGGAAACTCAACTTCAAAGGTTCATAGCATTTGATGTGGTCTAAAATATACATATTATTTTATAAATATTTCCCTATACTTTTAACTTGTTTTGAATTGGTTTTCATTTAATAATACTTCTTATTGGTTCATATAGAGATTTTAAAGCTTTCAGGTAAAAAAAAAAGCTAAAATGATTCAATACAGAATCTGATTGTTTTTTGTTATACTCGGTTTAATAATTATTAAATGCATTAATATTATTATTATTATGTATACTACTTTCATTTTTTTTTTGTTACGCTTTGTAGGTAACGAAAGATGAGCCAGTGATTTATTTCAAGGTTCATAATGTGAACACTAATAATTCTTGATGAAATTAAGTTGATGTCATTTAAAAAGAATAAATTAAAGAGAATATGGTGGGAAGAGTTTGCATAAGGGCCCACGTAGAATTAGTTCATATGGACTAAACGAAATTATGGTCTTCATTGTTTTGGGTATACTAATTACAACAATGATTGTAGGCCCACTACAAAAGTAGGTCGGTTGTAAGTACTTGGGGTTGGGGGCAAGACTTTTGATTGAGGGCTGAGTATTATTATTGTTATTATATATAGAGGAGAGTCGGCTGAAAAATTGATGACGAAAAGTCAGAGAGGGGTCACCCTTATTTGGTGTGACATTGTTCAGTGGCTAGAAAGAAAGAAAAACAAGGAAGCAAGCAAGAGCAAGAAGGTCAAATATATATTTTATTATTCGATGAACCAGTTTGTTTGTTTTGTTTTTGCTTTATTCATAATTATGAGTGGCTAAACTGTTATACAGCCTAGGCTTGTGATGATGTTTTGTTGATTATTTTGGACTAGTCGATTTGCGGGTTTTGTTTATGGGATTTTGATTAATTAAAAGTTTTGATTAGTTTTATTGGATGTGTCTCATGCATATTTACTTTTGATTTGTGTCTGAATGAATGTTTCACATGTTACTTGAATGATTGTTTTTAGATTATAGGTTGCATGTTAGGGTTGTTTACTGTGTGTTTGCAACTTGTTTATGGTTTATTGAGCTCATTCACCATAGAAACTGATTTTTGGCATATTATTAGAAGTTTATATTCTTACTAGCTTAAATATCCGACGGGTGATAAGTTGTCGGGTTTGTCTGCATTGTTAGGGTTATAGGTTAAATTATCTGACAGGGAGTTTGCCTATTTTTGCCTTAATTTCACTGTTTACCCGTGTCCTTTAGGCTGTTCAAAAACCACCCGGTGTACGTAGGTGCATTGAGATAGTGAAACCGACGGGTTAGCTGTTTTCTAGGGTAATTAATCATAGTTGGTGAACTGACAGGTGAACCAATAAGCCGGTGTTTTTACATGATCTCTAAGATTTCTTTTTAGGTGACACCTTGAGAGTGATTAAGGATCCATTGAGTTTCTTAGAGCTTCATACTTTTAGATTCCCGGTTCCCATAACATTTTCCCGTAACCGATAAAAGCCCGAGTCGTCACAATTCGGATTCCTTGCCTAGGTAACTCTTGCTCTCATTTGAATTTGGTATAGTCTTATTCGGTAATTTAGTTTTCTAGTTTACTTCAATTTAAATAAGTAATTAGTTTAATTAATTATTAGTATTTAAAATAAAATAAATAAAAATCCAAAAATATATATTTTCTTAATTATTACTTTAAATTAGCTTTTAGATCTAGTTTCGTTAATTTAATAAGTGTCTTTAGAGTTCGATATTCCCGGTCTTCCCATAGCTATTCTACACACGATAGGTTCACTTGCCTATTGCTAGTGGTTTCATTTAGGTTATTCTAGGTTCTTATTACTCGTTGTGCTTAGTCATTATTTGCTAAAACTTTATATACCACTTTACGCACATCAAGTTTTTAGCGTCGTTGCCGGGGATACTTAGGCGATTGCGAAACTAGCTTTGGTTGAACTTAATTGGTTAACTGGTCTTTTTTTTTGTCTTGAGTTGTAGTGTGTCTTGTGAGTCCGTGTCTTAGATTAGTGTGTCTAGTCGTGTTTAGGATAATTTAGTATGTGTTTTATTTAATCAAGTCTAGTTAGTATGTTTAATAGATCGAGTCAGTTTAGAAGTATTTTATATAGAAGATGTTGGAAAGAGATGATGTTGGAAAGAGCTGAAGAAGAGGAACGTGAAATAGTTCGGAAACTAGAGGCATTGGAAGCTAGGCTTGATAAGTTGATCGAAATATATAGGCTCCGTAAATTAGAAGAACTAGAAGCTAGGTTAGAGGAGTTAAGTGCTAGATATCAAAGTGAGAGTCCTTGTTACAAGGACCAGGAAGCCGTCTATGAAATAGATGATGAATTCTGGAATAATGATGATGAGGGCGTGATAGAAGAGATGGAGTTGGAGCTACCTGATTACACGGATTTGAGCGAAGATGCCGTTGTGGAGCCACTTGACCAGATGGAAGATGACGAAGAGGAGGAGCATGCACCATCTTGGGAGGATGACTTTAGCGATGAGTTAGTGGGTTTACCAGTCTTCTCTTGAATTCTCAAAACTTCTGTCGCTCCATCCCCGCAGGGGCAGAGAACCCTTCGCTGTCTCGGCTGTGCTACCGGAGGCTCTGGAGAAGTAGGAATAGGAGAGCACTCATCTTGGGGTGGGCTTACTACTTAGATGCTTTCAGCAGTTATCCGCTCCGCACTTGGCTACCCATCGTTTACCGTGGGCACGATAACTGGTACACCAGAGGTGCGTCCTTCCCGATCCTCTCGTACTTTCGAAGAACATGGAGAATTTGACCCTGTTAGAGATCTTACCTATTTAGAAAAACTAATCATGGGAAAGCCAACAATGGAGATCAAAATGTCACCAGAAGAAGAAAAAGAAGAGGAAGTGGAAACAGAGGATGATGAGTCATTAGAGTTAGTTGAGGCGTTACATCCGATGAAGGTTAGAATGTATGTGGATGAACTAGATAGTGGATCGCCACCGAAATCGAAAAAGCCACAGAAGAAGGTGAGAAAATGCTTGGATCAGCACATTTTGAGGGTTCAAAAATGGTATATTAAGAGTTATAGGACAACACTAAAATGCAAGAATAACCATTTTCCTCATTATATGCCACGTATTAGGTTTAGTCTGGGTAAGTTTAAGTATTGGTGGTCCGACCCGTTTGTGTGTTTTATATTACTGTTTAGTTTCACTATGTGCTATTTGTTTGAATATATTGGACGGATGGAATTAAATGGGTTAGACCGGGGTTGGATAAAAGAAAAGTCTCCTGATTGAAATTTCAGGAGCGAGTCTGGCTGAAGAATCTTCTGTAAACTTAGCGCTTCCCGGGAGGCAACCCTGTAGTATGTTTTTGCTTTTATTTTTAATTTTATTTTAGGGGTTTCTTGCTTTCTTTTGTTGGCCGCGTGTTTTTTGTTTTTCTTTCAGGTTGCGCCAGGATTGCTTGTGGAAGGTTGATGATACACGGTTTGATTCAAGTGTGGGGAGGTCATGTTTGATTGATTGTCGCATTCGTTCGTAAGTGATAGCTTGGTAGAGAGCACTAAAGCGTGAGGCTTTCGTTCGAATTGGAAGGCATGGGACACGACTGGCAAGGCAATATCGTTATATTTACCAGGGGAGTCTGTTCCACTTTACTTATATTTGAATGTGCTTTAATTTTTGTCTTTTTCCTGTCTCATTGAGGACAATGTGACATTTAAGTGTGGGGATGGGAAACTGACGTTTTTTATATTAAAAAAATTCAAAAACTTTTAAAAATATTAAAAAAATAAAGAAAAATACAAAAAAAAATGAAAAAAAAAGTCCCAAGATTTTAACGAATTTTTTTGCAAATAATGGAAAATGATAGAAAAGGTTGAGATTGGTTTTTAAAACTACTATTATATATGAGATTAAATAAAAGATAACGTACTAAGCTTTGGATGTGTCGGTAGGCCCAACTAGCATTGATAGCCCTCTTTAGCAGATTTTATATATCTAATAATTTGAAAAACAGTGAAACCGAATTTCGATGCTTAGGGAGGATTACCATAATCTAAAATCTTTGAGAGGGTAAGACTTAGATGCACTCAAACCAGCACACCACCACATGTCCATCTTTTTACGAGATTAGAAAATAGTTATATATTTAGTGGGATATAAAAAAAGAAAAAAAACAGAGAAAAAAAAAAGAAAAAGAAAAGTATGTTTTGAAAGTGTATTCTGAAAAGTAGGTCCGAAAAGCAAATGACCATGAGAAAGTTATGTAATGAAAAATTCCAAAGAAGCATTCTCAAAGTTAGTAAAAGAGGCCAAAGTTGCACATAGAGTTTACGTGTTACCAAGGGGATGGTGACTCTGAGGATACACTATTGGGGTTCGAAGGTTCTTAGTCAATAAATATTTTTTTTAGGAAATATATAGGACAAAGTCCAATAATATTTAGGGTATGCTCGTACGGCCTCCACATGACCATTCATCCATCAAATTTCACCGAGTGCATCTACTTAGTACCATCAACGAGTCATTGGCTTATGGTAATTTGTCAAACCAGTTTGCTTTGAATCTAGTTTTTCTAGCTCTCTTTGTCTTAGATGGGGTAGGTGTAGCCGTGTTTTTTGAACTTAAAACGCTTAATCCAATTGGGGACTTGATAGGCTGGTGGCTGGGTTTAAGTGGACAACAATATCGGCAATCACGGTTTTTCGTTTATCTATGCTTAAAAAAATTAACCTATATGTTTTAAAAATCAGTTTCGAATTATAATTCCATTGCATAAATATTTTTCAGCATTGGTGACTGAAATGAGATCAGCAAGTATTTATCTAGCAACTTCTGAGATAAACAACAAGCTGGTGAACTCATTGCCTAATAGTTGGGATATAAATGTTGTCGTTATCAAAAAGACTAAAGATCTCAACATAACGTCACTATCTAAGATGATGGCTACTATCAAGGCATGTGATATGGATGATAAGCAACGTGCAATAAATCATGCAAATTCCTACAGTGCGGCTGGGTACAACATTGCTTCCAATAGTGCCCTCATCTCTCAAGACAGATTTTCAATGTTCAAGGCTACTAAAAAAGCACCTCAGGGAAACTTTCAAATGTTCACAGCCACTCAAGGCCAACCATCTTCCATTTCACCCCAACTAGCTCCAGTATTCTTTACTAAGTCTGGTCAATCTTCAGCTGATAACGGAAAAACTTCATTCTCAGGGGTAACTTCCAGTCAGAACTCCATTCAAATTATCCTTCCATTCTAAAAGAGACTCAGGAGAATATAGCTCTAATGGCGGGATTCATGAATTGGTATAATGCTTTTTTAGCTGTAGACTTGGTTCAACCTGTGGTTGCTGCTGAAATCGATCAGATTCATCCTGATGATGTTGAAGAAATGGACATTTCTTGGCAAATCGCCATGGCAGTATTTCGGGCAAATAAGTTCACTAAGAGGACGGTTAGAAACAATTTGAACATGTCTAACAATCAGAAGGTGGGTTTTAACAAAGACACTCTTAGATCCTACAATTGTCATGAGTCGGATCATTTTGCTCGTGAATGTACTAACCCAACAAAGGATGGAAACACGGAAAGGGCAATGGTTACAGTGCAAAATGCTAGAGGTGAAGCTGGAGGTAGTTCAGGAAATGGTGAAAGGGGATTGATGGCTCAACAATTCTCTTGGGAGGGTCAGATGGCTGCGCTCAATATTGGAAACCAGACTGCAAACTTCGCAAATGTTGAAGACACCGGAGAAGAAAATGCTACTGAGGAGAAGATCAAGGAACTTCAATTCGCATATATAGCTTTCACTTCTCCAAATTCATCTGAGGTAAGTTTTCAACCATGTTCTTTAGATTGTGTTGATAAGATAGAATTATATAAGCTTCATAATGACAACTTAATTAGAGACATGGAAAGAATAAAATCTGAAAATTTCAAACTTAAGAAAAATGAAAATGGGGGATAAAATAAAAGCAACTCAAAAGGATTTTTCAAAACTTAAGTATGAATTTAATCTAAAATGTTGTCATTTATTTGATACCAAGCAAGAAATCTCTGAATTTTTTAGCTAAATTGGAAGCTTCCAAATTGGAAATTCTGAATCTATCTAATAAATTTGAAAAGGCTGAATTAGATTTTAAAAAATTCGACATTTCCAGTAAAGTAGTTAACTCAATTATTGAGAATAAATTGCGGTGGAAAGAAAATGAAGGTGAGGGTATAGGATATAGTCAGGTTCCCCCACCCTACAACCACAATTATATTCACACTCCTGTTACCAAAGAACAGGAAGAAAAGGTAAAGGACATGAAGTACGGTAAACAAGACAAATGTGATGGAGTTAATTCTGTGAATGAAAGTCCGTCTACGTCAAAAGTGAACGATTCTAACGTGTTTACTTCATGTGTAGAAAAAGTAATTGTGAAGGAATGGACTGATGAGGACGACGACCCTTGTTTTGAATTTAATAATGATGTTTCTGATGTTTCTTTAAAACTTCTTGTTTTGAATTCTGTTATTCCGACTGTTTGTGTGGGCTCTGTTTTAAAGAGCAAGGATTCTTGTGTGGTTGATTCTGTTGAAACTTTGAATTTTGATAATGTGGTTTCCAATAAGATTAAAAATTCAAAAAATTCCAACAAATACTTACCACCTAAATTTTTTAAAGAGGGATGCTCTGATGACAAACAAGGTGATAAGTTCAAAAATGTAAAAAAATAGTCCTCGCAACTTTAAGCAAACTGGTCCACACAACCAGTCCAGACGAGAAGGTGCCCAAAATGATTTTTACATAAAATGTCAAACTTGTTTTAATTGTGGCACTCCTAGTCATATTGCCAGAAATTGTCCACATCGTTCATATGCTCCCTATTATAGATTTTATCAGAGGAATATGCCCTATGTGCATTATAATTCGTACATGCAAAGATTCAGGCATAGTCAGGCTAATTCCTCTGACGATGATTGGAACCGAAATAAATCTGGCATGTTTAGTTCTCATTAGACCAAGCCTGACATGTTTCGTAATAGGATTAGAAAAAGTGCTTCGGTTTCAAAAAGGAACGCACATCCTAGGCCGAAACAGGTTGAGAAGAAGACAAATTCGTGTCCTTCCAACCCAAAATCACCAGAGATGAAGTCAACCATTCGTACTTATAATGTCAAATCTTACAATGGTAGGCATAAATGGTTGCCTAAGTCTCTGGTGAAAGAGCCTGCAAGTCAAACGTTTGATGATCAAAAGGATATGCCATGGCAACCCGTTACGACTTTAGATGAATCAGGGTCACCCAGTGTAACTATGGACTGGGTACCAAAATCTAACTAACCCCGTGCTTTGTGCAGGGACAGCTATGGAGAAATATCATCAGACCTTGGTATGTTGATAGTGATTGTTCCATGCACATGACAAGGTACATTACCCAACTACACGACATTCAAACATTTAACAGTGGGTAAGTGTCTATTGCGGGAGGAGAGAAAGGAAATATCACTCAGAAGGGTACTGTAAGTAACGGTGTTTTTAAAATTTGAAAATGTTAATTTTGTTCCAGATTGAAGCACAGTCTTTTGAGCGTGTCACAAATTTGTGACAAAGAGTTTTCATCTCATTTTACTAAGAAAGAGTGTCTGATTTTGAAACCTGGTATAATTAAACTAGAAGACTGGATTCTTGTTTGATCACAATGAAAAAATAATGCTTATGTGATCGACATGAACAAAAATGTTCCTGATGAAATAACATGTTTGTTTTCAAAAGTGTCAGAACATAACACCATGCTATGACATCGTCGTCTTGGTCATGAAAATTCTAAAAACCTTAATCGTCTTGCTAAAAATGATTTGGTACATGGTTCACCCATTAAGGATTTTGTAACTATTAGAAAGTGTGTGGCTTGTGCTTTGGGCAAATATCATCGAAAAACTCATAAGCCAAAGTTGATCAATATTATCTCATCAGTTTTTCAACTGCTTCATATGGATCTTTTTGGACCAGTCCATGTCTTGAGTCTTTCTCATGGCTTTTATTGTCTTGTTATTGCTGATGGCTACTCACGTTTTACTTGGGTGTTTTTCTTGTCAAAAAAGAGTGAAACTGCAGATTTAATCAAGAAGTTTGTAGTTCTCATAGAGAACCAACTGAATTTAAAGCTGAAGGGAATTCGTTGTGATAATGGAACGAAATTCAAGAATTCATCATTGAATCATTTCTGTTCAGAAAAGGGGGTGCTCCATCAGTACAGCGCCGTATGGACACCACAACAAAATGGTGTGGCTGAAAGAAGAAATAGAACTCTTATCGAGGCGGCAAGGTCTATGTTGTGTGATTCTAAACTGCCACTGTTCTTCTGGGCAGAAGCTATTAATACGGCCTGTTATGTTCATAATCGGGTGATTATTAACAAATCCAAGATGAAAACCTCATATGAGATTGTCTATGGTCATAAACCCACTCTTGCACATTTCAGAGCCTTTGGTTATCCTTGCACACTACTGAATCACGAGTCTACTCCAAAATTTGGGACCACAGCTGATGAGTGTTATTTTATTGGTTATGCGGGCAATACAGCTTACAGGGTCTACAATAAGTCAACCAAGCAGATTCTAGACTCCTATGAGGTTTGTTGGTTGGAAGAACATGAGACCGATGATCGTGTTGGTCCAGACTAGTTATTTGATTATAATGAACTCTTCAAACCATTCAATGTGTTTCCAGTCGTCAACACAGAACCTACAGGTGGTCCTACAGTGGAAGCTGCAAAATATGACCCACAAACAGTATCTCACATCTCTCCATTTCTGGATGATGATACCACTTAATCAATTAGTGACATACCCGCAACTGACGCTCAGTCAAAGAAACTCCAGAAATTGAATGTTCACCTAACTCGTCTGAAGATGCTGCTACAGTTGAGGGGGGGAGTTCCATTCGTCAGATATTCGGGAGCACACTGTTTCCCGATGCCATTCCAAATGAATATGTCGCCAGTACTTCGTACTCTCACAGTACAGTGACCTCTGGATGGAAGAATCCTCTTGCTGATGTTAATGAGAACTTGTCAAACCTGCAACCTAACGGTGATGTTTCCGATCAATTAATTCCATCAAGAATTCAGAAAAATCATCCAATTGAGAATGTCATAGGTCCTATTGAAGCGGGTGTGTCCACCAGAAGTCAGACAGGACACATAAACAGCAGCCTGTTCTCTTGTTTCATTTCTCAAATTGAGCCAAAGACGGTAGAAATGGCACTTCAGGAACCTAGTTGGGTTGATGCTATGCACGAAGAGTCGAATCAGTTTGATAAGTTGAAGGCTTGGAGATTGGTTGAGTTACCGGAAGGAAAGAAAGCTCTTGATACAAGATGGGTTTTCCGAAACAAACAAGACAACACCGGGGTTATTGTTCGAAATAAGGCACGGTTGGTAGTTCGTGGTTTTCGTCAGGTTGAGGGACTAGGTTACACTGAAGTCTATGCCCCAGTGGCTAGACTTGAGGCCATTTGAATTTTTCTGGCCTACGCATCATTCATGGGGTTCACAGTGTATCAGATGCATGTCAAGACCGCTTTTCTGTACGGTAAAGTCAAAGACGAGATTTATGTGGATCAGCCACCAGGTTTTGTTGATCCTAAGAAACCAAATCACGTCTACAAGCTAAACAATGCATTATACGGGTTACATCAGTCTCCTCGGGCGTGGTATGCTACATTGACCGCACATCTTCTAGATCATGGCTACAAGAACCATTGATCAAACATTGTTCCAAAAACTGTCGGAAAAGATTTGATTCTAGTCCAGATCTATGTAGATGAAATTATTTTTGGATCCACTAGCGCTGAGTTGTGCACGGAATTTGAAGGTGTGATGAAGAAAAGATTTGAAATGAACTCGTTGGGTGAAATGACAACATTTCTGGGGTTACAGGTTCGCCAAAGCTCGGCAGGAATTTTACTGCATCAAGGAAAGTATGTTGAGGACATGCTGGCAAAGTTTGAACTTCAAGATTCCAAGAGTGCTAACACTCCCATGGCAGAAAGGCCTCTACTGTCATCTAATCCTGAAGGAAGTCTCGTAGATCAAACGTACTATCGATCAATGATCGAGTCTCTGATGTACCTCACAGCCAGTCGTCCTGACATCATGTTTGCAGTCTGCCAATGTGCTCGTTTCCATGCTAATCCTAAACTCTCTCATTTAATTGTTGTTAAACGTATTTTTAGATCTCTGAAGGGACAACCGAAGTTAGGTCTTTGGTATCCCAAACAATTAGAATTTGATCTTTATGCTTTTACTGATAGCAATTATGATGGAGATGACATTAACAGGAAATCCACATCCGCCGGCTGCCAGTTCTTAGGAGATCATCTCATTTCATGGCAGTGTAAGAAACAACAGACGGTGTCTACCTTGACCGCTGAAGCGGAGTATGTTGCCGCATCAGCTTGCTGTTCTCAGGTTATCTGGATGCAAAACCAACTTCTGGATTACGGTTTGGAATTTCTTGATACTCCCATCTTTTGTGATAATGATGCTGCCTTGCAATTGTTAAGAATCCAGTTCAACATTCCAAAACCAAGCACATCGATATTAAAATTCATTTTATTCGTGATTGTTACGACCGAAAATTAATTTACCTTGAGAAAGTCCACACTGATAACAATGTGGCAGACTTATTTACAAAACCGATCGGAACAGCCAAATTTAATGTGCTTGTGAGTTTTCTTAAAATGTTTCGTTTTGAGGATTGAGTCCTCTTGGGAATAAATTTGTACATATTTTATTAATTTGCACAAATTTAGGGGGAGAAAATTCAAGAAGTCAAAAATAGTGTGCGTGCTTTGTTTATTCTATTATTAAAAAAAATAACTCACTCTCACTTTAAAATATGTCGGTTGCTCAAGTTTGAAGGACATGTACTTGTATATGTTTGGTCCGGTGTTCTACTCTTAGATTCACATGGCAGCCATTTACCTGAAGACTGAAAGCATCTGGGGCGATTGTGATGTGTTTTGTGTTTTGAACTTTTTCACTTAAAATTTTGTCGGTAACTCTGAGCTGGAAGGACATGTATCTTCATACATGTTTGGTCCGGTTAACCACTTGTGGTCGTACAGGATAGCCATTTACCTGAAAGCTTAAAGTGACCGGGGTGACTGAATTCTTAACATGTGTGTCTTCTGTAACTTCTTGGGAAATGATATTACTATTCAGTTAACAGCTTTTTAGAAGCTTCAAAATATTTTCAAATGAAAATTGATCCAACCTTTGAGAAATGATAGGTAAATTGTTTTCGTGTGCCTAACGGGTGAAGTTATTAAGCTTAAAAGACTTTAGAACAGTCATTGACTTGTATGGCAGCTTTCCATGATGCGTAAAAGTTGAAGTGATATAAACTAAATATGCTAAACTTACTGTGGAGAGTCATTTTGAAGAAATGTGCATGTCTCCATATACATCTCTCCGAATGATTGGCAGAAAAGCAATTACCCGCTCATACACGAGCCCGTTAGTGTCTTGATCACCAAAAATATTGTGTTATTAAGTTAAAAATATATATATATTTCAAAAGAGTTTATTTTATCCTGTTAAACTTTATGTTTTTAAAATCTTAGAGGGTCAAACTAGAACTACATAGATGGGGGCACACAAGTAAGTCCGGTCATGTCTCGAATGAAAGGTCTGTAAGTCCGGATGGCTTGTAAGTCCAACGTTCAACCTTAAAGCTTAAAATTCTGGTTCATTTATCTATAAAAATCTTTTGATCAAGCACTATGGGGTTGGAGTCAAATTGAGGTGATCTGGGGAAAGCCAAATACGCTTTGAGAAGAGATATGAAGCATCACAGGTCCATGAGTGATGTCCATCTAAGCTTTATGCCGAACTGAACCTAAATCATATCACTGATGCAATGAAAATCATGCTAAGTATGTTATACCTGCTATCAACGTGTCTCTTCATGTCATAATAACGCTGAACTTGAATCCTAGTGACAGCCTCTTAAACAATATGATTCCATGTTCGGATGTTTTCATAAAAGGCGGCGTTTTTACAGAAACTGAAACTTGATCCCAAATTTACAAAATTCAAGGGGGGTTATTTTGTACATTAATCTTATTTGTATTCCTTTTATTTATCTTATTTTAAAAAACAATGTTTTATCTCGAAACTACTCTCCTCGAAACGTGTGATTTAACTGGGTTATTTTCAATATGTGCTTAAATTGATTTGGGATGCTTGTCTTGTATGAATTAACATACTTTTGGGCTGACAAAATTGTCATGGGCCTGTTTAGGGATTCTCGGGCCATGAAAGTTGGAGTATAAGTAGACTCCAACTCCATTATTGTTCTTCACTCTCTCAAAAACTTTTCATTTTTCTCAAACCCTTCTGCCAGCCAAGAACAATCTCTTGCATAATCTAATCCCTTTAAGCGGCTTTTATTCGTGTTTGTTGATTCACGGGTAAATGAACAAAGGCTCAAGCTAATGCTTTTGTAGATTTCGTGTTGTTAAAGGACTTGACATATTTACAGTCGGATAGTATGGACTAAGAGGAGCCATGGATTATTAGGATCAGTAATTAAGGATTTCAGTTGATATCTTAGGGCTTAATGAAGGTTAGATGGAGTTTTTAGCTGCTAATATGTCAATCAAACTTGATTAGTTGCAGGTTTAATGGAGTTCTCGGCTGCCTCGAAGAAGATAGCACGTGTTTCAAGGAAGAAACCCAAAGGGTTTTCGGCTTCCAGCTGCAAACCAGTCAGAAGGATCTCGGTTGACTTTCGTTGACCGAGATCTCCTGGCTTTGACCGAGAACACATGTTCTCGGTTAGATTATTGACCGAGATCTCCTCGCTCTGACCGAGAACACACATTCTCGGTTGTTTTGTTTGACCGAAATCGCTGATCTTGACCGGGAACTGATGTTCTCGGTCAATGTTGATAGAGAACTCCTATCTTTGACCGAAAACCCTTGTTTAACCAATATCATGTGGACAGAAAACTCACTGTTGGGCCTGATTCACTTGCAACGTTCTTATTTGTGATCTTATGGGCCAAATGATGAGATGTTGGGCCTGCTCATTAGTCCTATGGCCCAATCAACAAGACCTTATGTTTTAAAATCAATTAATTTGATTAACTTACTCAAATATATATATATAACTATAGTCAAGTTTACATTTACTAACTTGATTCGTTTGGTGCATTAATGGCTGATCAGACTCTGTTAAAGTTTGTGGATACACATAATATTGCTAGATACTTATTTGATCCACCACTGGCTCACAAAGAGTTCAAGTCTATGATTGTCGGCCTCAACACTTGCAGGATTTCTCATGCCTTACGAGAAAATCCAGTCATTTGCAAGAAGATGATCACTGAGTTTTGGAACAATGCCTTAATCAACCAACGAGGGCCAGATGGAGTTGTGTCGATAGACTCCAAAGTACAGAAGAAGCCAGTTATTATCACAGAGGCTATTATAAGGGAGGTGCTTCTGTTTGGTGATCAACCTGATTACCCTATAGATTACTCTACTACAGCCGTCTCTGAGATTCTCACCAGGATGGGTTATGAGGGTACTTATCCTCCAGCAATCAAGAAGTTATTTCACCCATACTAGAGGTTTTTGATACACACGTTCTTCACATGTGTGTCAGGAAGAAAGGGGGGGTCTGACGAGATAAGTCATACTCAGATGTCTGTTGTTACTGCTCTGATCATGGATTGGAATTACAACTATTCCAAGTTTGTCTTCAATGAGATGATGAGCAATTTGAAAGGAAAGAAGAAAGAAATGTTCCTAATGTATCCAAGATTTTTGTAAATGATCTTTGAATCACACTACAACGACCTTGTCAGATCTGTTGATACTTTAGATATGAAATCAATGGGACCCAACTCCTTTGGGTTAATGAAACAGTCTAGGAAAGGCTCCAAGATTGTCTATCAGGTCCTTCATGCTCTTGAAAAATTTGGCAGATTTGCTGAAACTGAAGCTGTACAAGTGATAGCTTAAGTTACCGACGAACATGAAGTTCCAGTTCAAACGTGTTCTGCTGCCTTTGAGATTAGTTCAGATGAAGAAGATGAGACAGCACACCGTGAGACAGATACTGCTCCGAATGCTGAGAAATTAAGTGATGTTGAAGTTGTCAAAGATTTATTACAATCAACTGCTCTGAAGCCTCCTCAGGCATTTGATGTAAATGAAGAAGATGATGTTCTCGAGGAACCAGCAAATGATCTTATTCCACGGAAACGCAGAAAGAAAGATCCTAGGTTGGACGTGTTGGTTCCTGAAACTGAAACAACAACCGCTACACCAACAACAACCACAACACCAACAACAGCCGCATTCACTAGCCTACAACAACCTGAGTCACATGCTCCAGAGACTCACATTGAACCAAGTTCATCCATTGAAGAGCCACTAATTCAAGATCGGGTGTTAGATGATATTGCTCGTGATTTTGATTTTGAGTCAGATATTCCACATACTGATGAGGATAATATACCATTCACTACTGCTCCATCAGGCTCATCAGGCCCAGCAAACCAACGTCAGTCAAGTTCAAATGTTGCTCAGATTCTTGCCATGCAAGAACAGTTTTTACAGTACAAAGACAAGGGTATTGTGCTAGAAGATACTCCAGTTGATGTACAAGCTCTTCAACGTCGAGTCTTTGAACTCGAACAAGATTCTATCGTTAAAGATGTACGCATTCAAAAATTAGAAGCCAACAACACTTATAAAGATTCCAAGATTAAAAATCTTCAATACAGCATGGGAGAGCTAACTGCTACATATCTAGATCTCCAACGAAAGCTTGTTCAGAAATTTGGAGATGAATTCAAGAGCAGTACTGATATAACTTCAAAGATGCCTAACGTTGATCAAGGTGGTAGCTCTACTATTTGCCCAGCTGACAACATATATGAATCTGAGACCTTGAAGCAGTACATGTCTGCACCACCAATCACTAAAGGAAAATCAGATAAAATTCAGAGAAAGCTGCTGGTGATGAAAAACTCAAATCAGAATGTCGAATCATCAGACCATCCAGACAGGTTCGTTGTTACTTTTCAAAAGGGTTTTTCATATAAATACGGTGATCGTTCGGGAGTTGTGTCATGGGGTTTCGATGCTGAAAAGAATATGTGGTGGGTTAAGAGGAAGTCTGGGACCACTGAGTACTATAAGAAGATGAAATATATTGGTTCTTGGACTAAAGTGGATCTCAGTGATTTGATAAATTCTCTGTTCCACAACCTAACTAATGATAAACGTGGTAGGGATTTCAGGAATTTCTTGAAAAATCAAGTTGATCGAGGTTTTCCGACAATGCCAACTGATGAGTCATTCCTGAAGAAAGCAAAGGGGGTAGTGGATCCAAAAACAGGAAAGACAATGGTTAACTTTTTGTGGCCTCCTACAAAGAAGGCCACTCACATTCCTGTACCTGACGCGATTCCAAACGGTACATTGGACAACATGAGGTTCTTGATATATGATAGTGTAACTGCCACAGTTGTTGTCAAATTACAAAAAGGCAAAGCGCAATATATATTTGTTGATCCAAGGGATCTGCTGAAGTTTGGGGAGAAGGATATCAAGATTCTCAGCAGGTTCTAGATAATAACTGATCCAATTTTTGAGACAGCTGCCAAAGAATACACGAGTATGGTAGCTTCGATTATCAGGTGCAAGTTTTGGGCTGGTTCTTTGAAAGATGCTAACATTGATTACATGGAGCATGATTGAAGACCAAGCTACAAACCGAGGGGGAGATTGTTAGGCCTAGATTAGAGTGGTTTGTACTTAGTCCATATTTATGTTTTGGGTCGCGTATGTAAATCGATATCCCTTGGGATCTCGGCGGGCTTTTGATTGTTATTGGGCTTGTGTGTTGGTTCCCTATATATAGCACGTATTGTATAGGGTTTAGGGTTGTTCATTTGAGTTGTTTGTTTTGGCCGTCTAAGTGCATTACTATACGTGTTTGTAATCATCGTGCTTAAGCACCCGACGTATAATAATACGTGTGTTTGGAAGCAACCATTGTGTTACTTGTTTGTGTTCTTTTGTGTTATTAAATCACCTAGTATTGGAATTCCGCACCAATACTTAGTTTATTGATATCATAATTGTAGTGATCCAGATTCGAGACTTACAGATGTATTAATGATATGTATGTTATATGAATGATTAAGAGCATCTATGAAAGTGTAAACAAAGGTATGATTGGGATGCACGGGAAGAAAGGGATCGAGCCCTAATAATACTCGTGGAAGAGGGGACCGGGCCCTAATAATATCCGAGGAAGATTAGGACAGAGCCCCAATAATACTCTAGGAAGTTGGGACCGGAACCTAATAATATTCGAGATAAAAAGGGACCGAGCCCTAATAATACTCGAGGAAGTAGGGCTTAATGCTCTTTAAAACGATTAAGTATGTAAAGTATGATTAAATATAAATGTATGAAAGAAAGAAGGAAGGAAGGTATATACTTATGTATGTACGAAAAAAAGAATGAACACGTTAAGTAACTAATATGTATCTTCGGATACGTATAATTAAGTATGTGAATTTATTGTATGTTGCTTTTTTTAACTAGAACTCACTCAGCGTAGCTGACTTTTAGTATGCACACATGTGAATAGATTGAAGCAGCTGGCTTGAGAGGGGGACACATGGCATGAGCAGAAGGGACTGGCATCCAGAGAAAATTTATCATGATGTTTGATAAATTAATTTATGTTATCTTTTAAAGACAATTTTAATGTTTTGTAACAAATGATTGAAGTTTTATTATTCAGCGAAAGTTTTTGTTAACTCTGATATCTAGAACTGTGTTTATGAGTAAATCCAATACCAAAGTAGGGCACCGGGAACGGGACCTTACAGATAATTATAAATGAGTCCTTTAAAGAAGGAGATATTATCGAGGAAGGGGTAGAACATGCTATACCATCTCCTGTTAATGAACAAGTTATGATGAATGATGATGGTGATGTGTCAGTAGATCTTGAGAAGATTTCTCAACTGGTTGAGGGAGAGAGTGAAGAGTATGAATGGGAAGAGCAACCCAAGTGGAAGGAAGGGTGTGCTCAATGGTTTATAAGAAGAAAGAAACCAGTGGTTCCCTCTTCGTTTGAAAATTCTTACAATATTAAGAGGTTTAATGAATCAAAGAAAGGGATTATTAGCTGGTTGTATGATGAGAAGCTGAAACTATTTGTGTTGAAGAGATATGATAGAATCCAGTACTTTCCAAGGTTTTTGAGGTCATTTATTTCTTTACCTGAGTGTGAGGTGAAGGATTTGGCTAGAATGACATTGATCAATTGTGGTAAAGATGATTTTGTTGATTGGGTGAAGAAACTTATATGGAAAAAATTTGTGAAGGAAAAGAAGTTCACTCTGCTCAAGCCTCACAAGCGAAAATATATTGAAGATGTTCAGAGAGGTTTAAGATCAAACGGTAGACCATGGATGATGGTAAAATACAAAATTTGTTCGATGCTTGAAGAAAATTCCAATGAAGCCGATGCCGCAGAATGTGTTAAAGAATATGAAGTAGTAGGGAATTGATAGTGAAACGGCTGAAGCAATGATGGAAGATGAAGATGAGCAAGAATTGTTGAGAGTGTATGATCCAATGCACTTGGTAAATCTTTCTAAATCTGATTTGCAGGTACTTAATAACATAAGATTTTCTATATTCCTGCGTGGAAGTCAGAAGGGAAGAAGTTTTAAAGAATGGTCTTAGTTTGTGTGAGACATGGAGTGCATGCTGGAAGTTTTGTTTGAAGAAGGTGTTATATTGAAAATTGAAAAAGAAAAACAAGAAACAAACGAAGCTAATGCCAAAGGGAGTCTGTTGGTGCATTTTGGTGTGTCAGTACTTCATACATTTATTGTTCGTATTGTCTGTAATAAACATTATGTTTTGTTTTGTGTTTTATAATTTAAACGGCTTAGTGATTAGCTAAGTTAAGGTTTAATGGATGTTAAGATAACTTCGCATATATGTAACAGGCGAAGATGTGTAGTATATAAACACATCTTCAGCCCAGGGTTTAGTAACTATTCAATAGTCTTATTCCAGTCGTTCGAACTTGTGAAGTGTTTTACCATGTATTGATTGATACTGAGATATTATTCAATACAAGTAAACGTTTGTCATAATCCTTGTTGGTGTGTTCTTGTTATTTACATATACTCGTAAACCAAATACATAGGGGATTCCACACCCTTTGTGTTTGTGATATATTCTATAGCGATCCATCCAAGGGACCTACACTATGCTAGCAAAACTCTCAATGATGCTCAAGAAAATTACACAACTACTGAGAAGGATCTTTTGGTCGTGGTATTCGCTTTTGGAAAATATTGTTCTTATCTAGTCCTTTAAAATACCACCGTCTACACTGGTCATGCGGCAATTAAGTACTTGTTCACCAAACAAGATACTAAACCCCGTTTGATCCGACGGATTTTACTTCTACAAGAATTCGATATCGAAATCAAGGACAAGAAGAGTGCTAAAAATCTTGCAGCTGATCATCTTTTTCGTCAGGAATGTCTAGCTTCACATAAAATAACACGGGCCAAATAATTGACAATCCCCCCCCCATGAATTTCTTACGCATATCCAGACTTGTGAGTGATATCACCATTGGTTCGCATGCATTGCAAATCAGCAGAGAAAGAAATTCTTCTCAGATATCATGTATTATCTTTGGGAAGATCCCTACTTAATTCGCATAGGAGTTGATAGTCATCTAAAGATGTATGTATGGAGACGAAGCACGCAAGATCCTAAAACAATGTCATAAAGGACCAGCAGGAGGTCATCATGGTGCATCAACAACTGCAAAGAAAGTATTCGAGGTCGGCTTATTGGCCTACAATCCACTAAGAAGCCAACAAAATAGTTCTCTCGTGCGATGCATGCCAACATGCTAGCAACATCTCTTCCAGAGATGAAATGCAACAAAGAGCAATCCAGGTATGCGAAGTATTTGACGTTTAGGGCATCGATTTCATGGGACCATTTCCAACCTCGTTTGATCATCACTACATCTTAGTTGCAGTAGATTACGTGTCAAAATGGGTTGAAGCTCAAGCTTTAACCACTAACGATGTTAGGATGGTAGTCAAGTTTCTGAAGAAATTATTCTCTCGTTTCGGTATTACCAAAGCACTGATAAGCGATCGAGGAACACACTATTGCAATGTACAAATGGAGAAATTATTGGCCAGATACATGGTGCATCATCAACTCGTTACACCTTATCACCAACAAACTAGTGGTCAGGTGGAAGTCACCAATTGGGGCATCAAACGAATCTTAGAGAAAACTGTAAGTTATAATCACATAGACTGGTTAAAAAGGTTAGACGACACTCTGTGGGATTTCCGTACTGCCTATAAAACTTTTATAGGCACAACATCGTTCAAACTAGTATACGGAAATGCATGTCATCTTCCAGTCGATCTCGAACAAAAAAACATATTGGGCACTTAAAACTGCCAACCTTGATCTACAATCCGCGGGGAAGAACATATTCATGCAACTACACGAGCTAGATGAATTGAAGATGCAAGGTTATGACAATTCAAGGAATTACAAGGAAAGGAAGAAGAGACTTCACGATGCAGGTCTAAAAGGTGAAAAACAATTTAAAGCGGGAGACCAGGTAATTCTATATAACTCTTGCCTTCGTTTATTTCCTAGAAAATTGAAGTGTAGATGGCCCAGACCTTTTACGGTTAAGGAAGTTTTGAAGATTGAGCCGTTGAATTTTTCCAACAAGATGGACATGGCTTTAAAGTAAACGGTAATCGGCTTAAACTTTACTTAGGAGAACCCACCCGTTGAAACCACAATGGATGTACTTAATCTTTATTCCATGAACTAAATTGTCATAATTCTGAGTCAAGATATCGACATGGTCGAGACCAACTCACCACGACCGTTCCCATCACAATTTCCTTGCATTGATCGTTTCTAGCACTGTTTCCGTCTCAGACTGTCCAGTTTCAGAGAAAACTTGCCAACATTTCCTGTGTTTAGCAAAGCACGGTCGTGCTGAAGGGTTCTAGCAGATTATAATTGTGTAAAACCTCTTTAAGAGTTTTTCACACCTCCTAGCCCCTTTCTCTAAACTTAACAACCTCCAAAGATACCGATGGAACACTCTAATGTATGAAACCCGATCGACACTCCACCAAAAAAAGAAACACATCAACCTAGAGATGATTCTGCAACTTCTGGAGATGGCAAAAGAGCTAACGGACATGCTTGTTCAAAACGAACAGTGATTCCTAGCTCTAACCAAGACTATGGAGAAAATGAAGACTAAGCTCGCGACATCAACGAGTAGATTCAAATCCAATCCACCCGGCTTGGAGTCTTTCCACCGTCACCTTTTGGTGGAAGTGACTCTTTTGGCAGAAATCTTTCTGGAGGAAGTTTTGGAGACCCTTTCTCCAACCTCTTTTTATTTGCTTGTTGATGACTCCACGGATTGTGCTGAGGACTAGTAGTTAGGACCAACCAGGCTTACACCAGTTCCTTTGTTGTTTTCTTTGTTTTTCTTTTATGTGTCTTTATTTTATGTATTTTTTAGGATTAATGTAGTTTAGTATTTTTCTATTAAGGAATGAAAGTTACTTATTTTTTTAGGGATAAGATTTGCGCACACTTAACCGACCATCCAAAACCTCGACCATTATACAAGAGAAAATTCAAAAAAACATGGAAAGTTACAAAGCACGATTGTGTTTTGCTTAACATGGGTCATGGTCACCTTAGCTTTGACACAGCTCATCGTCTTTGCAATCGACAACTTTCTAAAACTGGCATTTGAGAAACTCACCAAACACCGTTGTGTTTATGTCACCACGGCCATGTTCTGCCCTCATGGTGTCTATAAATGGCTATCACTTCTAATTATTTTGTCATACCCCTTTTCATGTATTCTCTATCAAGAATCTGCCATGAAGAGGAGAGGATGGAGGCCAAATTATGGAAGACAATGAGAGGTTCCTATAGATGTAGTTCGGGAACTTATGTTCTTACGTGAGAGAATCGATAAGTTGGTGAACAACAACATGGTGGTGGAACATGATAAATTCAAAACATTATGTTTTGAGCACTATCCTGTATACCGAAGGATAGCTAAGCTAGAGGACAACCTTGAGCAGCTTACGGCAGAGCTTGCTCGCTTCAACCGGAATCAAGCCGAGAGGGCTACCTAGACCAACTTCATGACATGACCTGCCCACATGCAGACCTTGTTCGGAGGAGGACCAAGATTTTTCAAGTAGTTTTCGTTAGTTTTAGGATTCTAGTTTGTCATTAGTTATTACCTCTCGTTCTTTTTATTTTATCATTCATGTACTCAGTTATCCTTATTATCAATGAAATTCGTTTTCTTGTGCTTTAATTTTACATACCTAACTCCTTCGGTCCATTACGGTCGTTAAACAAGTCTCGGGTTTGAAAAACAGTTAAAAAAAGAAAAAACGGGAACAAACCCGGTCACCGCGGCTGTTCCGAGCTCACCACGGTTGTTTCGGATTTACCTGATGGGTTTTAATCTTTGAATTATCCCTCATTTTCACTTTCAACCACTCCACTAAAACCCTATGCGATTTTCGGCCGATTAATCTAACGATTTCTTACTACAATCATCAAGGTATGTGAAATTATTTTTTTCAATCTTACTCTAGGGCTCGGTTATACCCATTTCACATTCACATTGGGTACAAACCGAACCCTAGGTTCAGGTTCCTACTATACTCGAGTTAAGATATACCAAATTAGTATGTCTAAACTTGTTTGCATGATGTATAAGATGATTTTGGCTTTTAAAAGTTTAAAGTAAACAAGTTTAAACAGGATTTTTGGACCACTTCGGTTGATTTTCTGTTAGGTTCGGGTTTCACCTATCAACCGACCCAAATCCAAACTCGTTGATAAGTTTGGAAAGTCGGGTTGAAACGCAAGTTCGAGTTTTCAAAACACCGAATTTGTGCAACACAAGGGTCATGTTTTGCCTAGAAATAGTTGCCATCAACCAGAAAATCACTAGTGTCAGCACAGGCCATGTTTTGCAAAACTCGGTAGTGCCTTGCTTCTGGAACAGATTTCGTGTTTCTAGTTTTTCAGTTTTCCGACTCGTTTTTCATTCTAATTAATTAGCATGGCCGTCTTCAAAGAATGTCACCCCTACTTGAGGTTTTCGAGCAGAACGGAAGCGGAAAGAATGGCATCTAACCGCTTGCAAACAACTAAACAAAGAATTGAGAAGCTAATGTTGTTCGGGTGTACGAGGACAATAAGAGAGGTTAGACAAGGTGAACGTTTGATGAGTATGGTCGAGGGACCATGGATGGGGGTATTCTCAGTGGATGATCGGTCGGTCACCGAGCTAACCACAGAGTTTTTAGCCTCATTCCAACTAGAGATAAATCACCCACCTGCCGGCCTTTGGGAAAGGAACACGTTAAGTTTAGATTAGGAGGGTTGTGGCACGACTCTAACCTCACAAATTTCTGTGTGAATATTGGTATCTACATGGAACAGTAAATCATGAGTAATATATGGTTGAGGTCGGCACACACGTTTCCTAATGAGATAGGAAGACCACCCAATTTCATAGGGCAAATGAGAAAAGACGCTTGGGAATCGCTATCACCGCACAGAGGGGATAGCTACAACCCAAGTTTTTCAAAGAGCATCGAACTCGAAGATCCATTGATGAGGTACTTCACCGTCTTCTAGGTAACACACTCACCAAACCAGACACCAGCGGAGCAATAGTAAACCTCCGTGATCAGTGGGCATTCTACTGTATAAAGATATAAAGGCATTGCAACATTGCCTACATTCTTTGCTCTTTACTCTCTAAGAATGCACGACCTGGGGTTGGTATACCATTGTTTGGTGGCGGGTGGATTGTGAATCTTTACAGGTTGTATAGAGTAGACACTCGAGGCACACTAGGGCCAGCACCTTTACCCCTAGATCTCGACTACTGCTCGTGGATGGGAATGGTTGAAGTAGTAACCACTGAACCATACGTTGTAAGGTTCGTACATTGCTCAACCATTTTTATGGACCCAGATAGCCTATGACTGACATAAAGAGTCCTTATCCCATCCCATGTATGCCCGCCATGATTAAGTTTGTGGTTGTGTTGACTTATGATGGTTTGTTTGTGTTGAACATTTCTATTTCCGTTTTCTTTGTAGGGATATTCTTAGACATTGTATTATTATTATGTATGGTGCCCATTTACCGGGAGGTGTGGGTAATTATATACCCATGTTTTATATTTTTCTTTATATTTTGGGTTTCGTGTTTGTGGTTGTATTTGTATGTGTTACGCAGGTAGGATTTATTTTAGTGCAAACAACCCAATCAACTTGCAATGATAAAACAATAGAAAAAAAATATCGTCTCGACTCGTAGGGAAGTTAATTCCTTTTAAGCCTCGTTTTCCATTTATTTTTAAATCTTTTCACATTGAGGACAATGTGAGATTTAAGTGGGGGGGAGGTTTACACTTGGCCAAACCAAGTATAAAAAGCTCAATTTTTTTCAAAATTACTCTTTTTACAACAACAAAACCATTAGTTTTTTAAATATTTTTGACAAACCGAGAAACTAAGAAATAACGAGAAACATTAAAGCTAAATTAATCTACTTCAAAAAGTGATAAAGCTAAAAATATTGTTTGTAATATTGAGGTTAGTTTTATGCAAAATATGGCGTTTTCATTTAATCTTTCCATTTGTGAGATTTAACCCTTCGTGTAGATATTCAGAAAAATACTCATACATTGAATACTTTTGAGTGAGTCAGGTACTTCTTGCAGGCTAGAACATGTCGTGAGAATTATATTCGAGATCAGACGAAATGTCTTTTAAATAGAAATGTAATATATTTTCAAAAACCACAAACAGCCACAATGAAACCATACCAAAACAAACCTTATTCCTATCACCAAAACCCAAAACCCTATCCTACCAAATTACCCTTTTACCGGTTGAATACAACCTTGGTCTTCTACCGGAAAACCCTAAAAAATTGGAATGCATTCTTTCGATTACAATTTACTTTGTTTCCTACAACTCGTGAAACCTAGGTTGCCTCCATAACTTAGGGAGAGAATCTTTCTCTTTAGCAATGAGGTAAAGAAAATGTGGCGCAAAGAGGAACAAAGGCCAACATTTTGTGGGATTTTCAAAAGCGCAATGAAAAGACGAGAAAAAAGATACGAACAATGTTTGGGTTGTTGAATTTGGTCTCACGAAGGAAGATGTAGAGTAAGTCAAACCCAATCTCAATATGAATATACCGAACTAATGAGGGTGGGGTCTATTAGGCTCAAAGCCGAGCGATCCATTGGAGTTGGAAGTTATGTTCTGGGCAGGGTTGAGGAAAAACTGATTCACATCTTGGGATAAAACCGGTCTTGAGGATCTGACCTTAAAAGTGTCATTAGGATTGTAAAAAGTAAATAAATAAATAAAATGTTGATTCATCATACTTCGGGACGAAGAATGGAGCAAGAACAAGAAAAAGAAGAAAATATTGAAAACGAAGCTCGATTAGTCATACCCCTCCAAAAAACTCATTTGCCAAAATACCCAACAAAACCAACCACCAACACACCAAAACCTATGGAAATAAAATATATTTTAACGTATGCAACATTTCACAAGGTGGGTGGAGAATGGATCTCTCGACAAGCATATTCTCTGCAAGTCGTATCTTGGCTAAGAGTGTTTATACATACAACATTACATGTAAGTCCAGCTATAAAGTCGAGTGTGTATGAACATTACAAGCACGTGACGTTTTGCATAAAGATGAAGCTCATAAAAGCACACCATAGTTTTAAATATCACTACACATACTAAAATGTTTTGCCCCAATGAATTACCAGGACTTTCTAAAACTTCTTGGGATGTTTAGTTTCGGTTAACGTGTTGTTAGAGGAATTTGTTTAAAGCATGCTTGAGGACAAACAAGGTTCAAGTGTGAGGAGATTTGATGTATAAGAATTTATACATCTTTTCGACACTAAAATATCTCTAAATAAGCGTAATATCACCAATTAAAGTATAATAAAACTGTTAATGTTTATAATTTCTATCTATAGGTAAATATAGCCCTGAAAAAAAAAATGAGCTGATATACGAAGAAAAACGAAGGAAAAAGGTGAAAATAGACTTAACTCACCCCCATGGTGGATCAAGGCATGGTCATGTCTAGAGAATACGAAGTAAGACAAATTCAGGAAGACAAAACATAGCCATGTTAACCTCAACACACCTATGTTATCAAGAACAAGAGGAAAAGACAAAATAGATGGTTCTGAAGCTTAACATGGTCGTGCTTTGCCAAAACACACCTCATGTTTAAAGTACAAGAGAAAAAAGACAAATTTGGATTGTTATGGACTCACCACGGGCGTGCTTAATTTACCACGATCGTGTTTTCCCTTGTTGTACGATCTAACAAAGAGCATTCAATGCAACAAGACAAAAAAAAACTCACCACTGTTGTGCTTTTCTCACCACGGCCGTGTTTTGGCCACTTAATCAACCTATAAATTGAATGTTCATCTTTCACATTCAATGCACCTTAAAATCTCATTAACGCCACTTCACCCACCTTTTTTCACCTCCATTAATAAGGGAATTATCTCATCCATCTACTATTTGAAGATTAAGGAGATTAAGCTCTTGGAAGAAATCATTAGCATCAAAGATTAGTTATCCAAATTAGTTAGATTATTTTAATTTAATCATGTTTGTATCTAATACTTTGATGTATAACACTATGTTTACTTTTGGCTAAACTTTCATAGTAGCGTCATAGTTAACACTGAATCTTAATTGAAGTTTAAAAATATTAGTTAAACATGTTATTGGTTTTTAGTAAGTAAAGGTTATGTTGCAACTATCACTTGATGAGTAATGTTATAATACTCTTAAAATATACCCCAAGTGCCTAACTTTACGATAAGCCGAGAAATTGCTAATCTTGTGATTGGCGAACCTTAAAATAGATACCAAGTTCCGAGCCTGACGATAACCCGGAGAACTATCACTCTTGTAAAGGCTTGGTTGATAAATTATGAAATTTTAAAAGAGACACCAAGTTCCTAGCTTGATGATAAGTCGAGGAATCGCCATTCTTGTAAGGGTTTGGTTGAGAAAAAAAACATAAATCCTAGTATGAATATGTACCTAACAAATTGTTAGTAGTAATTAATTATTATAAAATGGGAACTATTGACAATGTTTGTGAAAACGGAGGTTATTTTTAAGTGAAAACGGTAATTAATCATTAGATGTTTATCCACTATAATTGACTAATTACTTGTTAAGTGAATGTGCAACATAACCTATTTTAAACAACTCTTGGGTGGTTATCACATGAGTTCTATAATTGTTCAAGAGTTGTGCGGGTTAATACTTGGTAATTCAAGGTTAACCCTTTACAACTTAACTAATTTTAATTGGTACTTTAAGTATGATACAAAGGTTATTTTTACTAAAATATCAAGAGCAATTCACTTTTTAATTTAAGGGATTGCTTCATCTTTAAAGTGAGTTACCGTATAAATATTTATTATAAATCACTTGCTTATATAAAATTATGTTTTAGTGGAGATCGTGAAGTTATGCATATCTTTTTCTATAATTGTCATGGAATGACATGACTTAGGAATAAGGTGTTATTCCCACATTTAATCACCGTAGCAAGCTCATATCAGATGTTTGCTACTAAATATTAAACCAAGTTAAGAGGAGTTTGAACCAAGATGATACACTTTTATCCTTGATCTTCTATTTAAAAATATAAAAACCCAAAAATATTGTCCTATTAACTTATGTCATTAATCTCCTTTTAAAACTTACTTGTCAAACCAAAACTAATATGATATTCACTTCCATTTGAAATGAATACAACAATTTAGTAGTAAAAATCAAACAAGTGTGTTCTAGATTAATACTTGGTTTTTACCTATATATATTACATATATGATAGATACACTTGTCTATTGGTGTGTGGTTTAGTTAAGATAATAATCATTTTTATAAATTTAAAACTAGACATTGTGTGAACAAAATCTTTAAACATTTAACAAACTTTTTCTATACCATATCACGCACATCAGTATATTACATTATTTTTACCACTAATTTTGAGTCTCTACTTATTTCATCCACAAAGCTCATCAAAGACTAAATATTGTTACCATATATGGTATATTACATTATTTTTTATGACTGATTTTTAATCTATAAAACTTTTATTAAATTGATAGAATTTATGTCAAATATTTAGAGACTACAAATAAGTCCTTAAAATTTTTGTATACAAAATGTGTCAAAGACAAAATATAAATCCCTAATTCAATACGTTTAGGGAATACTAAGATTGTTTTTAGTCTCTAATAATACACTCCTTCCATGTTAAAGACAAAGCTCAGTACCCATACATTTACACCATGTTTCATTAAATATTTGGTACGAAATTTAGTTTCTAATAAGTTTCTAACAATACAGATGATGAATGAGAACTTTATTAAATTTAATCCTGTGATTACGCAAAGCACAAGTTTTTACATAAAGTTTAGAAATTAAGAGTTTTAACCCCTAGGTTTTAATTAAAGTATAAAATACGTGATATAGCGTTTGAAATCAAGGTCGTAACTTAACACATACAAATCAATGATAAATATCGTAATAATAATAAAAATAAAAAATTTTAAAGTTAGGTATACATTACAAATACAAGAAATGAAAAAACCGAAATGGTACAACAACCAAATCCACATTAGTTTACCTCCGCAACGAGGCCAATACATAAACATAGTTTGGTGGTCCTAACATAACGCACCGGATAAAACACTGGATAAAATAAAAATAAAAAATAAGGAAGCCAATTTACTTAAGAAGCTAAATCAACCATTAGAAAATACGACCATATAAAATGAAAAAGTAAATAAAAGAAGGCTAAAAGAAATATGTGTTGTAATACCCGATCTGGTGTCTACTCGAGATATATGAACACGAATGTCAAGTGAAGACCCCAGGTTTGTGCAACTAGGTTTGGCTTCGTATCATAGTTCTTTAAACCAAAGTTTGCGCCATGTACTGGGTTAAAAGCAGTTAGCAGATGTTCAAAGGTTTACTAGTTAGACCTAAATATTATATATATATATATATGTGTGTATTATGTGAAAAACACAAAATATAATTTTTGTAGAACAAAATAGAAGGTAAGCTTGATATCTTACGATACTATTAAAGCAATACAATGTTTCACATAACATTCAACTAGGGTGTTCACATCAATGTCACGTCATTATCAAGTCACATATTTCCTTTCTTGTTATTTCCAAATCATCTCAAAACCTTCTTTTTATTAAATCAAAATACTTGACAAAGACGGGATTCGAACCCGGGTGTGAAACCAAGATAAATGTTTTAAGAAAATCCCCTCTAACCATTTCACCAGGCTCTAATGATGTATTTCTCTAAGAAAGTAAACATACATATATATATATAGACATACGGTGTGGTGTACATGTGCTATAAATGGAAAACTGAAAATTAATCATAAAAAGGAAATGAATCCTATATATTCAGTGCTTCAAAATCAATAAAATAAATACAAAATATTGAGAAAATAATAAACAAATGGATATTAACCCAAATAATAGATCGCGGAGACTTGGGTGTAGTTGGGAAGATTGGTGTCGGTTCCGGTTGTAGCGAGTGGCTGTGTTTGATAGTTGTGGGGGTTGTGTCATTTTTTTTTGTGACACTGTGTTGGTTTTTTTTGTTGGTGGTCTTTGTTCTTGTTGGTGTATTGGTGAGTTTAGCTTCTTGCTAGCGTTTTTTTCTAATAAATTCATTTTGTTGGTCGTTCAAAAAAAAATTAACCCAAAAAAGAAAAAACTGATATTATATATACAAATTTTTATATATATATATACACACACACTATTATTTATTGCGTTATCCGAGTTAATGTCCGATTCGCCCTCCCGGGTCGGTCCGACCTGTGACCCGGTAAGGAGTCTGGGTCGACATCCTGTCCGGGTCTGAAAACATTGCATACACCATATTTAAACATTAAGATTTTCCAACCATAATCATTTAAATTAAACTCATGTTATTTCAATCAATGATTAACAAAGATATTTATTTGACTCGGATGTTAGTCGTGTGTTTATCAATGACAATTATTTGAAACTGAAGAATACAAAAACTGTTATATAACAAATATTGTCTGCTTTTTTCTATCTATATATTTTTATTAATATTTTTGAATATAGCAATATTTGTCATTTGCACTTTGTTTGGATTGCTAAATGGTAATAATTTGAACATTCACAAACCAGTTTCATTGAAGTTGTTTGTCATCTCTTGATGAAGAGTTTTTAAGAGTAACATCTTTCTATAATATTTGCGAGATTTGCACAATAATCTTGATAACTTGCTGGTTATATTTTTTATTTAAAGTTTCCTATTAATCTGTTATACCCTATTGTATAAAGATTAATTAGTTTATTACTTTTGCCAGTCAAAAAGTATCATCTTGCTCGGAACATATCTGTATTAATTGAACATGTTGTTTATATTTATATGGTTTGTTGATATGTTTTACTATCCGTGGGTAACACGGGCTGTATCGTAGTAAATTAATTAAAATATTACACATGACTAGACGATGAATGAGAAACCCGAAAAGACGAGGGGCTAAGCATCTTTCTAGGGCTACACACCAACTCATCCATCCTAATTATTACATTTCCATTTTCCTGATATTTTTATTTGTTCAGTTACCATCTTGCCCCTCATCCTCTTCTAGTTCTTACTTTACCTTTTCCTCCCATTCTCATTCATTCCTCTACCGGTAACATGTCGACTAAAGCTACCAGCCTGTGCACATTAGCCCTTCTCCTTCTATCCACGTTATCCTACGCCGTTGCTCGTTCACCGCCGTCTTTTAGTAACATCACTCCAGTTAATACTCGTCACTTGGTACACCAAATTCCTTTTCGTAAGTATTTTATAAACAATTAATTTTTAACTGTTTATTAATTATTTTTTGGGTAAATTAACATTTGAAGGATGAAGATATTGCAAAAGGTTATGTGGAACTAAAGTGTGAAGGAGATGGAGAAGAAGAGTGTTTGATGAGAAGAACACTTGCCGCACATGTTGATTATATTTATACACAAAATAAGCAGCCATGAGTTGTAACATGTTTTTGATATCTTAATGTTGTTGATTTTACTTAGTATGATTGTATTTGGTAATCGGTGATTTACGAATTACGATCTATCACTCGCTGGCTAAAAGTGAAAACGACATCGGTTTGGTTTATGTTTAGATGTAAATAATATAAAATTTAACTTTATCATATCTGATTTTGTTTTTAATTTCTAAGTTTTTGATTATTGGTCCGAATTTGACAAGAACATCTTCAATGTATTCTTTTTCGAAAATTTACGTACGTGACATGTTAACTGGTATACCAGATTTTCATATATAACTAACACTCATTTTTATTTCAAATTCTACTTCCATTTATCAAACATTTTTTTGTATGTGTAACACTAATAAGCACACTGAAGAGGTAGGTCCCAGCAGAGCCCAGTTGAACCCGCAAGACTCACCTAGAACAGGGACGTCTGCGCAACGACCAACTGCTCCCGCAGAACCCACCATGCTCAGAGAGCCTTACGCGCAGTACGCCAGCTGTACCCGCAGGGAAAGCCTACCAATGGTGAAGTACCCCGCTTGTTCCCGCAGTTGCGGATACAAGCCATCAGGGAAGGCTACCCGCATTGACAGCAAGGCTACACGCACAAGGCACTAGCTACTTCAGTAGTCACATGAAGGAATGAGCAAGGCGGGAATACTCCCGCCTAAAGGAGCCAGTCCGTATGCTTCTGGAAGATCTTTTGTACTATACCTACTAAGGTATGGGCAGAACAGACGATCTGACCAGAACAGCCCATGAACCAATCACAGGGTGACAGCTCACCGACAACAGTACGAGGAGGAGCACCCTCTAGTACTGTTTGTCACTATTAGCCGCTGCCTACTCACCAACTCTTACTATGGGACGTGCGCAGCCTACAGTTGGTGGAACAGTACATAGCCGGCAGTAAAGGAACAGTATACAGCCGACCTTGTTACTGTCGGCCGTAACCTATCCACCAACCAGCATGGCCTGTGCATAGTCCACCGTTGGTAGAACAGGAATACTATTCAGCCGGCTGTACCTTCTAAGAAACCTACCTTCGGCTATAAATACTCCAACACCTTGGAATGGTAAGGACATCATCTGAGATCTCATTATCTTATCTAGCAATCTCTTAATATACACTTATATTCAGAGCAATCTAGTCTGATTCTCACACCGGAGGGTGGTCACAAGGAGGAACCCCCCCCCCCCTTCTCAGTGACGAGCTTACGGTGTCTGTTTTGCAGGTCACCTGAAGAACAACCTTCTCAGCTGGACCTCATACTCGTGGGAAACATTACTTAACCCCCAGATTATCCGTAATCTGCCCCGGGTCACTTAGTGTTTCTTCATTGGCGCCATCCGTGCATAAAAGCTAGAACTAATTTTTAGTTTTTTCAAAATTTATGAAGAAATGGTTAACGTTACTCCGGTCCAAAGGCCAGTAATCGACCAAGAAACCCCGGTAACCACAACCCCAGCAACTGGGGGGAACACCGGCGGTTATACAAATCTTACGAACACTACCCCGGTTACCCAAGCCGGGGCAAGTGCAGTAAATATTCCACTGGGGTTCACTGATGCCCAGTTGGAAAAACGAACGAGGGTCCCTCGCCAAACACTAGATCAAGTTAAGGCGTGGGCCGAGGCACGTCAGAAAGAGTTCCAAGCTGAATTGGATGAACGCTTGCGTTCAGTTCAACAGGCTGACGAATTCGGCAGTACTCGCCAACATCTCAATATGAACAGTGAGTGCGAGTACTCAGACGACGAGAGGGAAGAATCTGATACCGACGCAAACCCTCGCCATAGGGCGAAAGGGAAGCGTAAGGAAACGGACTTCTAACCAAAAAGGAATTTTGGGGAAGCCTTTAAACCAACGAATGCGGAGAGAAACCCGCGTGACTTCTCCAAAACCTTTAGACCAACTGCTACAAATGCAGGAAAGTCAAAGTTCGCAAGGGACATTGCGGAAGCAATCGCCCCGAGAAGTGCCAAACAAATGTCCAACATTGGCACTTATGATGGTCTATCCGACCCAGACGACCACTTGAACAGATTCATTGCGGGGGCAACCGTCAGTAACTGGACGGAACCCACGTGGTGTTATATGTTCCAGATGACTCTGGTTGGAGCGGCCAGGGCATGGTTCGATCGTTTACCGGTCCACCACATATATGATTGGGCGGACTTTCAAAACAAGTTCAGCCAACACTTCAGCCAACAAAGGAAATATACTGAAGAACAGTGGACGATCCTCAACTGCGTCAGAGAGCATGATGAATCTTTACTAGACTTCATCACTCGCTTCAACTCCAAAAAGCTAAGTCTGGGCAACATAAGTGAAGATCTTGTTCGCGCCGCTTTCATCCAGGGCGCCGAATACCCAGAGCTTATCCGCACATTGACGGGTAAGGACGGCATGCCATCCACATGGGATGCCATCATGACGACAACCAAGCGCTTTGCCGAGACGGAGAAGCAACTGGGAAGGGATCTTCCCCAGAGTACACACCTCTACAAGCAAAGGACCAGAGAAAACAATGTTCGGATCGCCCGGCAGAACAAAAAGAGGAAGCTAGGTATTTGGCAGTCAAGGGTAAACTTTGACACCTCATCCAGCTCTCACCCTCTTGTTGGCAGAAGAAATAACACACACCCTTCAAGCCAAAAACACCGGTGGACGCCACTCACCAAAAGCGTCACAGAGATATTTGCCACTGAAAAGCTACCATGGCCAAAAGCTCCAATGATCCGGCAGCGACCTAATGCGGATCAGAGCAAATCCTGTGACTTCCACGGGACAAAAGGTCATAGTACGGAAGAGTGTACATCCTTGAAGGATATTGTTGAAGCATTCGTCAAGGATGGAAGACTGGCACACCTGGTGACATCAATCAAGAAGGGAGGAAGGAACGACAACCGGTACCGAGGCAACGGACGAAAGCCCGTTGACATCAGCATCAACATGGTTCATGGTAAGATCAGAGGAAGAAAAAGGCAAACGACAGAACCATGTGCGTGGAAGGAAGCTGAGGTGCGCTTCCCGCGAGTGCCAGGAGGACCCAGCAAAGAAGGCCCTATCGTCATCAAAAGCCAGCTGGGGCACTACATCACTTCTCGCACTCTTGCTGACAACGGCGCCTCGTCAACAGTGATGTACAGGCAGTTCTTCGACAAGCTAGATGACGAAGACAAGGAACGCCTGGAAACGATCTGCGCCTCGATGGAAGGGTTCGATGGCAGCACAAACACCCCCCTGGGTATCCTATCTTTCCCCGTCACTCTTACAGACGGGAATCACTCACGCACAGAAGACGTGGATTTTGTCGTAATGAGGAAGCCACACCACACATACGACATTCTCTTCGGAAGAGACGGGATGGCAAGATTCAACGCCGTGGTATCCTCAGTCCACGGCATGATGGGATGGCCAACAGCTGAGGGTGTAGCGATGATCACCGGCATTCCCCAGGTATGCATCGCATCTGTCTCATCTAAACCCAAACCAAAGATGGCTAAACCAACCATCACCGAACCAGAAAGATGGGCCTTCAACGGCAAGTACCCTGACCAGGCCGTCTCCATTGGCCCAACAGTTGTTGATCCCACACGCACCTTACTCAAGCGATTATTACAAAAAAACGCTGACATCTTCGCGTGGACACCAGCTGACATGACTGGTGTACCCCGAAGTAAGGCAGAGCATAAGCTCAAATGCGATCCGGCTGTTACGCCAATCGTACAAAAGCGCAGAGTAATGGGGCCAGAACAAACTAACGCGTGTTGAACCCAAGTCAAGGAACTCCTTGACGCAGGCATCATACGCGTTAGTAGATATCAAACTTGGGTTGCAAATCCCGTTATGGTACCGAAGAATAACAAACAATGGCGCATGTGCATAGATTTCAAGGACTTGAACAAAGCATGCCCCAAAGATTGTTATCCGTTACCTGAAATTGATCTTAAGGTGGATTCGTTGGCACCGTTCCGCCTTAAATGCTTCCTGGACGCGTATAAGGGGTACCATCAAATCCACATGGCCGTTGATGATCAGGACAAAACCGCTTTTCGGACGCCCGATGGCACATTTTGTTACCAAATGATGCCATTCGGACTTAAGAATGCCGGGTCCACATACCAACGCTTGATGGACAACCAGTTTCATGCCCAAATTGGGAGGAACTTGGAAGTCTACATGGATGACTTGGTCATCAAAAGCCCTGACCCAGAAGCGATGTTGAAAGACATCGAAGAAACTTTCAACACGCTCAGGAAGATAAACATGAAGCTCAACCCGAGCAAGTGTGCCTTTGGAATGGAAGAAGGGAAGTTCTTGGGGGTCATCGTCACTAAAGATGGCTTCAGAGCGAACCCTGAAAAGGTCGAAGCCATTATCAAAATTGAATCACCTACTACCATCAAACAGGCTCAGACACTGAATGGACGACTAGTGGCACTTAATCGCTTTTTGGCAAACCACGCGGATAAGTCGTTTCCCTTCGTGTCAACGTTGAGAAACTGTTTAAAGAAAACGCACTTCCGCTGGACACCAGAAGCGGAAGCAGCTTTTCAGGAGATTCGGTCACGCTTGATTGAACTCCCAACGCTCACAGCACCAAAAGCGGGAGAGGAATTAATCCTATACCTTTCCGCAACAGATAGAGCAACCGGGCAGTCCTGCTAGTAGAGCGAAAAGGCATCCAGATGCCAATCTATTATGTCAGTCGTATCCTAACAGACGTAGAAACCCGGTACTCTACCCTCGAAAAATTAGTCTTAGCACTTATACACGCTTCACGCAGGTTAAGACGATATTTCCAGGGTCACCCAATCACCATTCTCTCCAACTTCAAACTTGCAAACGTTCTAGGCAAACCCGAGTTATCGGGACGCCTAGCAAAATGGGCAATTGAGTTGGGGGAGTACGCGATAAAGTATAAGCCAAGACCAGCCATAAAAGGCCAGGTTTTGGCCGACTTTATTGCAGAAGTGCCTGCATCACGGGAAAAAGAGTGCCAGGAAGAGGCTCAACCCTCTCCAGCACAAGATATCAATGATGTCTGGCGACTCTACACTGATGGAGCAGCCAGTAACGAGGGTTCAGGCGCAGGGCTGAAACTAACTAACCCAGCAGGCCAAGAATACACTTACGCTATTCGACTGGATTTTCCAAGTACGAATAACGAAGCCGAGTATGAGGCATTCTTGGCCGGGCTGAGAATTGCGCGTAAGATGGGAGTCAAACACTTGGAAGCCCACGTGGATTCCATGTTAGTAGCCAATCAAATCAACGGGACGTACACGGCCGTGAACGACACAATGGCCCTGTACCTCGCAAAAGCAAAATCCCTTATGCGCGATTTCAACGACTGCAAAGTCATACACGTCAAGCGAAGTGAAAACAAATCTGCGGATGCGTTAAGCAAGCTTGCATCGTTAGCCTTCACCCACTTAGGAAAGGACATCCGCATTGAACTCCTCGAGACACCTTCGATCCCGCACAAGGAAATTTGTGTCATCCAAACCGGCACATAAACATGGATGACACCAATAATAAAATACCTTACGGCAGGTACACTACCAGAGTCAAAAACACAGGCAAGAAAACTACGCTGTAAAGCACTGAATTATCAACTCATCGATGACATCCTTTACAGACGTAACTTTCTTGGCCCACTCTTAAGATGCGTGGACAACCAAGATGCTGACTACCTCCTAAGGGAAGTACACGAAGGCATCTGTGGAGTACACGCAGGTCCCCGCGCTGTTGTAGCTAAGCTAAACAACGCGGGATACTTTTGGCCGGGGATGCATACGGATGCGCTGGCATACATCAGAAAATGCAGGTCTTGCCAGCTTTACGCACCCAACACGCACCGCCCGAAGAATGAACTTGTTCCAGTCACCTCTTCATGGCCATTTCAGAAGTGGGCCATCGATGTGACAGGCCCATTTCCTACAGCAGCAGGAAATGTTCAGTTCCTAGTGGTAGCCATCGACTACTTCACCAAGTGGATAGAAGCAAAACCCTTAGCCCAAACAACCGCGAAACATATCAAAAAATTTATTTGGGAATTTATTATTTGTCGTTTTGGACTTCCACAGAATTTGGTGAGCGATAACGGCACCAACTTTGCTGACAAGAAGCTACAACAGTGGCTGAAAGAACTTCAAATCACCCACACCTTTACCTCAGTGGCACACCCGCAAGGTAATGGTGAGGTGGAAAGAGCAAATAAGAGCATCGTTGAAGGCATAAAGAAAAGACTCTTGGAACACAGATCCGGCTGGGTGGACGAGCTTCCACACGTCCTTTGGGCAAACAGAACGCTGAAAAAGGCCAGTACGGAAGAAACCCCGTTCAGCCTCACTTATGGCACGGAAGCTATGGTCCCGGTCGAAATTGGTTTACCTTCACCAAGGGTCTTGATTCAGCCAGAAGACAATGATGCGGATAGACGGTTAGATCTTATGCTAACCGAGGAACGCAGAGACTTAGCCACAGTGCGTGAAGAGAACTACAAGCGACAAATGCAAAAGTACTACAACACGCGGGTAAAACTCTGCAACTTCAATATAGGAGACTACATACTGCGTAACAACGAGGCTTCGAACCAAGAACGCCCAGGAAAGCTGGCCCCGGTCTGGGAAGGGCCATACCTTATCAAAGAAGTTCTGGGAAATGGCGCATACCGGCTCGAAAGGCTCGATGGCACTCCCATCCCAAGAACATGGAATGGAGCTCAATTACGCAAATGTTATATGTAGATCAATTCCAAACTTGTAAAGAAAAGGCCTAGAGCCACTTCTAATGGAAATGATTCTCCTTTCACAATGTGTTAATAGCCTTACCTTTATACTTATGAACTTCCCACACTGATGTGCCGGTATTCACCGCATAAATCGGGGAAGAAGTAAGTCGTTACGTGTGGAAGGCGGCAAAACCCGCATAAACACAACGGTAAAAATTTCAAGTTTTAAGGAAAACCTACACGCAAGTCAGATGTAAGTAAAGTTTAGCCATCCTTGTAAGTGCAAGTGACGGTCTTACCCGCACAATCACGAACAAGGAAGCAAAACTTCAACCTATCATCTACCACGTTCAAAGGTTAACTTATTCTGAACACTTAGAAAATTTCAAAGGAAAAGATGAGGAAAACTTCCACGCAGGTCAGATATAAGTAAAGCCATCCTACTAAGTGTAAGTGACGGTCATACCCGCACAATCATGAAAGAGGAAGCGAAACAAACTTATAATTTGCCACGTTAAAAAGTTAACTTATCTAAGTACTAAAGAAATTGCTAAGTTAGATCAAAACATGCGTAAAATAAACAAGGCAAAGAACTAACACAATCTTTATTCCATCAAATTCAAATATTACAAAGATAGCTATACAAAAGCAAAAATCTACGCTAATGGTGGAAAGGGATCTTCAGAATCAGGCTTCAGGACCACTTCCACTTGGACCCGCTCCATCAGTAGAGCGTGGTGGTTCAAGGAAAGCTTTAAGGATAGCTAGCACATCATCATCAGCAGCGACTTCGTTCACCTTCTCCACCACCGGATGCGGGAAGGCGGCATACTGGTTCACTGCTTGGTCATAAACAGCTTCAGTATCCACATCATACAAAGGGAAGTTGGAAGGCGGGATGCCTTTCTCAACGAACCCTAGACCAAGCAGGAAGCCGGCCTTTTCCCCATCCTCATGAGAAGCGTTGAGGGCTGCGCTCATAGCATCGTCATAAGACGTCTCTGAGAAGACCCGATGCACAACCTACAAAGAAAAAAAAATACAAGTATCAGAACCTTTTCTATTTACAAAGAAAAGCGTAAAGACATGAAAAGGTTACCTGAGACAACGCTTCTCGAAGAAGCCATTCCTTGGCAACCAGAGCTTCTTGGAGGGCGGCTTGAGCTTGGGTACAGGCGCGTTCGGCTTCACTTTTATTAAGGTTGGCAAGCAACACTTCCTTTGCAGCAGCCTCTTCGACGCCCTTTAGCTTCCGCTCAGTGTGGTCAAGCACGCCCCTCTGGTCCAGGATCTCTTGGAGCTTCTTCGCGTCATCCATCGCCAAGGCATCATGAGCCTGCTGGAGAGCCTCTAATTTGGCTTTAAGCTCTTCATTCTCCACGCGTAGAGGCTCAGCAACAGCTTCAGCCTTGGTGGCCCTTTTAGTTGCGTTCCTAGCAGTTTCCTTAGCCAGCCGAAGCTGTTCGTTAACAGCTTGGGCAGCCTTGGAACGGGCCTCGAGACGGGCCTGAACCTCAACTTCAAGGGCCTTGAACGCCTTCTCCTTCTCTGCAGCCGCGGCGGAGAGCCTCCTATTCTCCTCCCGGACAGCCCGCGCCTGAGCCACTTCTTGAATGCGAGCTGCTTTTAACTTGTCGTTTTCACGACAAAGCAGCTCGACGCGCGGCTGCATCCGGGCTAGGAGAACCCGAAGCTCATTGGTTAGCCTACCCTCCTGATAGCTAGCCATAGCTTCCCCCAACGCACCACTGGGAGCTGCGTGACGAGCCCAATCCACGCACTCCACAGGGGTGCGAAGGGTTGTTCCTCGGCGGATGTTCCAGCGTGGAATATACACTTCATTGGAATCCGACACTGCAAAACACAAAAAGCAGTTAGGAAAAGATGATATATAAATATATATATATATATATATATATATATATATATATATATATAATAATAGGCCAAGAGAACCCTACGCACCTGTAGGGTCGATAACAGGCCGATAGCCGCCAAACCCGTCACCTGAACCCAAGGGAAATCCGTCCAAGAGGTCAGGTAGACGGGAAGGAGGCAGAGGTTGGCGAGAAGCCCCATGCATACCTGAAGGATCGGCTGTCGATGCCGATGACGGAGGAGGCATGGTGAAGTCCGCCGCGGTCGCCGTTGCAGAGTCCGCAGCAAAAGTAACCGCCGGCTCAGTGAAAGATGCTGTAAAAATGGCACTGACAGCCGGCGGTGATGTCGTTACAGCTGGAACAGTTGGCTCAATGGATTGAGCAACTGAACCAGCGGAAGCAGGCGCGGCCGCCTGGGTCGTCGCCTCAGGTAGGCTGACCAAGCCTACCGTCATGGGCGGGGTACTCTTCCCTGCTCCACCCTGGAATGCGTCAACATCCACGCCTACACAAAGAAAAGCATTAGAGGGAAAACTATGAAGTTAAAAATAAAGTTTGTACTCACGGGTTTTCTTGAGCCTGAAAGTACGGACAGGCGGGGATGAACCCGATGGAGCCGGCCTCTTTGCGCCGCTCACCGTCGTCATCCGGGGCTCTCCGGAAGTGACAGTCGTCACAGCCTCCGGAGCGGTGGTCTTCTCACCACCGGGGTTCCCCGCCACCTCTTCGCTCTCGGCCTCGGAGTCAGACCGAGGCACCGGATAGGCAGTGGAGGCCACCATCTCCTTCCCCTTCCCGCCGGCAGCCTTCTTCTTCCGCACCAACGGAGGACCATCTGCGGATTCCTCATCAGAACATAAGATTAGAGGAATTCCAGCAGAGGTTTCAACATTGAGGGGTCGAGGGTCGAATAGCGCCTTACCTGGCCGCCTGGCGCTCAGGATCTCGTGGCCTAGCGGGTAGACCTCCACGAACCGATCCGCCGTTTGTTCTAGGATGGGCAACTCGTTCTCGTCTAGAGCGCGAGTACCCATCCGAGCGGGACTGTCAGCCTCCCGCGGATGCAGGAGCGACTGCAAGTCGTTCCCCTCTGAAATAAACAGGAAAAAAGTTAGAAGAGATTCTAAATCAACAAAAAGAAACAGAGCATACCATAAGGAACAGAGTTCGAACTTTATTCGAGGACGATCGGGATCTTTCGCGCATCCGCATCCTTCCACACCCGGCTCATCCCGAGCATCACCATCCCGGACTCCGCAAACCGGTAAACCGGAGATTGGACCCGGGATATCTTCGAGAACCATTCCGCCTCCTGGTAGTTGGAGGCGTGAAGGCTTGGGAGAGCTTGCCCATTTTTAAATTTCATGGCAAGGGGGATGGCGCGAGCAGAGAGGTAGAAGAACTCCCTCTTCCACGAACGAAGACTGCGCTCGGTTGCGCAAATCTTCAAACCCTTGATTCGGGTTATCAGGGTATACCACCCCTGGATGCACCTCCAAGAGTAGAAGGTCATCAGGCGGTCAACATAGGGCTCAATGCCCAGAATCCGGCACACCCACTCGAAGTGCCGAATCTTGGCAATCGCCATCGGGTGCACCTCGGTCAGGTGCACACCGTGCCTCTCCAGGACACGGTACACAAACTTTGTCAATGGGAACCTAAGATTCCCATAAACAAAGAATGCGGCATATACCCCGATCTTGCCTCTGGGGGCATCGTACACCGTCTGATGGGGTTCAGGAAACTCAGGCTCGAGAGACTCGAGCATGAACTTCCTGACGACGTACTGATACAGATCGACAGGCAGAGCACACTGGCACTCGCCAGCAGTACTCTTGTCATCGGCTGTAGCTTCGACATCGTGAGAAGACATCTTGCAGATAAAAGAAGAAAACGATTTCAAGAGAATGCTCGACTGAAAAGGTGAGTATTCGCCGGAAATCGTTAAAGATGAAGAGAGAAGTGAAAGTGTGAATTGCAAAGAACCCTCTCCCCCTTTATATACTAATCGCAATTAATGCGATGAAATTAATGCGGAAGAGAGAGAAATCGAAGGTGCAATGAAACTATGACACGTGGCAAAAAGCAAGCTGGCAACAGCTGTTGAAAGGACGCGTACCATTAATTTCGCGGCCACGCGCCCGAAAAATCGCGCCCACGCGCCTGAAAAGGCGTCTGGAATGACCATGTACTGTCACGTCACCATAACTTCCTGCACGTCCTGACACAGTCAGAAGAAACCGTCGCACGACGTTTCAGAGGTTTGGACTGTTCTTATCCTTTCACCAACTCTTCGAATTTTAAAAAAAATTCAAAAAAAAGATTCAAAAGTAGGCGGGAAAATACCCCTTACCTTGGCAACCAAGTAACCATAAGACGGGTGCGGGTACAGTGTCAAGGCAAAACCCTTCACATATTTAGCACACGCAGGGAATTGACACCAGGAATACCTTGGAAATAAAGTAACCGTAAGACGAGTGCGGGTACAGTGTCAAGGCAAAACCCTTCACATACTTAGCACTCTGCAGGGAATTCAAACCAAGAAGGATCTTCTGGGCCATGTTTGCGGAAACGGGAATAACATCCCCGCATGACGGGAACGTCGAGAACTATATTGTTTGAAACTCCAAGATGGAATTGGTGGTTTTAGCATAATTGATCACTATGTTGAAAACTACCAAAACCCCATGGAGAATCCACACAAGTGGGACTCAACGCTCCTGACCTGCGAGAAGGTTACAAACCTACCCGCTTCATACCCTAAGATCAAGCAGAAAAGTCGGGAATTTCTGCGTGACATCAGGAAAACCGCGGGAAGAATCCCCACGGAAAACCTTAAAACTAAAAACCCTTTTCAAAACCCCTTGCTAAGTCCAAAAGTTCACCTCACTTATTAATAATTCATGAGAAGAACATTGGACTGGGGGGACTTGAAGAGGTAGGTCCCAGCAGAGCCCAGTTGGACCCGCAAGACTCACCTGGAACAGGGACGTCTGCGCAACGACCAACTGCTCCCGCAGGACCCACCATGCTCAGAGAGCCTTACGCGCAGTACGCCAGCTGTACCCGCAGGGAAAGCCTACCAATGGTGAAGTACCCCGCTTGTTCCCGCAGTTGCGGATACAAGCCATCAGGGAAGGCTACCCGCATTGACAGCAAGGCTACACGCACAAGGCACTAGCTACTTCAGTAGTCACATGAAGGAATGAGCAAGGCGGGAATACTCCCGCCTAAAGGAGCCAGTCCGTATGCTTCTGGAAGATCTTTTGTACTATACCTACTAAGGTATGGGCAGAACAGACGATCTGACCAGAACAGCCCATGAACCAATCACAGGGTGACAGCTCACCGACAACAGTACGAGGAGGAGCACCCTCTAGTACTGTTTGTCACTATTAGCCGCTGCCTACTCACCAACTCTTACTATGGGACGTGCGCAGCCTACAGTTGGTGGAACAGTACATAGCCGGCAGTAAAGGAACAGTATACAGCCGACCTTGTTACTATCGGCCGTAACCTATCCACCAACCAGCATGGCCTGTGCATAGTCCACCGTTGGTAGAACAGGAATACTATTCAGCCGGCTGTACCTTCTAAGAAACCTACATTCGGCTATAAATACTCCAACACCTTGGAATGGTAAGGACATCATCTGAGATCTCATTATCTTATCTAGCAATCTCTTAATATACACTTATATTCAGAGCAATCTAGTCTGATTCTCACACCGGAGGGTGGTCACAAGGAGGAACCCCCCCCCCTTCTCAGTGACGAGCTTACGGTGTCTGTTTTGCAGGTCACCTGAAGAACAACCTTCTCTGCTGGACCTCATACTCGTGGGAAACATTACTTAACCCCCAGATTATCCGTAATCTGCCCCGGGTCACTTAGTGTTTCTTCACACACTTACATTCAATCAAGGTAAATAAAGCTTAAATTTTAGTTGATTTTATAACAAAGCAGTCTTAAACTTATTTAGTCTTGATTTTGAATGAGCAGATTTTGAGCTTAAACAGGTAAATGTGCATCGATAAATTGCTAGAATATATAGGAGTCACCAATGGTTTTGATCTTCAATCTATGCACATTAGCTTGTTAACGGATTTACGACTTATGTTGAATATAAATTATTTGTTAACAAGGGAAAATAAATTTTCTTGTGATCTTTTGACAATATTTTTTTCTTAAATTTGAAGTGAACTTTTTTTATTATCTTACGAAAGTGTGATGTAATTTGCTATAAAATTCGGCCATTAAAAAATAAAAATGTTAAGAGGTTTATTTTATTTTTAAATTTTGAGTAATCAAGATGTAAGATTTAATCTAAGTTGATAATTTTCACGTATTCCTTTGTTTGTTAGAATAGTATTTTGTCACATTCTAAATATAGTTAATTTTAATTTATTTTTTTTAAGTCAACAGTGGATGGTTTAATTTTTTTATTTTTTTTAACAGAGTTTGTTGGTGTGCAATTAATTTGTTTAATAAATTGTATGAACTTATATCAATCAAATCAATTTCTATGCAACGATTCGGCCCAACCAATTTATCCATTGATTATCTTATCAATTTAGGTTGCAGGATAATGATAAAAATGATAAATGAAGGGGGAATGGAAAGGATAATTGATAAAAAGCGGGGTTCATAAAAGGTTCGTAGAGGGTAGGTCGAACTAAGTATGGCTATAAGTTAACCCTTGTCAAGGGTTAGCCGCATCCTTATCAAATTGAATTGAAAGAGTTGGTTTACATTATGGAAAAAAGACATGTATATGTGATATTAGATATTGACTAGTTATATACGAGCTAAAGATATATCTAATTTTCCCCAAACAATGCATTACAGACGTATGATCATTACGCTTCAACCGGGTTATTCTATTCCACCTCTTAGAAAGAAAAGAACTTAAATCAAAATACTTAATAGCATGGCGATACATTTATACAAAACTGCTACCCCGAGCACACGCAATGAAACCGTAGACAGTAAAGTGAAATCCAATCCACGAAATAATTTGATCTATGGACAGCATCATTGTGGTAAAGGTCGTAATGCCAGAGGAATCATTACCGCAGGGCATAGAGGGGGAGGTCATAAGCGTCTATACCGTAAAATAGATTTTCGACGGAATGAAAAAGACGTATATGGTAGAATCGTAACCATAGAATACGACCCGAATCGAAATGCATACATTTGTCTCATACACTATAGGGATGGTGAGAAGAGATATATTTTACATCCCAGGGGGCTATAATTGGAGATACCATTGTTTCTGGTACAAAAGTTCCTATAAAAAATGATTTTTCTTGTGTATCATGGAAATTATTTGAAGAAAGGCAAGAATCAAATAATTTTCTATGGTAGAACAAAATATCTTTCATTTCCCCCTCTAATAGATTCTTTTTTTTGAGTTCAAAAGCAATGTTGTTAGGTTCGCTTGAAGGTGTTTTGAAGCCGCTACCAACAGGTATCATCCCCCCAAGAACAACGTTTTCTTTCAGGCCTTTCAACCAATCGATACGCCCCAGTAGAGCTGCTTTCTGTATTCTTGAGTTTGTTTTCCATGAGATAAGAAAGGAAATGATAAGATTTTAGTTTGAATCTTCATTCTTGAGTTTTTTTTATAAAAGAAATGATAGGAAAACTTGAGTGTTTTAAGTCCCAAAGTTTTCTTGCCAATTTGGCATGATTTGGAAAGAAATGAAAAGATAAATATTTAAAATTACCACTTTACCCTTCAATCTACATCTAATAATTGTTTTAAAAAGGCTATATTTGTAAAACTACATATTTTTTTCTTTTCCTTTTCTTTCATTTAAACTAAATAATGTAATTAATCATTTATTTTCTTTCTCTTTCTTTATTTTTCATTAAACTTGAGAATGCATTATATGCATGTACTTTCTTTTCTTCTCTCATCCTATCCAATCTTATATTTTCCTTTCTTTTAATTAAAAACTCGAGAACGCAAAGTTAATGTAATTGTGCTCTCTTAATTTAACACAACTAACTACAAATTATTTTCCCAAATACAAATTTATAAAATAATTAGGGTTGGCAAACTCAGTCCCGTTCATGCGACACCCTGTTATGTCTCGTGATCGATTCGAATGCAACTAACGATAACTCTGTCAGGCAAGTTAATGAGGGAGACACATTCTTGTCTGGTGCAAGCCTCGGGTCACTAACTACTAGCTACTAACCTACTACCAACCTCATCTAGTACACAAAGGCCCAACAACGACTTCTTTATGAAACAAAACGAGTTGTAGTATGTAATGAGTTGTAGTATGTAATGGTATGTTTGTTTTTATCTCTCTCCTCTCATATTGGTCATGATGTTATTTCTTTTATCTCATTACAAACTTACACTTATTTATTTATTTTGTTATTGAGCATCCTATTCCTATGTTATATTTTTCATATTGTGGCTTCTTTTCAAACTTTGACAAGTCAAGTAATCTATTGGAATTAGAATATCACAATAATATCATAGTAATGGCTCGTTGCCTTTCTCTTGTATTTGCATGGTATATATAATTTACCAATGCAATCCCATAATTGTAGGAAGGGATCAATCTTAATGACAATTACAAGATAAATAATCTTTGCGATATATAAGGTCTATTACACCCCCGCAGTCGAAGCTGGAGGGGACCGAATGCTAAGACTGGACCTGAAATCTTCGAACAAAGAGCGCGGTAAACCCTTCGTAAAGATGTCGGCAATCTGATACGAGGAAGGAACATGGAAAACCCGCACCTGGCCTCTTTGAACTTGCTCCCGAACAAAGTGAATGTCAAGTTCAATGTGTTTCGTTCGCTGATGTTGAACGGGGTTCCCAGAGAGGTAAACGGCACTAACGTTGTCACAGTAGACCAAAGTAGCTTGTTGTAACGGGCGGTTAAGTTCCAGAAGAAGGTTTCGCAACCAACATATCTCGGCAACCACATTGGCTACCCCGAGATATTCTGCTTTGGCGCTAGAACGAGAAATGGTAGGTTGGCGTTTTGAAGACCAAGAGATGAGGTTTTCCCCGTAGTAAACACAATACCCGGAAGTGGATCGCCGTGTATCGAGGCAACCGGCCCAATCAGCATCAGTGTAGGCGAGTAGAGAGGGATTGGCAGTTTTGCCCATTTTCAACCCATAATGTATTATACCATGAATATAACGAATAATCCGCTTTAGGGCATCCCAATGACCTGTCATAGGGGCATGCATATGCATGCATATTTGTTGCACGGCGTAAATAATGTCCGGGAGCGTGAAGGTAAGATATTGGAGAGCCCCGGCCATGCTACGATAAAGACTGGGATCATCAAATGGAGTTCCCGATGTAGCACTTAATTTCCCTAGTGTGTCAACTGGTATCGCCACAGGTTTGCAATTTTGCATACCGGCACGTCGAACGATATCTTGAGCATAGATGGCTTGAGAGAGGAACATATCATCATCAGTTCTGGAGACCGAAACACCGAGAAAGTGGCTAAGTGGGCCTAAGTCTTTCATGGCAAACTCATGTGCCAAGTTCTGCATGAGATGTTCACGAAGGACCTCAGATGATGTAGTAAGAAGGATGTCATCGACATATAAGAGAAGATATGCCGAATCAGAACCATGGTGGAGGATGAACAAAGAATGGTCGCACCGACTTTGTTGGAAGCCCAATCGTAAAACAAAGTTCGTGAATCGTTGATACCAGGCCCGAGGCGCTTGTTTAAGACCATATAAGGATTTTTTGAGCCGACAAACGTGATTCGGATATTCCTTGTTACGAAATCCCATCGGTTGGTACATGTATACCGTCTCGTTTAAATTACCATGAAGGAACGCGTTTGTGACGTCCAATTGATGCACTGGCCAAGAACGGGCCAACGCAATTGATAAAATGGTGCGAATAGTTGCCGGTTTAACCACTGGACTAAAAGTCTCCCCACAATCAATCCCAACTTGTTGGGAGCGCCCATTACATACAAGTCTCGCTTTGTAGCGTTCAAGGTTTCCAGTAGAATTAAACTTGTGTTTAAATAACCACATGCTACTAATTACATTCATTTGAGGGTGACGGGGTACAAGTTCCCAAGTACCATTTTTAATAAGAGCATCAAACTCATCATTCATGGCGTTACGCCATTCCGGTATGGACAAAGCGAAGGTCGGGTTTTTGGGGATAAGTATAATAGTGTTAACAGAAAGGTTAAATAGTTTCTTTGGTTTGGATATGCCATCCATGGCCCGAGTACGCATGGTGCGATTGGTGGCTGGTGGTGGGGAAGCAGCTGGGATGGGGGTGCTGTTAATCAGTGGGATAGGGGTGGGTATGTTAGGAGTATGATGTGAAGTTGATGGGCTGGATGGGGTTGGTGGGGGTTGTTGGGCTAGTGGTTTATGGATAATGGGTTGTGAGTAGGGGTGAGATAAGGGTTGTTTGCTGAGAAGGTGGGCTGGGTGTTCGAAATGGGTGAAGAAACAAGAGTGGGCTGGGCTACTGTGGGATGTGGGTCAATATGTGACCATAAATGTAGATGGGGTGGTGTGGACAGGAAATCGTAGGAGGGTGTAGACGTGAACAAAAAAACCGGTTCCGGAACCTAACTGGTGGAACCGAACCGGAACCGGTTCCAGTTCCAACCCGGTTGGAACAATACCCGGTTTGGGTATTTTTGTACCCGAAAATCGTACCCGGTTCTTAATTGGAACCGGTTTGGTTCGTACCCGGAATAACCGATTCCGACGGGTTTTTTTGAAGGGTCAAACAAAAGTCAAACTAGCCGTTGGAACCGGTTCCAACGGTAATATAGCCGTTGGAACCGGTTTTTTTAGACACCAATTAGCCGTTGGAACCGGTTCCAACGGTAATATAGCCGTTGGAACCGGTTTTTAAGACAATAGATCCTTTGGAACCGGTTCCAACGGTAATATAGCCGTTGGAACCAGTTTTTGGGCCAAACCTATATATAAGTTGTTTCCATTACTTGTTTCACCACCAAACTCAAAAACAAACTACAATACTACTCCTTTAGCAAACCCGTTCCTTTACCCGACCATCCAACTAAATATTATTATGGCACCCATCAAAAAAACTAACAACAAGGCTAAGAAGAGTGTTTTTGTTGCCCCCGTTCCTGTTACGGAGGACCCAAGGGTTGTTACGGTAGTCAACCATAACCGCAACCAAGACGTATGGAAGAATTGGGATTTGATTGTGGATGACGAAGGTTATCAAAAGGCTCGTTGCAAACTATGTGGTTCAATATTAAAGCACGATTCCAACTCTACTTTGAGAAAGCACATCGAGAAGCCATATTGAAAGGCGTTGAAAGGGATTGGCGCGACCGATCAAATTGACTTGGGTAAAGATGGTACACTATTTCGTTACAACACGACTAAAGTTCAAGATAGAATGGCAAAGTTCGTTATTCAACGAGCTTTGCCGTTTAACCAATTTGATGACCCGGAGTTGACGTCGTTGATTCGCGAAACTCTACAACCGAGATACACACATGTAAGTCGTACTACCTTAAGACGTCATTGTATCAGGTTGTGGGAGTGTGCTAAAAAAGAGTTAATCGAGTCTTTTCATTCTTTAGAAGCCATGGTTAGTTTAACTACCGATGTTTGGTCGGCACCACACGGGTTGCCCGAATCATACATATGTGTCACCGCTCATTGGGTTGATCCGGTGACATGGCAATTGATGAAACGCACCATCGCTTTTGAAAACATCCCGTTCCCACATACCGCCGAAAAATTGTTTGAATTACTTGATGAAGTTATAACGACTTACAACTTGAGAAATAAAATATTTTCGATTTCGTTTGACAACGCTTCAAACAATACTAAGGCGGCTGAAAAATTTATCATTAAATATTCACCACCTTGTTTCGGGGATTTTTTTCATGTCCGATGTGTTGCACATATCATCAACTTGGTTGTCCAAATAGGTCTTGACAATGAACACATTTGTGATGATTTAAAATACTTTAGACTTATGTTACAAGATGTCTTCAAAAGTGGTAAAAGAAGACATCTTGAATATAAGAACTATTGCAAGTCGGTTGAAAGAAAGTATTTGGGGCCGAATTGGGACGTTCCAACCCGTTGGAACTCAACTTGTCATATGTTAAAGTGTGCTTTTGCCCAATGCCAAACTTTACAAGCTTTTCATAACAATCTTGTTGAAGAACGCGAGGCCGATATGTTTCCGGAAAGTGTTTGGGTCCAAGTCGGTTATTTGTTGGAGTATCTTGATGTGTTCAAAAAGTCAACAACAAAATTATCGGGAGTCTATTACCCTACTAGTTGTTGGGTTTTGCAAGAATTGTACTATATGTCTTGTGTTTTTAAAAGCTTTGCGGAGAAGAACAAACTCTTCGAAAATATTGTTGCGGTGATGAAAGAAAAGTTCATAAAATATTTTGAAAACATACCGCCGGTCTTTACTTGTGCCGCCGCATTAAACCCCTATTGGAATGTTAATGGGGTTGAAACAACGATTGAGGAAATATTCCAAAAACCTTCAAGACCTTTATGACCATTATTTTCAAATGTATGGTCCAAGCACGAGATCGTCTTTTGTGAAAAAAACAACAACTGGTAGGCCGTGCAATAACCCACTTATAAACTTGATGAATGGGATTCGTGAATCGGCATCTAAGAGGCAAAGAGGAAACACACCAAGTAGCGAACTTGGTCGATATAGTGGAGCAAACTATGTTGAGGGCGCAACGGTCGACGAAATTCGCAATATTGATTTGTTGGCTTGGTGGAAAGGTAAACAAAACGAATTTCCCATTCTATCCGCCATTGCTCGTGATTTGCTTGCCGTACAAGCCTCAACGGTTGCTTCCGAATCGGTTTTTTCTCTTAGTGGGAGGGTGTTATCTATGCGAAGAACAAAACTAACTCCCGAGTCTCTAGAGGTTTGCATTTGCCTAAAGGACCATTTGGATGCGGTGGATCGTGTACAACACAAGGCGAACTTTGAAGACGAAATACCAATATTCATGATGAGGAGGCGGAGGACGGGGTTTCTTCCGATAACGAAGACGAGGGTGAAGACGAGAATGAAGACGAAGAAGAGTTGTAATTATTTGTTTTGGTAAAATTATTTGTAACTTGTTCAACTAATATTTAGTTTTGATTTGTTTTATTATAATTACTTTTGTTACTCATGATTAATTGTTTGTTACTTTTTTAATAACGACGAACATTTTATTCATCTAAAAAATAACTATTACAAACATTATTAAAACATAAACGATACTAAACATAACAACTAAAACATAAAAAACAAAGTCCGTCGTTTTAATCCGGGAATACTTATTTTTGGGTTGTAGAGCCGGACGACTCTCCCACTTCCGTTTTTTTAGCTTCCATTCTTCTTTTCTCTCGACAATACTTATTCGTATGTTTTCGTAATGTCGAGTTGGACGCTGCTTTAAGAAACTTCGAGCAATATTTGCAACGTGCCAACTCATGTGAGTCGGTCATGAGACACAAATCGTAATGAACCCAAACATCGGGGCATCTTGTTGTTTCGATCACCATAACAACGTCATCATTGGTTGCCATTTGTTGTCGGTTTAAGGTTAATTGTGGTTTGGAGTGTGTTTTATAGTTTTGGGAGTGGTTTAACAAGTACACAAACAAACCTTGCTATTTATAGAAAGAAGATAACCTATTTATAGTTAAAAAAAACCGGTTCCAACGGTCAAAAACGGCTATATAGCCGTTGGAACCGGTTCCTAACGGCTATAATGTTTAAATTTCAAAAAAAACCGGTGGAACCGGTTTTTACGTAAAAACCGGTTCCGGTTCCAACCTACCCGGTTCCTAAAAGTTTGCATTTATGGGCATCGGTTCGGGTCGGGAACCGAACCGGTTCCTGACTGGAACCGGTTTCATTTTCTACCCGGTGTGAAAAAAACCGGTTCCGAACCGGTTCGGGTTTTCAAGGTGAACCCGATTTGTGCACCTCTAGGAGGGTGTTTGGGTGGATGGATTATTGGCGTAAGGGAATATGGTTTCGTCGAAAACTACATGTCGGGAAATAGTAATTTGGTGGGTTTTTAGATCATAGCATTTGTACCCATGGTGATGTGACGGATATCCGAGAAAAACACAAGGATTAGAACGTTGAGCAAGCTTGTGAATAAGAGTGGAGGGATGAAGAGGATAACAAAGTGAGCCAAAGACACGTAGGTGATCGTAGGTGGGTAGGCGATTGTAAAGGAGTTCGGTAGGGGTTTTGAAATTGTGAGTTTTGCTAGGGAGGATATTAATGAGGTAAGTGGCCATTTCTAGAGCATGGTGCCAAAAGGTTGTCGGAAGGGAAGCGTGAGAAAGAAGAGTTCGGATCATATTGTTAATCGCGCGGATTTTGCGTTCCGGCTTTCCGTTTTGGGATGAGGTGTGAGGGCAAGAGAGGCGAAAAATCATGCCATTTTTATTGCAATATTGTTTAAATGACGAGTTAACGTACTCGGTTCCATTATCGCATTGAAAGGTTTTGATCTTTCGTTCAAATTGAGTTTCTACTTGAGTAGAGAAAGCAGAAATGATAGAGAAAACTTGGGATTTATTAGCAATTGGGAATGTCCATAAAAAGTTGGTGAAATCATCCAAAAATAAGATATAATAACGATGACCCCCGGTGCTAAGTACGGGTGAGGTCCAAATGTCACTATTTATTATGTCAAAAGGTAAATAAGTGCTATTAATTGAAGACATAAATGGTAATTTAACATGTTTTCCCAATATGCATGATTGACAAAGAGTCTTATTTAACTTAGGAAAAGAAATAACATGAGAACGTTTTAAAGATTGCAACAAGGTCGGCCCGGGATGACCGAGACGTTGATGCCAAAGTTTGTGAGAAATAGCTGCAAAGGTGGAAGGTGAAGTGTACTGAGTAGACTCCGGTGGAAGAAGCGGATAAAGATCACCGCTGCTGTTGCATCGAAGGATAGGGATCCGGGTCTTGAAATCCTTCACAAGAAACCCAAAAGGGTCAAATTCGATTGAAACCCAATTATCAATGGTAAATCAATGAACAACGATAAGGTTCTTAATTAACTTAGGGGCATAAAGGACATCATTTAATTTAAAAGGTGGGTAAGGTGGGGGTAAGGTTTGGTGTCCTTGTCCATTAACCGGAATAGTCTTGCCATCTCCGACAATGATGTTGTGTAAAATGCTATTATTATTAAATATGGATTTAAAATTACCAGGATTGTTGGTCATGTGCGAAGTTGCTCCGGTATCCATGTGCCATTGATCGTGCGGGTTGAGCGACATGGTATAAAGAGCCTGCTCTATATTAGTAGGAGGGGTAGAGAAAATGCGCCGGTAAGACGGAGGCGGCGGTATTAGGGTTTGGGAAACCTGGGTCGTGATACCATATTGGAATTAGAATATCACAGTAATATCATAGTAATGGCTCGTTGCCTTTCTCTTGTATTTGCATGGTATATATAATTTACCAATGCAATCCCATAATTGTAGGAAGGGATCAATCCTAATGACAATTACAAGATAAATAATCTTTGCTATATATAAGGTCTATTATAATCTATCTATAACATGTTTTGACATATATATTCAAACGAATAAAATCTGCAAGAGAGAATTGCTACAGATTTGCACATTCGATTCACTTTCCAATCATGGATCCACCACCTGCTTATGATGAGTTTTTAATCACTTGCCTTTTAATGCTTTGACTCCCTGCACTTGAAGCTCTTATAAGTAGCTTCTTCGGTGATCATTTTGCATACACGTACATTCAAACTAAAATCTCAAGATCAAAACATGAAAAGATCAACTTAATATTGAAAGAAGATATACTCAAAAATACTTATAAAAAGATGTTAGTAGATATCCACTTTAGCCGTTATACATCATTGTTTTTATTTGGTGATATTCTTTTTATTCACTACAAGTATAGGAAATTATGTAGAGGTGTTATAAATATTCAAAGTGGGTTTATAAGAAATTGAGATTAACTTATTCATCAACTCGAGTTTTGAAACTACGAAAGTGTCTTAAGCACCAAAAGGTTGACTAGCTATTTTATGTTATGTAAATATGTAATTTATAAACGTTAACTTGGCTAGAATTGATAATAAGAATGACCCTAAAGTTTCAATATTTTTGTTAAACAAGGTATGCATCAAAATGAGAATTTTATAGGGTCTTGCAAAGTTATATGTATGTACATTGCATGACATTTGTAATAGGGTATTACCTACCTTGGTATGCTAAATTGTATGTTTTAAATAATTAAGCAATGATCATGTTTTTATGTTGGTTAACTTTCTAGCTTTGGTTATTACTTATAAGCAACTAAGCTGTTCCTTGATTTTGTAACTTGAATGGTTGTTACACAAGTTTATGTATGCCATATAGATCAATTGGACTTATGAATTCGTATTGTTTGAATGTGTCTTTCCCAAAAAGTGGTGTGAAGTATTAGTAACTACATATGCGTAAATAAAGATATCAATATGAAAGAAGTTAGAAAGCAAAACATGTCACAAGGTAATTTCATATGATGTACCGTTTATTACAAGCAATCATGTAAATTTGAAAAAGTACGCTTTCTTTTGAAGGAAGGCATGTTATGGATGAAGTTTTGATAATGACATGGTCTTATAATAATTATAACGATAACTCTATAATATATATGAAGAAAAAGGACATTAATTTATGGTTCTGGTATAGAAGTTAATAACAAGAGAAAATTCTTAAAATGGCCTTTTTTTAAAGAGAAAAGTGAAAAGTAGCCCTAAATTTTAACATATTTTCAAAATAGCCCATCAAATTTGGACTGAGAAGAAGAGATCTGGAAAAATCCTTAGGCCAATAAAATTCTGACAAATGTCAAAACCCGACGGGTTTTTTAAAAATATTGGGGGACCAGTCCATATTTTCCATCAAAAGTTCTTCTAAAAATACAGTCTTTTCCGACGGTCTTTTAATGTTTCCTAACGGGTCCCCTCAACTTCCAAAAAACATGGGAAATTGTGTCTTCAAATTCAGTCTTTCAAGACGCATTTAGGGTGAATTTGTACCAAGAAGACGAGTTAGTAGTTTGTTTCCTATGTGTTAAAATCTAGTCCACACCTTCAAAATTTATTACTAATCCGTCTATTCCACATGATCATCCAAATAATATACATGAGTTATCTTCATCATCTTCCCCTTCATACAACCCTAAACCATCCTCTCATACCACCCTAAACCTTAACTTCCATGGAATTTGATAATGTTAGTTGTTTGTTATGGTGGTAATTGGCAAACCGGTAACGGAAGGTATGATTATGTTCCATTAAACTGTAAACGGGGAGGTGTTAGTCTTGCTTCAAACATCAACCATTCCAAGCTAATTGATTTACTTGAAGCTCGTTTTAAGGTAACACGCATTTCCCGATTATCATACAAGTTCTCATCGTACTCGTATCCGTTTGATATAGAAGATGACTACAAACTCGTCTCCTTCGTACAAATTTTAAAGATTCGTGTCTTGAAAGACAAATTTGTACGGCACATTTTTCCATGAGTTCAAAATTAGTAGGGTCGAGATAAGAATCTTTAATAAACCGTCTGGCAAGACAACTTTTAATATTAAGATTTCTTGAAGAATATGGACGGGTACCTCAATCTTTTCAAAAATATGAACCCCTTAGTTCATATTTATCAAATAAGTGTCTTGAAAGACAAAATAAAATGACACATTTTCCATGTCTTTAAAATTTGTATGGGTTAGATAAGAAACTTAAATAACCAGCGAGAAAGCTTTGTAAAATAAATTTTAGTTCAAAAATTTGGACGGGTCCCTCAATATTTATAAATCTATGGTTTTCTTGGTACAAATTCACCCTAAATGCGTCTTGAAAGAATGAATTTGAAGGCACAATTTCCTATGTTTTTTTGGAAGTTGAGGGGACCCGTTAGGAAACATTAAAAGACCGTAGGAAAAGACTGTATTTTTAGAAGAAATTTTAATAGAAAATATAGACTGGTCCCCCAATATTTTTAAAAATACCCGTCGGATTTGACAGTTGTTAGAATTTTATTGGCCTAAGAATTTTTCCAGATCTCATTTTCTCAGTCCAAATTTGATTGGCTATTTTAAAAATATGTTAAAATTTAGGGCTACTTTTCACTTTCTCTCTCATAAAAAAGACCATTTTAAGAATTTTCCCTAATAATAATAAGGAAAATTGGATTTAAATAATCCCACCTTTAATGGATTGGCCAATAATAATCCCACCTCCGGTATTTCCCACTGGCAGTCTCACCTTTTCAATGTTTTTTGTTTTATAAACCAGCGTTAAAAAAACTTAACGGGGTTAAGTTTTTGCTGATGTGGCTGGTGAGTTGGCAGTGTCATAATCCTACATGGCTTTTCCCTTTTAATCCTAAATGCAATTACTATATTAATCCTACAAAAACGGGCTGCAGGGGATTCGAACCTGCGCCTCCAGCCCCGCAGTCAACACCCACATGTATAAGCCAACTGATCTGAGAGATCCTTTGATAAAAATCCAGAAACAGAACCTATATAACCAGACATTTCGCAACCAATAGAGTATTATGAACCCTAGATCATCAATCGGCCAGGCCGTTATTTGATTGGCCGATTGAAATTAGGGCTATTAAAGAGTGAATGACGACGAACACAAAGGTATAATTGGTTACCTATAAAGATGATTGGAAGAGGGTTAATTTGATCCCGGCAGTGACGGCGGAAAGGGCTCAAGAACACGCATCAAAACATCAATTCATTATAGGGTAACTGTAGGCGATGTATGTGAGGTTCTTTCTGAAAGCTTAATTGAATTATTATTAACAATATAAAGTATATTGATTAACAGGTTACGTCGGTTCGTTCAAACGAGTAATACGAATCAATAATTGATCTCATTCCATGTTTATGGTGTCGGTGGCTCGTTATGGTATGCATAAGGATATGCAAGATTCAATTTCTAAGTTTAGGACGAGAATTATAGTGCAAGCTAGTGATTTGGGTATTCGGGTTCACTAATCGGGTCGCGGGTTTGGGTCAGATCCAAGTTAATAAATCTGGATAATAGGATTTAATATAATAAAATATAGTAATTGCATTTTAATCCAAAGGGAAAAGCCATGTAGGATTATGACACTGCCAACTCACCAGCCACATCAGCAAAAACTTAACCCCGTTAAATTTTTTTAACGTTGGTTTATAAAACAAAAAACATTGAAAAGGTAGGACTGCCAGCGGAAAATACCGGATGTGAGATTATTATTGGCCAATCTATTAAAGGTGGGATTATTTAAATCCAATTTTCCTAATAATAATAATGAGATGTTCTTACTAAATCATTGATGTATATAGACATTAATCATTATGGTCTATATATTCGGTGGAATCTATTTTGATTATATAGATTGTATGCCAATTTTCTTCTAAGATTATAAAACTTTTTTATCACATAATTATAACGTATCTGTTTGTATTCACATTCAGTCTTTATCATTAAATTTAATATTACATTAAAATTACTATATTTTCTATTATATTTTAATTAAATAATACTTTTTATACCTTTGTTATTACCAATTTTTTTTTCCTTCACTCACTACTTTCAAAATATATTAAAAAATTATAGTGTGAACAACAACTATTCAAATATATAAAAAAAATCACTATATTTATATTTTCTTCATTCACAGCACCCTAACTATTCCCTACATTATAAAAACCACATTTTTAATAGATTGAATGTGAATGTTCTTAATGTGTAAGTAGTGTTATTATAATGGGACTGGATAGCAAATTTGTGGTGATCCACTAGTCAAACAAAATTTAAGAACTAGTTGGCTTTATAAATAATTTAATAAAATATTTACAAGTTTGTTGTAGATTTGCAATTTTACTTATTTTTTTTTTAAAATTTGTAATATTAATAAAGCAAACATTTAAATATATAAAATAAGGGGAAAGTAAACAAACAAATTAATGTGCGAACAAAAGAATCTGACAATGCCAATTATGTAAATAACTCGAAATCTCTTTTTTTCATATAAACCTCAAATTCATCGTGTACCAAATTTTGAACCCAAATTCATTTCATCAAAATCTCAAACGATTCTTTCATAGCTTCTACAATCATCGATCAATTTCACTTTTAATACGTTAAATCATCTGCTAATAATGACGATCGAAGGTAACTTTCATTTTCTAATCACTTGTTTGTGTGTTTGTAGAACTAGGGTTTAGACCGAGAAAATTGATTTCAAATCTCTCACGTTTAATGCAATTTCTACACATACATATAGAGATAGAAGCTGAAGCACAAGATTATAGTGAATGAATAAGCATACAAAACCATGATAAACTCTTGTTTCGAACCATAACAGGTAACTAGTCTGTTTATTGCTTTTATAACTTTGTCATGTAGTGTAATTTGCATGAAACGAGTTTGTTTATAGTTTTTGTTACTTTGTATACGGGTTATAGTGTAATTACACAAAGTAATTAGTTTTGTATGTGTGTAATTTGTCTGTTTATAGCTTTTGTAATATGTTCTTAGGTTGTAGTGTAATTATTTTTCACAACTAGAGTAATTATCATAGTTGTAGTAATTGTTTCGTAAATAGTGTAATTAGTATGTATAAGTAGAGAAATTGTTAATATGTTTCTAATTAGTTGTTTGGAATGTTAATTTGTCTGCTTATAGCTTTTAAAATATGTTCTTAGGTTGTGGTGTAGTTATTTTTCACAACTAGAACAATTATCATAATTGTAGTAGTTATTTCATGAGCAAGGTTATAATAAGATGTATTTTCCTAATAAGTGTAGGGAGTATGTTTTCACCATTAGATCTAATAAAACACACTGCATAATAAACACACTCCACCCTAAAATAAAACACACCGCACATGTCACACCCTCAAAATCCACTAACGGAGTTTTACCGTCAGAGGGTGTGAACTAACAGGATCGGAATCATCAGTTATAATCAAACCATAAAATAAAGTTTCAAAACCATGAAAACGTTTACGAGTAAATAAATGCGGAAGCGTAAAAACCTTTAATCAAAAGTTGCGTCACGCAGGACGACTTAAAACCAATGATAACCGTTAAAAATAAGTTTTGCATAATTAGAATGTGTCAAGCAATGCATGTTCCTAAACCGCGCGCCCGCCTCGGCTACCTGAGAATAACATACTAAAAGTGTCAACACAAGGTTGGTGAGTTCACAAGTTATGTAAAAATAAATTTTTAGCGTTTGCGTTCAGCGTTTTGCGTTACAGCGTTTTGCATTACAGCGTTTTGCGTTACAGCGTTTTGCGTTACAGATAGTGTTACGTCAATTACATATCTATAGGTAGCTAGCCTATAAAGCAAGTATTACTAAGTGTTCGACACCGAAGCTGACTCGTTTATTAAGTGCCTTGTCACCAGGTCCTCCAGACCATGGTACGTGTTAGCCAAAATTGTACCCGCTCGACCTCCAGTCGAGTTTAGCGTTGGGTGGGGTTTGTCAAACCCAGTAGTACTACTCAACAGTGACTCGCTATTCTAAATATTAACCGGTTCGATGTATAGGACTTCAAATGTTTCGTTTGCCACTTAGCCTTTACAAGTGATATATAATTTATAACAAAATCTTAAATGCGTTGTGGAGTATGTTATCTCCCCCAAGTGAAAAGCGTTTGAAAACAGTTTAAAGAGGGGAAAGTGAAACTCACTGTTTGCGAAGAATTTCCCAAATTAAATCACCAAGATGCGCGTCACAGAAAAACTCTCTCTAGCGTTCTAAAACAACAAAGAGATTTTTCTAAGTGTCGGAATATTATCGAGTCTCTAGACCCGGCACATAATACCTATGCACATAACATGTTTCGTGTTTCGTTTGTGAATCGTGTGTGACTTTAACAAGTGTATTTGTGACACATTACATGTGTAAGCAATCATATACGTGTCATGTATTCATAAAGTACATCACTAGCAATTTTTCCCCGTAAGGGCATTTTGGTCAAATCATGACAATTAACTAGCCATCATTCCCCATAAGGGCATTTTGGTCAAATTACGACAATCAATTAGCAGTTATTCCCCGCAAGGGCATTTTAGTCAAAATACGACAATTATCTTGCAATCATTCCCCTCAAGGGCAATTTGGTCAAAACACGATAATAAATTAGCAAGTATCACATTTCATGCATTTTCACAAAACTCAGCAGCTAGTTTCACCGAGACAGAAATTCTACTTAAAAGATTGTACTATTCCACAGATCATAGCATCTCAATTAATTTACCAAAAATCATCACAGAAGAATATATGTCTTAGGTTTCCAGAACATATTTTATTATATTTTTATTCCACATAGTTTTCTCACAATCATCAAATCATTACAGCAAACTCATAACAGTCAAATTCATGCGCAACAGAATGTTATTTGCAATTCCCGTTAAACGAAAAATCCAATAAATGCAAGACCACTTGGGTTAGGTTCCTAACTCAATGAGTCAACTTCCAGAAGTGGAACCAACCCAATTGGTCTCGTAGTTCATGAGATATAACATTTACAAAACAACCTAACAGCAGGTCTAACAGCTCAGCTTTGCACAACATTTTTGTAAAATCATAAAAGTTAACTTCTACTTGTCCAAAAATTACAAGTTTATATTCTTTAGAAACTAGACTCAACCTAGTTTACTGTAGTATTAATAATCTCAACCAATTTTCATGTTTACACTTCGTTAAAGTCACTTAAACATCAAATACACATTCTGTCCAGAAACTGTTTGCATCCAAACTCAACATAATAACAATCTATGAACTATCATGCATTCATATAACCCTCTAGACTCCATAAACACCATCCATGCACATCAATTACACATTACACACAAGATTAGGGTTTTTGTTTGAACTCAAATCAAAGACACAACAATCAACATGTTACAATATCAATTCTACTTATCAAATCATTACTCAATCAACAACAATCATATTGATTACATGTATATATGAAATCGGCAGCTTAGGGTTTACAATTAACCCAACAAACATCAAAATCAAGTAATAAGAATGTATAGGATAATCAATTATACCTTCCTAGCACCTAGTTCTTCAATCAAGGGCTTGATTTGGTGGCTGTATGTGTGTGTGAAGGTGACGGCAGCCAAGAGGGATGGAGGGGGTGGCTGATCGGTTTTGGGAGAAAGAAAAATAAGAGTTAGGGTTTATTATAACATAGTATTTATAGAATACTATGTTACACTTTAGCCCCTCCACTTTTAAGTATTACTTTTCCTAGCTTAATCTAACTTGTTTACATCTTGAGTTAACGTTTATAACCATGTTATCACACAACACATAAGTCTAACACATAATTATCACATAATTACTGTTTTGACGTTTTTCGTTTATTCATCAATCGTTTGTGTCAACTCGTTTGCGTTTCGGTGCAATTCCCGAAAGACTACACATGTAGTAAGTGTTAAGCGTCATTTAAACCCTAGTTTAAATGTAATGAAGTGTGCGTTATAGATTCAATGATCTTAAGTTTGAATTGACGAAGTTGAGTTAACGGAGTTAACCTGAAATTGACGATTGTCACAGCACAATAAACACATTTTCCATATCCACTGTCAGATTAACATATCTAACGCACCAGATTACTTCTTACACTTCTTAGACACACTCCACTTCTTATTATAACCCCACCCGTTGTTTCATATATAGTGTAATTAGTATGTATGTATGTATAAGTAGAGTAATTATTAATATATTTTTAATTAGCTGTTTTTAATGTTAATTATATATATATATATATATATATATATATTATAATTTACAACTTTGGTTTGTGAGGGAGAATCACTGTTCATTGAATTATTTGCATGAGCTTATGTACATTATGCTTTATATGTGGTACTTACACTCACCACTTCACACAGCCACAACCATCCAGTTAGATTCCTCCAATGTTGATGATGACTACTCATCATCATCAATCTTTATCCACAACTTCTCACTTTCTTTTCTATATTTCTCTCTCTGTTTCACCTCTTATCCCACCGCTACGATTGATTTATTCCAATGGCACGCGGTTGTTTATGGAGGTTGTGTGTCTTGGTGGTGGTGGATGAAGTTAGACGGTGTCCGATTACGGGTAATGCTTGGTTTCATTGTTGAATCATTGGTTTCTGCTGATGATCCTTTGACCTTTCAGAGAAAGAAAGAGTGAGAAAAAAAGGTTGTTGTCCGTCGTTGCTGGCGGCTTACCGGCCGTCTATGGCGACGGCGGTGGATGACGACTTGGTTGGAGCTTGATTACGACTGTTGTCGGGTTCCATTTTGGAGCCCTAAGAGACGATGGTAAGACGGTGATAATTCTCTCTGGTTACTTTGGGTTTTGATCTGACCCTTTTCACCTTTGGATACTTGATTTTGGGTGAATATGCTTGCTACGGTTTACTTATTGTGACCTCAGATGCACATGAGGTGTTCGATGAAATGCATGTTTTGTCCGTTTAGGTTTTAGAAAGTTTGTGCACATAAGGTGTTTGACGAATGTTTGGATAATCCTGTTACACCTTTTGGGTCTACGTAGGGAAATGATAATGATGAATTCTTGGCGTGGCAAGTGTGGTGCTTGGAAACAAGCAACCACCTTTGCAGCCATGAGTTTCATATGAGTATACATGCAACTGTTTAGAAACCTTCAAACATTGTGACAATGAATAAAACAAAAGTATTTCAATTGTTGTTTGGTGAAATAGGTGACGTTGGTGAGAATGTGATTGTGATGATGATCTAGGTATGGAATTGTTTGATAGAAGGTTATGATGTCTTCATCTGAACCTCCATAGCTTTCGTATGTCTCAGATATATTTTACTATTACTAGTTTGGTGAACATCAGTTTTACCCTTGAATGTGACTGTAATGATGATCAGAGTCTGTATCTGTTTGATAATGGTTATGATGATGAATCGATGATCCTACCCTCATCTGAACCTCAATTGCTTTTCATGTGTTTCGGTTGGTTTGACTCTTGAAAGTCAACAGGCTATGATGGCCGGTTTTTATGTTCTTCCCGGGTTGTCGCTTAAATATTCAATATTGGCTATGATGACGCTATGCTAATTGGCGTGGCAACCTATATTGCAGCCATGGCGGAGATCTGAGCCTCGAGTAGTTTTATTCACATTTCGATTTTTTTTACAGAATAACTTTTAAGTAAGTTGAAGGGTGTGTTTGCTTCAACCTGTCAAACATAATACAATTTTAGTTTATGCATGCTTTCTTAGGTTTTAAAAAGATGTCGGAAATGTGGGAACAAAAGGTGAAGATGGTAATGGGAGTAATGAAAATGCATATTGAAATGCAGGTATGTTAAGATAATTACTCTAGTTTTATTTTAATAACTTCTCTAAAACTAAAATATATGTTTTTACTAAAATTGAAGGTAGCCATATGTTCTAGATGGTGATAGCGAGGAAAGGAAAAATGTTGATAGTGGTGCAAAGACATCTATGAAATCATTCTACATTAAGTATTTTTAATATAAATAAGTACTCTATTTTTATAATTGGTTTTGGGTTTAATAAACGGGCTACTAGAAAGGCTTCATGGAATGCGGTAGCTAAAAAAATCCACTGGTATGTAATCACTATACAACAAATTATTACTTTACCGTATAAAATAATTACTCTGGTAAAGGCGATTCCCTGTAAAACCGAAAGTAAAAAAGATCGATTGTGGCGTTTATTTATGTGCCACATGGAGACATATAAAGGTAAAGATGCATGGGTTTGTTGGTTCTCAAATGATGAAAATGCCCAACAAAGAACAATCAATGAATTGAGGCACAAGTTTTTATCAAAGACGCTGTTATCCAACATAAACAAATCAAAGTACTAACTTGTGAGTAAGGCACAATAAATTGAAGCCAATGATCCAAAGGAATGTGAGAAATTGAATGAGAATCGTTTGGGAAAGATATTAGAGATGCAAGAAAAAGTTTGTATGACTTGGAGAAGTTGTTTGTGTGTGTGTACTTTTTTTTCTTTTTTGTATACTTGTATACGGAAAAAATTAGATGTGAATTTGACATGTTAAAGTTGGATGTTATGACATTGTAAGTGCATGATTTGGTGTCTTTAGCCGATCGAATAAGTTATAGATAGACTAGTCTTTATGTTTAATGTAATACGGTCATTCGCTATGGATTGTATAGCGAATGGTCATTCGTTATAGACTAAGCTATTCGTTAAGTTATAAGCCCATTCTCTATGGATTGAATAGCGAATGGAGGATCATTCGTTATGTAATATAACGAATGATTTCTTATCTGTTAAGGTATTACCCATTAGTTATGGAGACATAATGAATGAGGTTAACTTAACGAATGGGAGCTGGTGGCCTATATATAGGCAGCTCCTATTCATTGTACATAGAGATCCGTGCCTAAATTATCCATACCATCACCATTCCGGATTCTCTCTAGACATAACTTATCCACCACAATGTATTCCTTCATAATGTATTCAATAAAGTATTTGTTTAACGTATTCATATCGTAACGTATTGATGTATCTTGTTAGAGGCTAGATCTTGGCTCGTAAACATGTTTTAACAATTAGTATCAGAGCAGATGGTTGCTCTCGATGTATCAATTTAAGTTATAAATCTGGTCAGAAATGGTATTCTTCATGTTCATCGAGTTTTGGTATAATTTTTGTATCAAATTAGGTATTATTGTTGAAATTGATTGTAGATTCGCGTTTATTAATGAATTCTGAAGTCTCCTATTCATTTTGGAGGTTAGTTATGGTGTATTGAAGAATCCACCATTAAAGAGCAAGATACTGTTTGATCAGATTAAGTTAAAATGATGATAAATTAATGATCCTGATGAAAATCTGAACATTCGTGTTGATTTTCATGATTAATTATGAAGATTTTACCATTGTTGAAGTTTGAGTTGCAGTTTCCGGCGATGTAACAGTGTTCCCCGGCGATCTAACTAATTATCCGGCAAAATGCGTTTTTTCGGTGAACAATAACTACTCCAACAACCCATTTGTAATGTTATTGTAGCCATTCGTTAAGGGTTCCTTAACGAATGAGACCATTCGTTATTGTTTGAAGGCCATTCGTTGACGGGTATAACGAATGTGGTTTCTTAACGTATGAGGTCATTCGTGTAACTGTTCTAACGAATTTGGATAATTATGACGAATGAGAATGGTTATTTATAACGAATGTGGATTCATTCGTTATTGGATCAGACGAATGTGATCTTTAACGTATGAGACCTCATTCGTTCAACTATTATAACGAACGAAGGTGTTAATTTATAACGAATGTGGTTTACATTCGTTAAATATGTAACGAATGTGAACTGATTAATGTATATGCTCATTCGTTCAACTTTTCTAACGAATGAGGATGGTTATAACGAATGATGATGGTAATTTATAACGAATGTGGTCTACTCGTTCAAGTGTAACGGATGACAAGGTTAACATATGAAGACATT